>NW_023144634.1:3594678-3765151 GCF_012932325.1 Thrips palmi
CTGTCTTTCACACCCCTTGCCACCGCGTGCCGTGCCGTGCCGTGCCGTGCCGTGCCGTGCCGTGCCGTGGGGGGGCCGGCGTGTCCGATCAGGATGCAGGACAGGCCCCGTGTCCCCGCCCCTAGCTCTGCACCCTCTTCAAGCTGACCGTCCCCCTCTCCTGCAGGATAACGGTGGATTCATCCGCACGAACGGCCTGGCGGGGCCTGGCGGGGCATGGCCGCGCCGGGCTTGGCTCTGGGTGGGCACTTACTGGACCGGAACGCCAAGAAGGCTCCAGGTGCCGGGGCCCCGCGCCCCGCGCACAGCGCGCAGTGGGCCAGAAGACCGGTGTAGGCGGCCAAAACTCTAGACGCGTTTAGCGCTCCAGAGTCGCTAAAAAGGCCTCGAACCGAGCGTGTGACCCCACCAATGGATTCCTCGTTCGGAGAGCAATCCATTGGTGGGGTCACACGTTCGATTCGAGTCCCGTTCAGCGACTCTGGAGCTCAAAACGCGTCCGGAATTTTGGCCGCCTGCGCCGGTTGCTGGCCCACTGTGCAGCGCCCCCAGCCGAGAGCGTCGGAGGGTCGCTTTGTCCCTCTCGCACCCTTAAGGAGAGCCCCGTGAGTGCGACAGAGACAGAGCGACGACTCTTCTGGATCGCTCGGCTCAAACGGAGCTCTCCGTCTCTCTCGCACTCGTTGCGTCGGTCGGTCGAGGTGCGAGAGAGACGACGAAGCAGCAGCCTTTCACGGCCTTCGATTCATCCCCGTTCGAATCGCACTTTGGCGAGGCAACAACAAGCGGCCGCGTCACTGGACCGAATCGAACCGCGGCGCAGCGGGAGCAGCATTTTATTTTTTTGTTTCCCGACTTTTGTTCCGCCGTCGTGGATTTCTCTTCCCTTCTTTTCCGAGATTCCCTTAAGTTGTTTCGCTTGTTTGCCGCGGCCCTCCGCGCCTCGGCTCGGCCGGACTCGCGGCCCAGAAGGAGGAAACCCTTGTTTATGCGGACCGACGGGCTTTTGTGACGTCAGGCAGATATTTCAAGTTGCAAAGTCGTCGGAAAGCTTGGGCCGAGCGTTGTGCCGAGCCTTGCCGACCCCACACGGGGCATTAACAGCCAGGCATGAAAACTTGCCGGCTCATTACAGTGGCCTTGCGGAGCCTTGCGGAGCGCAGTCCTCCACCAACTCTTAACCTTCAACTTTTTTCTTGTTTCTCTCTACTTTTTTGACGTGCAGGTCAGGGCGCGAGTGGTACAGACAGGGTGCGGGCTGGGCTGGGCGGGGCGGGGCTGGGCTGGCACCGCTACCCTCATGAAAGATAAAAGAAGGGGCACCGCCGCCAGCGTCGCTCAAAACGCTCCGTCCCGTTTAGTGCCGCCGACGGTAGGGGCGGCGCGGCGGGCGCGGCCAGCGCAAACCGCGAGCGCCTAGTTGACAAGTTGGGCTAGCTTCGGGGTGGGTCCCGAACCGTCCCGAACCGTCCCGAACGCAGCGATCAGACCGACGCACATTCGTGTTTCAGCGGTTCGCCCCGGGTCAAACCCCACACTGTAAACTCCGACTCGTTACTCCGCACACCCGACACTCCATGGGGTCGTCAGCGCATGAGCAAAGTCGTTCTAGTGGGGTTTACACGGTAAAAACGTAACCTGGTTTTCCCAGGAACTCCCTGGAAATCGCCTATGTCTCTACCATAGGCTTCCTGGGAAAACCAGGCTCCGTTTTAACCGTGTAGGGTACCGAGCGAAGGCACCAAGGAGGGCGGGCCTACGCAGACCGGGAGGGGCGATTCGTTGCCCGGGTCCGAACCCCGAACCCGGCTCGAAGAAACCGCGTGGAGCCCTTCAAAAGGGCCGTCCTGATGAAGGGCCTCGTCCACTATACATTGATTAGAGGCCGCGCCCTGCCGGGCCCTGCGCACCCCTACCACCCAATGCATACTAATTTTTCCTAAATTGATGATATTCATTAATGTCTCATTAATTACGGCCGGCATTCATTCCCGTCGCCAGATTCACCATTACCGTCACAGCGACACCGCGGGACGCCTCGGAAACACCTGAGCCGGGGCGGGGCGGGGCGGGGCGGGGCGGGGCGGGGCGGGGCGGGGCGGGGCGGGGGGGGGCGGGTAGGGGCGGGGCATGGCGGGCGGGGCCTCGGTTATGTCTCATTTTTCCACTCAATGACAAAACTTAAATTTGAAAAGATTATTATGATGCCTTTGAACAAACGCAGACTCCATTTACGTGATTTCTCCTCCAAGATGCAAAACATCGTTACGAGGAAGACATTTGCAAATGGTGGTAATTTTCGGCCAACTGTGCGTCCCTCTCCCTCGGGCCCGGCCAAGGCGGGGCACCGCGGTCCAGCCTTGCTTGGAGTCCTCCGGGAGGAACCGCGGAAACGAGTCCACGAGAGTCTCGCCAGTCCCGCCAGTGTCGCGGCGGCGCTGCGGCCCGGCGGCCCGGCCGCACAAAGACCCGTGTGCTCGTAGGCTGATTGCAGCCTGCATGTTTAATGGTCCAAGAAACACAAGACGCTCCATGTATGAGGAATGAAGACGAGCCGCTTCCAAATGGTGTGACCGAAAGCAAAGGGAAGGAAAGCGTCTTCCGCGACCCACTTCCGGATGCCTCTTAAAATTTCAGAGTGTGGCGGTCTGGATGCGCGGCGCGGCACACTGATTCCGAGAGTCGTTTTCGTCGCGCTGTCTCTGCAAGGGGCGCCCCATGAGTGCGAGAGAGACAGAGAAAGCGAAAAAGGCGACTGTGAAGAGGCGCTGCTTTCATCGTGGTGTAAGTGCGCAGTAAGTGGTACAGTCAGCAAAGAAGCGCTCACTTCTCACCTGCCTGCCACTCCGTGCCACTCCCACACGTTAACGCCGCGACCAACAAATGAGCGGCTCAGCGAGTCACGTTTCCTCGCCAGCAATCATCCTGCCCGCCCGGCCTGCCCGCTAACACTGACGACGCTCTCCCAATTTCGAACCGTGCTGACGGAAATCTAAATAATATTCCCGCCGTCGCAACCGTCTTGGGAGCAGTGGAAATGAGGATGGCGAATTTCCCCGAGTCGGTTGGTTGGTCCCGGTTCGCCTCACGCTGCAGAGGACGACCCCCTTTTGGCTGGGAGTGTACTCCCCCGCAGATAGGGCCGCCAGAGTAGGCCTGGCCTTAGGTCTGGCACTACCCCTCCTCTCCTCCCGTGAGTTTGTGATACCAAACCGCCTGTTTCTTATGGCCAGGGTCTCTGTTCTCCCGGGAGCTCCACTACGCCTTTCCGCCCGTCCGACCCTCGCACAGTGGGCCAGAAGACCGGTGGAGCGGCCAAAGTTCGAGACGCGTTTTGAGCTCCAGAGTCGCTAAGCAGGACTCGAACCGAACGTGTGACCCCACCAATGGATTGCTCTCCGAACGAGGAATCCATTGGTGGGGTCACACGTTCGGTTCGAGTCCCATTTAGCGACTCTGGAGCTCAAAACGCGTCTAGAATTTTGGCCGCTCCGCAGGTCTTCTGGCCCACTGTGCCTCGCCTCGCACCGCCTCGCGCTCCTCTCAACGGGATGGAACCGCGTCGAACCCCGAACCCCACGCACGAGCGCGCCTTCGGACAGTCAAGGGCACCAAAGCGAAACGAGAAAAAAAAAACTTTTGACAGGGAGTGTACTGTTTACCTTCACAGGTGCAAGGACAAAGAAAAAGCATAGCCAGCTGTGTGTGGTAAGACAGTGGCAGTGGACTACACACACAGCAAAAAACACTTGTGCAGCATTGAATCGAATGAGGAGAGCAGAATCTATAATTATTTTTTGACAGTTGAAGCAATTTGGCAATGACACAATTTTAATGACCTTCAAGGTAATTTGATGCTAACTCACGCGAAGAACTATAAAATAAGCCAAAAATCTTGGTGACAACGGGAAAAATGCCACAAAATTTAATGAATATTAGATAATTCCAATTAAATGGGCACAAGATGTCAATGAAATGACACAGCATCCATGATAACCTAAAAGTCACACCCTTCACTAAATCATTTTTGCCTAGGTATTCACAGGTTGATTCACTGAACGTAGGTCAGTAACCTTCAGTTGACTCCCAAAGTACCCCCGCGTTAAAAAGGCGCACAGGCTGCCCGCTCGGGTACGCAAAGGTCGGTCATGAGGCGCTGGGGCGTAGGCGTAGGCGTGCACACCAAAACAACAGATGACAGGTTGTGGGGCCAGCAGCCCAGCACAACAACCCGTATGTCCGCACTGTGTCATCGCTGTTTCATAACAGAAACCATGCAAGAACAGAAAACAGACCCGTTTCGTTTTTTCGCCCGATTTATACAGAAGAATTAAATCTGCAAACAACCCGCAGTTCGCCAACAGGAAGACTGTCAAGAGAATTTGGGCCTACCTTTGCGACTTGAAAGTTATCCGGCCGAAGTGTTTCTGCAATTTCCTGGTCGGCGCGAGCTTGCTGACTCACAGAGGACCGAAATCCATCCAACACTCCTTTAAAAGTGAACTTCTTCATTTCGAATGCGCGGTTACCGCGATATCCATTTATATTTAAGCTGTTTACCGCAATGCCCCGTCACCACATCGCACGGTACACTCAATACACCTTCGTCTGCTAGCAGATAATACTGCAGCAGAGGTTTCTGGGTAAAACGACGGCCAGTAGTGACATCGGCACTGCCAACCTCACGGCCAAGTCCCGCCCCATTTGCCCGCAGTGGGTCCGCAGCCGCGGCACAGGGGCCTTACTGCGCATGCCCTGCCTGCCAATACCGAAGCACCGAGTATGCGCAAGAACTGCAGTATATCCTGAGGCGGGCGCCAATTTTCGAAAACTGAAAAAGCTTGGGGCTCATTTTCAGGTGCTTGACCAAGCAAAGGCGTACAAATTTGTACAAAAGCAGAAGGATTTAGAGTAAATTAAGAGTTAACAAAGATAAGTTCTCTTCCATACGTATACATAATTTTTTAATTACCTGTACAGATTAAAACATAAGAAATATCCACACATACACAATGAGATGAATCACAACAATGATTGAAAAGTCCTAATGCATGTTACATGAGTACAAAAGTGACATCAAGTTATTCACATATTTAAGTCATGAGCCTGAATGTCAAGATTGAACTGCGTGTCAAACAAAATACCCTTTCTTAAAATACTAAAATTCACAGAAACTGTTGAAAAAAAAAATAAGACACTCTTCTTCCATAACTCAGCTACAGACCAAACCTGAAAATTGAAAGCAAAATTAGACTTGTGCAGTGCTTACCTTCAGCCATAACTTGTGTGGTATGAAGTAAAGAAAATTAACAGTAAACATTTGAAGGTAAGGACTCTCCTAGTACTGATAATTTTCTCAACTTGATATGACCACAAAACCAGGAAACAATTCCTACCAAGGTAATCATCCATCAAGGTTCCAATAGCAAACTGAAACAAGACAATGAGGTGTAAAAGGGTGAAGTAAAATTTTAAATGACACTATTTTTTGCAAGCTTAACTCACAATGCCAGCAGCATCCACTCGAGTTCCTACAATCTTCAATCGGATTTCGTCATCTTGCTGAATCACTACATCCTACAAAAGAAGCGATGATTTATTTCAAAGACAGGTTTGCACAAATTGAAGTTTTCAGGTGCATTTTAAGTTGGAACTAACCTCATCTTTGGATTTATAACAGGGAGGGTTTGAGTTTGGACTGTACTGCATGTCTGCTGGGATTGACTGTCGAAACCAACACAATATTTAGTCAAACTAAATAATATACGAAACTCATGAAACAAAGATGGATGGGTCTAAAACTTACATGATGAGAAATGAAGCACGTAAGAGGTCCAATTTCTGCAAACATGCCCACCTGAAAAACAATGACAGCAAGTTAAATTTTAGTTTGACAAAGCTCTGCCAATTGTATCAAACTGCTTCCTCAAGGTAGCAACAGTCTGGTTTACCTTGTTTACTTGAGTAACAACAGCATCTAGAACCTCTCCTTTGAAAGGTCGAAACACGATGGCTTTGTATTTCACTGGGTATACAACAAAACCTTGCCCAGGCTGAATGATACCTGCCCCAATATTATCGATCGTAGTCACTGCTATGACGAAACCGTACCTACGAAACACGCCAATGTAAGCATATAACATAGAACACATAAAACACTGTGTAATACAAAATTAGTTTCAGCTGAGCACTTTGACTCAAGCACTTTTACCCATTATAACAAACGTTCAAACATCAGAGCGCAATAGTCAACTTACTTTCCAGTGCAAGTTCCTTCAACTTCAGTGTAAAGTTTCTGTTTGACTGTGTCTAATAACTGGGGTCCAAAGTACCTCGGATGGAGAAGGATTTCATGTTCCAAAGATATCTGTAAAATAATGTATAACAGAGATGCATGTTTATAACCTCAGAAAGAGACTCCTTCACTTGGTTCCCAGTCTATTTACACATTTTCACAGTTAAACACTCACATGGTAAAACATTTTATTTATTTCTTCGAAATACCTATCAGTTGTACACTTATAACCGGTGACTTAAAACCAAAACCGGTAATATTTCGACAAACAGTTGTCAAACACAAACAAACGATAGAGAGCTATCCTGCGAGTAGCGCGCCCGCGTTCTTCACAGCTTGCAGCAAAGTGGTATTGCCAACAGTGCCTTATCAAAAGACTCCGCGTGAAAAGAACGCGGCAAAATAACTGATTCGGCCATAAAGGTCATTTTTTCCCCATAGATTTATGCCAAAAGCGATGACTAAGAAGAATGGTCGTGTTTCCTCGTTTACTATGCCAGTTGCGCTTCCTCAGTCATGAGGGAAGGACACGAGTCAGTTTGTCAGCCCCCTAGGGGGCTTTCAAAAATTGCCAGAAGAGACTATTTCTAGTCTCTCCAGCGGGGCATTGGTATAAGTTTTCAACTAGCAATAATTGCACCTCGTTTAGACCTCATTGGTTACAATATCGCCACTGCGCAAAGTTGCCTTGTGTTGTCGTTTACCCGGGTACCCAACCACATACACACCCGGCGCACTCAGCGAGAGACCCCGTCCCCGAAGTGCCGCCAGCGCCATCTCTCGGGTACACCCCGAAGAGTCCGGGGTCCGGGGAGGGCGGAGGGAAGTCCGGCCGGGTGACCCTCGGCTCTGGTCTACCTTGTGCGCTATGCCGAAGTACACACTGTGAAAAGGGAAGCGGCGCTTGAAAGGTTCCCGACCCCCAGCATCCCCAGCATGGCGGTATGTTTAGCTAGCTACTTGGCACGGCGACAAGAAAAAGTGAGATTCGGGCCACAGGGGGATTGGGTGGGGGGTAGGGGAGGGTGCAGCTTCGCTGCAGCTGGTGAATGCAGTGTTAGCCAGCCAGTACGGCGGGGGTGCTCGTCCACAGAGACGGGGACCACGACGACGATGAGCGACGAGGCGGACGCCGGCCTGCTGGCCGCGACGCTGCCCGACCTGGCGCTGCTGCGCGTCTTCGAGTACGTGGCCGCGGACAACCTGGACGACCTGGTGTCGGCCGGGCAGGTGTGCCGCCACTGGCGTCGCGTCGCGGCCAGCGAGCAGCTCTGGCGCCGGCGCCGCCTCAAGTGCCACGGCATGGCCACGGAGGCCTTCACGCGGGTGGTGTCCTTCGCGCCGCGGCTGCACAGCCTGGACGTGTGTTGGATCAACCAGATCAGCCCCGAGGACCGCGTCATCCGCAAGCGCGCGCTACTCGCCTCCCGCAGCAAGGCAAGCGAAGCAAGCGAGCAGGCCGGCCGGACTCCCGGCGGCTGCACCGCAATAAGTGCGGATCCAGAGACCTGAAGAAAAAGAAGGGGGAGTTGGCAAGTTCGCGCATCACCCCCTGTTGGTAGGCAATTATTGCTGCCTTGCCTCCTCCCCCCTCTCTCTCCGGAGTCATTTCTGGATCCGCCACTGCTGTTTGGTGGAATTCTGATTCGCAACCTTTGTTGATTGCTTAGCTGCGGCGGCTGACCGGGGTGATGTGCCACCGGGACTCCGACTGGACGCACGGCCTGCTCGCCCTCCACGCGGAGCACCTCAGGGAGCTGGAAGTGAGCACCGCCGACCGCGAGGCCCTGCAGGCCGTCGGCAACATGCCCCTGCTGCACGCGCTGCACGTCTCCGGCTGGGACCCGGGGCTCGAGAAGGACCCCTACATCTACCCCGCAAGGCCCGACGGGCCCAACCGAGGGCCCAACACGGGCACACGGTAGGGACGAGCATTCCGGTTCATTCCTTCACCACTTTTCACAGAGAATTTTTTTTGTAAAAATAAATAACATTAAATTTTTTTTTTAGAGTTACTGGGGAAGACAGGGGTTTAGAACGCCTAGAAGTGCGTGGCCTCCCAAAGGAAACTACTGTCTCAATGCTGAGGGCCAATAGAAGATCTCTTAGAAAGCTGACTCTCAATGTTGGCACCCCATCGGATCAGCACAACGCACCAGGCTGGCCCAAAACTTGCAGCGACCTAGCACAGGTGTGTTCCGTGTTCAAAAGTTCGGTAACTAAACTAGTTTGCTTAGTACAAAGAAGCAGTGCACAATTACATAGAAATTTGCACCTCTATTTCAGCTGCTTCAAGCTTGCGGTTTGCAGAATCTGAAGGAGATTACCCTGACTCGGTACGGTGGCTGCTTTCATTCTGATACAGACTGCATGAAACAACGAAAGTCACTGGAGCAACATCTGGAATGCTGCAATGTGCAGTGCAGCGATTGTAATCCCTTCAGTTTTGCATGAGCAACTTTGGAAGCTTCATTACAAGATAAAAGTGACACAAAACAGGCTTTTTTTTCTGGTTCCATATTTAATATTTATAATTGATTTTGTTCACATCATACATACAATAAGGAAAAAGTGACAAGGCATGCACAAACAAGGAATGTGTTGTCCAGGTACATGAGAGTATTCTGCACCAAAATGTAAAATACTGATATATAATACCTAAAGTGGATTTAGTCAAAAGTAGAGTCATAAGTAAATATGGTAACAATGAACAAAGATTGATTGTAAGTATAATAAATTATGATTACACAAGAAGTTCATTTACTAATACAGGAAAAATTACAGCAGGCTTCTTGTTTGAAATTGTAACTCCTAATTTAATGACTAGATAAGAAGAAACTACACCTTATCACTAAAGTCTGCAGATATATATATGCTTCAATAGAGAAAATGATGTAGGTTATTACCTTTAAAACCTTTAATACATTTTGGTTTTGAAAAAAAAATGCATTAAAAACAATTTCTATGTACAAAATTTAAAAAAGAAAACACAAAAATGAAGAGGAATTGTCACACAATAAACAAGGCAAAAAGCTCCTACTGTAAACTTCTCCAGCTGCCATCCATGCCTCCAACATTATATGTTTACATGAAGGGTATATAACACAAGTTCGGGATTGGGAAAAAAATTAAATACATAAAACCATCAGTCTTTAACAAGGGTCAGAAAATCAGCTGAAACAGACTCTAGAAGTCTCAGTTTCATCAGCATTAAGAGCATTTTGCGACAATTGTTTTGAATCTTTAAAATTAAAATTTCATTTCTAATCTTACGTTAAGCAGAGTGCTGTTGAGGATTGCTACCACATACAAGAAGCGACACGCCCTAAGGGCTGAGTCCGAGGCCCTGGCTGCTACTCATGGTGCTGGACCGGCTGCACGTCCAGCTTGCCGCGCATGTCGGCCACGGTGGCGTAGGCCTCCACGTTGTAGCGGCACCAGGTGCAGCTGTCGGGCTCGTGGTTCACCAGCACGGGGTGCACGCGGTGCCAGCGGCTCTCGTCGCTGCACACGGTCCTGTGCTCGCGCAGGCAGTCGGGGTAGGCGCCCTCGAGGTGCCGGACGACGCCGAGGCCCAGGTCCAGGAACACGTGCAGCTGCGGCCGGTGCTGCAGCAGGCGCTTGATGGCGGGGATGCGGCACCCGTAGTTGTCGTCGGAGCAGGCGCCGATGAAGCACAGCTCCTTCAGTTTGGGGCAGAAGTGCGCCCCGATGGCGTCCAGCACGGCGGGCGGCGGCAGCGTAGCGATCACGAAGCGCTCCAGGTCGGGCAGCCCCTCCAGCACCTCCAGGATGCCGTCCACCACCTCGGGCTCGCCGAAATTGTGGATGCGGACGTAGCGCAGCCCGCGCACGCCCGCCGTGGCGTGCAGCAGCTGCCGGCACTGCACTGGCATGCCCTGTGGAGGAAGCAAAAAAGACTTAGGCATTCCCTGGCCGACGGGCTGGCGGGCCGACCACGGCCATGACGGCCCCTACCTGGAAGAAGAGCGTCCGCAGGCGGTTCACGACGGACGGCATGTGCAGGAAGCACGCCACGTCGTTGACGATGGACTCGATCTCCGTCTCGGCCACCCACTCGGCGTTCATCTCCACCAGCTCCAGCATGGGGTTGGCCTCCAGCGCGCAGACCTCGCGGAGGAAGGGCACGTTGGCCTCGCGCAGCCGCGGGCACTTGCTCAGCAGGGCCACGTCGGCGCCCAGGGTCTTGGGGGGCAGCGCCACGGTCTCCAGCGAGTTCTTGCAGGCCTCCAGCAGCGCGCTCAGGATGCCGCCCGGCACCTGCTTGCAGTACAGGTCCAGGTGGCGGAGGCTGGTCAGCTGGCCCGGCACCGGCCGGGACACCGAGTGGAAGTAGCTGTTGCCGCCGTCGTACTCCTGCAGCGCCAGCGACACCAGGTCCAGCTCGAAGATGGCCGTCCACATGTCGTCGCGGAACTCACTGCGACTGTTGTCCCACCACGAGTTGAGCTGCAGGTGGCGCAGGTTGCCCATCTGGTTGCGGATCATGCGCAGCGAGATGGGCTGGAAGTCGGGCAGCGTCAGCGAGCGCAGCCGGCAGGGCGACTGAGTCAACACCTGCAAAGGCAAAACCAATGTTAAGTACCGTGGAACGTAGAACTAACTCGCCATTCAGCAAACACAACCGACAACACCAGCATCTTACCTGAAGACTTGTATCCTCTGCATCATCATGCACAAACAGTTGCTCGGATGGAATGCAGACAGATCGGAGACAGGGGGCAAAGTTCATCAATTTCATGATGTCGTTAATGTCGTGGTTATCAAGTGACATTTGCGACCAAAGTACGACATCATGTGCCAGGCGGTTCCACTTCTTATTCACTTTACTCACAACATCTACAAGGTCATGTACACTCAAATAGGAAAATATTGTAATTGCGATTTCTTCTGGCAACTCGTCAAAGTGTCTCTGCAAGCAAGCAAACAACAACCATGATGAAGATTAAGCCAAACAAGAACTGAATTAAAGTGGTAGTCTGGATAAGGTTGTTACCTGAATAGGACATTGGCTGTGAGCACCTCTGAGGTCCGCTAGCATCTGCAAGCATTGTGCCAGCTGCCTCTCGACCTTGGCTCTTCTTTCCTGTTCATTTCTAAGTTCTGTTTCTAGCTCCTGTAGACGACGAGCAGTCTGAGCTGTCAATGTATTACTCGTCTCAGCAACACAACAGGAAGAGACAGTGTTTGAAGGGAAATCATAGGATGTAAAATTTGCACTAGGAACATTATATTTTGCCTGAAACAAACAATGTACAGTTATGCAGGCCAATTTAGAACATTATTGCTGGAGATTTCGAAGGGCACTTCAGTCATTCTTACATTACAGCTGCTTCGGGCAATGGGGGACTTCTTATCCAGTTCACCATTGTGCCCATTGTTTACATTAACTTGAACCCTGAACGCATTGCAGAGGATCTCGTCTTCAGAGTAAACACTCATACTGATTTCTGAGATGAGGCTGTGATGAAGCCTGAAACAATTTTCAAGTAGAGCTAAGTTGAAGGCCTCTTACTTTCATCCAAAACTGAATCTGAGGTCGAAAAACTAAAAGCCAGCTTCGGGCTTTGGCTTTGGAGGCGGGGTAAGAGGGATTTGGGAACCCCCAAAATGGGAAAATCAACAGGGAAACAGTTTGGAAATCCCAGAAAATCTCACCTCAGTGTCTCGGTTCATAGGCGGAAGGATGCTCCTTCAACTGCTTTTAGTACTTTTCAATTAAAAGATATGTGCTGAAAATGACTAGTAATGACTCTTCGTACTGAGTTCAAATATATTAAAACTGTGATTGAAACTGAAAGGTGCAGGCGAGTCAGACAACTGTCAGCCTCGTCATGTTGATGAGTTTATAAGTTGGTTTGGCAAATTCAATACTTCGAAACATTCAAGAACATTGCACATATACAGTCAGTAAAACTATCGAAACACTCAACCAAACTGAAGCAAAATCTCGGCTTAAAGGCAAACGTGTGGTTTGACAGTTTCTTTGGAGCGTTCGGAGCGAGCAGAACAGAGCCTATGCCTTTTGTCCTGTGAATAATGGAAGAGGGTACATAAAGCAGCCGACGCCGATTTCCGTTCCCCGCCCCCCGCCCCTCCCCTATACTGTGAATAGCGGAGCGGCACGGGAAGTTGTGAACGAAGTACACACCACATCTTTCATTTCTGAATAATGTGCGTTTATTTATCAAGAAAAATTATATATTAACAAAATGTTGGGTTACCGCGTCAATTCATTCAATGACGTTGGTCTTGGTGAGCCAGAACAAGATGCAAATTCGGCGTTGACAGAACTAGACAAAGGTTATGATCTCCTAGTGTTTTTGTTTACCTTTTCAGAAAACCGATTGCTTTGTTACTATGTCTACAATATATCTCACTTCCGTCAAATTTTACATGGACTTTTCGTTTTTTTTTCCTCCATGTAGGTTTGCGTTCTTCCAAAATTGGAGAGCAGTGTGAAGCTATCGTCAGATTCCCTCGTCTCTTTGAGAAGTATCCTTTTCCCATTCTTATAAATTCCTCACTTCTCAAGTTAGCTGACGTTTTCAGAGTAGGGTAAGATCTGCTAAATAAATTACATTCACTGTGCTGCCGTTGAGCTTGTATTTCACATATAAACCCTTCTGCCCATTTACAGAAGTAATTTCTTACGATTCTGGGTTCTCAGAGTCTGTCAACAGAGTGAAAAGCACTTAGACAAAATATTAAATGTGGATGAATTTGTGAGAAGAGTTTTCAGTGTTATTCACTCAAATGACCCGGTAATGACACTTATTCTATCATGTATTGCAGTATTGATGGGGAGAACAGGTCAGATTAATAGCTTGCTGGCTTTCACAGGTGGCCCGGGCTCTTACTCTCAGAACTTTGGGCAGTGTTGCTGGTATTATTCCTGAAAGACAACAAGTGCACCACAGTATTCGAAGAAGTTTAGACAGCCACGATTCTGTGGAGGTGGAAGCAGCAATTTATGCTGCCAATCAATTTGCTGCGCAGTCTAAGTAAGTAACTGATATAATTGGTTGGTTTCAGAGAATAATTAGCCATGTACTTCTGTCAGTAACACTGTGTTTGCATTCTTTCTAGAACGTTTGCCCTCAGCATGTGTAATAAAATGTCGGACATGATTCAAGGCTTGACAACCCCAGCCCATATGAAATTGCAACTTATTCCCATCTTGCAGCATATGCATCATGACACTTCCACTGCCGCTATGGTGAGCTCTCATTGCATCAAATCGTACCTAACCAACTCCTTGTCCACCATCCCATTAATAATACACTAATTGCTTTTGCACAGGTTCAGGAGCTGTGTACAGATCTGCTCCCAAAGTATCCTGCACAAGATTTTGTTCCAGTCATTCTCCACACATTAACACAATTGGCTCTAGCCACTTTAGTGAATGTTCCCAAGCAGGTAACTCTTAAAGCAGTGCAAGCTATTGTGTCTTCATTGGCAAAGAAAAACTTTAACACTTTTTTCCCCATTATCTAGGTCAGTCTTTTACTCCAACATTTGAAGGATGACCAAAGACCTGTTGTGCAACAAGAAGCTTTACATGGCTTACGTCTTCTTGCTGCGGAGTGTGCTCACTTGTGGCCAGCTGGCACAACGGACGAAGTTGTTCGTCTTGCTGACAATTCTTCATCACAAGCTGTTCTAAGTCGTTGCTTGGATGTCCTTCAAGTTCTAGCAAAATCAGCTGCGGCTTGCCATTCTCACCTTTGTCATGGTAAATCAACCGATTCTTAAACATTTGAAAGGCATTTGAGGGTGTTCTTTACATTTTTCTCTCATCTCACAGATTCACCACTAATGGAATTGTGCAATAGAACATGTTTTTCAAGTGATCCAGTAGTTGCTGCTAAAGCTGTTCGGGTTATAACCAGGATAGTCTGTTACAGGTATTTTTCTTTTTAATTAATTTGTTCAATGCTTTTAAATTTACTGATTTACATGCCTTGCCTTGTAATGTTTGTGAATTTTTCTCTTAGTTTCAAGGAGGAGCAAAGTTCTGTTGGGGCTCAAGAAGCTATTTCCCAAGCAGCAGATGCTGTTGAATCATTGTTTCTTCTCATTACTGTAGGGCAAAGTCAGAAGTATCTCAAAGAAACAAAAATTTGTTTACAATGTGCAGTAAGTCTCTGTACCGTCAATCGACAACTCTGCCACAACTTTGTTCAACTTATTGGAACTCGTCTAATGTCGGGTGAGTCTAGAGTGATGGAAGGACTTTTTAAAATTAATAATTACTACCCCACATTAAACAGCAAGTACAAATACTAACTATGCTTACATGAGTTTACTTTTATGTTGGTTTTAGGTTCTTGTAACTCAGAACTATGTGAAGCTCTGGGAGCGATTGGTAACCTGCGACCCTCAGCTCTGCTCTCACTGCTACCAGACATTTTGCTGAAGTTGAAGGAACTTATTGCTGCCCCAATGTCTTTGGAGCAAAACAAACTCAAGGTAGTATATTTTTTTAAAAACTTCAAGGAATCTATTGTAATTATTTTAAATTTACTACTATCCTTCTCTATGCGTCAGGTTATGCTGTGCACTTTAGTATTCCAATCCGCTGTTGGGTTTAGCTGGAATCCAGAAGCTAGTGATGTTGTTGAAAATGTTATAAAACGAAACGATCAATGGGCAAACTTCAGAATTATGAGAGCTGCTGCCAGATATGGACATCATGCAATTGCCTCCACGCTTGCAGCTCGTTTAAAGGATCATGTTTCATCGGAACATTTCCATTTCTGGCTCGTTTGTTTAGAAGAACTAAGTTTTGGGGAGGCCCAGCTTCATGATAACAAAGCCAACTCTTGTTTGGAATCAAGAATCAGTCTAGCAAGCTCACATTATTGCAAAGCAGCTGCAGCACTGAAGGTATTAAAATTTTAATTTAGGGCAACATCTTTTTTATTGTATCCTAAGTTGCAGTGTTTATTTTCTGTTTTCGCTTTTATCCAGGCTGCAAGTACTCCTGCTCATTGTCTCCAATTCCAATCTGAATTCATTAGACTCAGAGGAGAATTTCTTCAACTTTTAGCCCAAGTGGTTCACTGCTGTCGCAGTTATTGCACATCCCCTCCACCAGCTGTTGCTGGGTCTATGGCTACTGCCACTCGCGATGACCTACTAAGATTTGGTCATATTACTCCTGAGGTAAATAATTAAAACTCAATTGAATTCAGCTTATGTTTCTTCCCCCATTTTGTGACGTGCAACTTTATTTTTGGTTTTCAGCTGCGTAAATGTGCAAAGGATCTACGAGCATGTGGTGAAATGTACTGGAAACTGTATCAGTCAGCGTTTGATGCAGACAAGTGCTCTTTAGCTAATATTCAAATGTATCCTTTATACCAGATCATTAAGAAATACATATGGTCCTTGCTATATACTTCGCTAGTAAACAAAAATTCATTCAGGCGTACTTTTTCCTAAATGTGATTTCCAGATTGCAACAAATGTGCGTTCTAATGGCTCACAGTATTGAACGTGTAGTTATTACTAATTTTCAAGAAGAGACAGCATTTGATGCGAGGTTAGTATGATGTGAAAGCTCTCTTTCCGTATCTGTTTGCGCCTATGCAATGTGCACTTACATTTCATTATTTTATGTTCTGAAGTCTTCAAGAGTGCAGTTTAGAAACGCAATACATGGTGAAATGCTGTCAAGAGGCAGCAGGGTTGGCTCAAGCAATAGCCACTGTGCAAGAAGTCAAACCTGTTACACACCTGGTAACAAACCTTGTTTTTAAATTGTTTTAACTATTTTGTCTCCTTGAACCGCTTTAATCATTTTTTTTCTTACAGCATGTGGATGTAGTACTCAGACAAGCAGAAATTTTGGCCAATACATCGTTGTGCATACCACGATTTTTCTTTCAAGTGCTGCAGTCAACTAGTGTCAAGGTATGTCTAAAAATAAGACCAAGAAATAAAAAACAAAGGCTTGCAGAAATAAAAAAGGAAATGAAAACAATGATTGAAATTTGTAACATCAATGTTTCCTCTTTGTAGCTTGCAGTCAGCCCTCAGCCCAGAGTTCTTGGTGAAAATATCAGTGTGCAAGGTGGTTCTCAACTGGCTGTCAAAGTGGAGGGTGTAATTCAGCATGGAAAACGTCCAGGGCTTTTCCGAATGGTCAACAGGGTCATTGTTTCTGTTAATTCCCAACTTCAGACCAGGCCCAACATTCAATTAGATACCAAGGTATGATCATGTTGTAGCACTGCCTTAAAAATAATATCTTGCGTGTTTTCTGATTTCTCTTTCACCATTTCCAGATGACTGAGGCTGGCTCAATGCTTACACAAACAGTGACACCCCATCGTGATTTCTTCACTGCTGAGTTTCTCATGGGATTTTCAGTTGGTGGGCAGTATGTTTTAACTATAGAGGCAAGTGTAGTTGATGAGAAAGGTAATGCTTGGCGCACCGGACCTCGACAAACTATTTCTGTTCGAAGCCTTGAAGACCCACCCAAGGCCTCTAATATTCAGCAAGGGGGAGCAGGCCCAGCCAGTAGTAGAGGCCGCTATTAATATATGAGGGTAAAACTTTCAAACAGTGTTATGATGTGAAACCTAGGTTTCCTGCTAGAGCTGAATTAATTTTTTGTAAATCTCAATCACAAGTAGCTTGAAAAAGTGTAGCAATAAGGATCTGATAAAATGAATTCACCCAGAAAATGAAAACCAAATATATTTTTGCACATATTTATTACACATTTAGAGCCATTGGAATGCATTTGATCGTTTGTATGACTATACAAATATTTGATATAAAAAATTTAGATCATTTTACATAAAATTGTAAGTTATCTTGGTTTTATCACAGAAACATCAAACATCATTTCAGTCTTCAGAATTTCTTTTAAAATCACCCCGTACTCCGCCAGTTTTTTCCATTAGTTTGATGTCTCGTATCACTATGTTGTGAGTTACAGCCTTACACATGTCATAAACTGTCAGTGCTGCAATTGTTACTGCTGTTAATGCTTCCATTTCCACCCCTGTCTTTCCCTCTGATTCTACTGTTGCTGTTATGATTATTGTGTCAGTTCCATCTTCAAGTGTAGCATCAAGTTTAATACCAGATAGAAAAATGTTATGGCACAGGGGTATTAGGTCTGGAGTCTTCTTTGCTCCCTGGATGCCGGCAATTCTTGCCACAGTGAGAACATCACCTTTCTTCATGCTATTGCTCTTTATGAGCGCACTTACTTTAGGTCCCACCAGAACTTTTCCACATGCTGTAGCAGATCTTGAACTCACAATTTTTTTACCAACATTTACCATGTTTGCCTTTCCAGCAGCATCCACATGTGTCAACTTGTCATTGTGTTTTGAATCGATGTTCATATTTCTATTTCCATGTGTGTATGATATGGATCTTGTTTCATAAAACCTATTCATAGAATGATTGATGGGTATAAAATTTAAAAAGGATGTGTTTGGCAAGAAACTGTTGATGTTCTTGTTGGCAGTCCGTGAGACTCCTGAAAAGAAATGGAAAAGCTTACTCAAAATGAAAGTCAAAAGAGCAGAACATTGTCATTATTATAAAGTGGTCAATTTTGAACTTTCAATACATTCAATGTAAATTATAAGTTCCCAGACTGGCCAAGTTGTGTCAAAACACTACAAAATACTGTTATTTTTAGTACAATCAATTTTACTTAAGAGCATAAAATTATAATCAATTATCTTATATCTCGGACTCAGTTTAACTGATTTTAATTGACAATACCTACACATACGACTATGACTTTCACCCTCCAATTAGAATCATTGGCCGATTTTGCATCTGAGGAAGATTCAGCATTCCTGAGAAAAAAAGGAAATTTGATTTTCCAAGTCTGGGTTGTTCCTCCCTTTCTTCTGGGTCCCATCGCTGAACATGCATCAAATCTAATTTAGTGAAAAAATTGAACCTTACCAGCATGCTGCTTCTTTTTCCTTTGAAGTGCCAGTCCCACCATTGTCATAATGTCATCTTCACTGCTGTTATTCCGTACTGCGTCTCTACAAACCAAAATGCACTTGAAAATTCAGAAAGAACGCACATGACTTTACCACATTAAAATGACGTTCTACCTCAATGATATCTCAGCATTTCCAAAAAGGCACACTTTTATGTTTCCATCAGCTGTCAAACGAATCCTATTGCATGTGCTACAAAAATTATTGCTCATGGAAGTTATAAAACCAAGTTTTCCTTTTGAGCCAGGCACTTTATAAGCCTGAAATAAAAATGACTTGTTATTGTTTCTCATTTAGTTCATAGCAGCACTGTGCAAAGGGTTAAAAGATAAAAATTATATTTTGTACCTTTGATGTATCATTAGGTTCATTTTTAAGAGCCTCAAAACCTGGGAACTCCTTTGTCAATATGGATAGCATTTCTTTAAATGATACCATTCTGTTGTCGTGCCACCCATTTCCACTGAAAGGCATGTACTCAATAAATCGAACGTCCACATTTCGATCCAATGTAAAACGTGCAAAGTCGCAGATTTCATCATCATTGAAACCTCGCATTACCACACAGTTAACCTGTTAATAAAAATATGAGATTTATGTATTATAATGATTTTGCTAGACAGTAAATCATATTCGTTGCAATTATATATTAATACCTTAACAGGATTGAAACCTAGTTGTATGGCCAGATCAATGCCAGCAATGACTCTCTCCCAACCTTTTCTTCGTGTAACTTTCTCATAACGAGCAGATTGGAGGGTATCAAGGCTAATATTCAGCAAGTTTAAACCAGCCTTTTGTAGACCAACTAGCTGGCGAGTTAGTGTGAGACCGTTAGTTGTCATTGCAATTGTCTTAAGGCCATCTAATTCTTTCAACCTTGCTTCAGGTGAGAAAAATTTGAAAGAAAAACATGAGGGAAATGTTTAGTGGAAAAGAGTTTCAATTGATTTTTTTAACTTTATAGGCAAAATGAATTCTCACCAATAATATTTATAATATCCTTTCTGACAGTGGGCTCCCCTCCTGTCAGACGAATTTTTGTCACACCTTGTCGAACAAACAGTTTTGCCAAATACAAGATTTCATCACTTGTCAGGAGTTTATCTTTAGGCGTTAAGGGAACTCCATCACTTGGCATGCAGTATTCACCTGAAATTCAAGCTCACAAATCTTTATTTTGAAACAGAAATTTTTTACAGAACTTGAATTTGTTAACTTACATCTTAGGTTGCATCTCTCTGTCAATGATATCCTCAAGTAGTCATGATATCGTCCGTAGGAATCAGTTAATGGATCAGATGCCTTGATCTGAATTGGGAAATAAATTTAAACCTATTTGTGCAACATTCATTTCACTTCCTTCCATTTTAATCCACGAAAACCAAAAGTTGTTATGAATTTTGGAAGTTAGTTTTGAAAACCTCACCTTAGCAACGCTGTCTACCTGACAAGTGCTAAAATCTGATGTGTGAACGGAGAGACACAGTGGGTTGAGGCTTTGCTTGCAACCAGGCACCTTCAGCAGTCTCTTCACAGCAAGCATTTGGCTGTTTCTAACAAAAGACCTATACATTTTTGCACTCCTTCAGTTTCTTCTGCACCCAGGAAAATATCTACTAGTCTTATCTTAAGTCAATCAAATCCTAATTGGTGGCCCGCATCGGTATTCACCCCGTTGAGAGAAACACTCCGCCCCAACTGACGACTTGTTGATGTAGCAGCACGGAAACATTACCCAACAGCTGACGTTGTCCTTACGGACGAGGGGAGTGGGAGTTGGACAAGTGGGAGCTCAAGGCTTAAGCGTGCAAGGGGCTTAAAGGGGAAGGTGGGGCAAGGGGAGGGAGGGCCAGCCGGCGGGGAAGGGCAGGGAAGGGGGAAGTACCGAAATGAAAGGAGGGGGGAGGACGGTCTTTGCAGACTGACAGACAAGGCGGTGGAAGAAAAAGCTGTCTGCTTGTGATCTCTAGCCGCCGCTGTGGCTTTTACTGCTAGTTGTTTTATTTTGTAAAAATCAAAATGATTTATCGACATGTTCTGGTGAACATTTGCCCACAACTGCGACGTGCAAACTGCAGATATTTTACCAAGTAAGTATGTTGCCGGGAACTGGATTTTCTAGCCGGCGGATTATTAGTATCTGTGAGGTTACGTTACCTTAATTAACAAGTTCAGAAAAAAGTCATACAGTGGGGGGAAATATCAGAATCTTTTTCTACATTTTGTTAGAATATTGATTTTACCTTGTCTGTGCCCTTTAACGTCCTTGTGTGCCTCACTAATTCTACATTAAAATCACCCGTGCTTTTGGATTATTCCTTTCTTTCAGATGGTTTCAAGGCAGTTCGGAATATACAAGCATATCAGAAGGTTTGAAAAGCATATACGATAATAAATTATTGCCTCTGGAGGAAAAGTATCTGTTCCATGATTTCCATGGACCCAAGCTCAATGCTCCAGATTTTGAAGCAAAGCCCATTGTGCTTCTTATGGGTCAGTACTCTACTGGAAAAACAACATTCATCCGCTTTCTAATTGAAAGAGATTTTCCTGGAATGTCAATCGGACCAGAGCCCACAACAGATAAATTTATTGTCTTGATGAAAGGGGAACGAGAGCAGGTTATTCCCGGCAATGCTCTTGTTGTGGACTCTTCAAGACAGTTCAACCAACTTTCAAAGTTTGGAAACCCATTTTTGAAGCGCTTCCAGTGCTCACTTGTACCTTCACCAGTCCTCTCTGGCATGACACTGATTGACACCCCTGGCATTCTCTCTGGAGAGAAGCAGAGGGTTGATCGTGGCTATGATTTTAGTGGTGTACTTGAATGGTTTGCTGGCCGAGTGGACCGTATAATATTATTATTCGATGCTCACAAGCTGGATATATCTGATGAGTTTAAACGGTCATTGAAGGCACTTCATGGCCATGAGGATAAGATACGCATTCTTTTAAACAAGGCTGATAAAATTAATCATCAACAGCTAATGCGAGTGTATGGAGCACTTATGTGGTCCTTGGGAAAAGTTTTTACCACTCCTGAGGTGTCAAGGGTGTATGTTGGTTCATTTTGGGATAATCCTCTCGAAAATGACCTTAATAGAAAGTAAGTCTTTCCTCCGTATGATTGCATTTTTTCTATATCATGCATGACAAAGATTTATTATATTTTGTTTTTATAGGTTGTTTGATGATGAAAAAGAAGATCTGTTTAGGGACTTGAGGTCCCTACCTGAGTATGCTGAATTAAGAAAGCTCAACGATCTAAGCAAACGAGCCCGTCTAGCCAAGGTGCTGTGCAATGTTTCCTGTGACCTTGATAAAAAATTATGTTACGGTACTAATAAAATAATTTTTTGCTTCAGGTGCATGCTTATATTATTGGAGCACTTGCAAAGGAGATGCCACGGCTTTTTGGAAGGGATGCTAAAAAGAAGGAATTGATCAATAACTTACCTAAAATATACGAACACTTACAGTGGGCACTTAAGATTGCACCTGGTGACTTCCCTGATATTAAGTTAATGCAGGTTTGCTACCCACAGAAATTTATTATTTTCTTTGCTACTTGAAGACTTTTTAATTTTTAAAGATTGTTCTCTGGATCTAGGATCAGCTAGAACTTCATGACTTCAGCAAATTTGAGCTGCTTGATGAAGAACTTCTTAAAACTGTTGATGACATGTTGGCCTCTGACATAACTCGAATTATGTCACTTATGCCAGTGCAAGAGGAGAAATTTGCCAGCACAGATACTGTTACAGGTATGTGTGGCATGTGTTCTTTGACAGCTCTCAAACCAGAGCATTTATGTAACCTTTAACATTTTCCCAGGAGGAGCATTTGCTAACATAGACGACCGTGAAAGTCCATTTGGGTTTGGGCGTAATGAGGGTGTATTGGCTGGTCATGGGGATCTTGAGTGGATTGTTGCGAAGAGCAAGCCAATCTATGATGATTTATTCAACTCTTTGGAACAGGTTGGAGGAAAACTCACAAGAGCAGGTAATAACCAGCCTAAAAATGTGTGTCGTCTCTCCAAAGCAAAGCTTCTTACACTCACTTATCTTAAAATTTATTTGATTTCAGCCGCAAAAGACGAGCTTTTGAAGTCAAAGCTCCCCAACTCAGTTCTAAGCCGTATTTGGCATTTAGCAGATGTGGATAGAGATGGACTGCTTGATGCTGATGAATTTGCTTTAGCAATGCATCTGATCAAAGTGAAGGTGGATGGACATGATATTCCTGCAGAACTTCCTTCTCATCTAGTACCCCCATCAAAGAGACTGTCTCGAAGAAAAGCATCACTAACATCATGATTGACAATTGTATTTAAAAAATTATTTTGAAAGCACTGCTTAGCTTCGTCTATGAGGTTCTCTATTTTATTTATAAGCGACAATCACTGTGTTCCCAACAGTATTGTACTCATCTAAGATGACAGCAGGTTGGTAGATTTCCTGTGCACATTCATGCAGATTCACTGCTTAAACTATTGTCCAAAATGTAAATGTTATAGAAAAATGAAAATGGAAATAAGGTTCTGACAGCAAAACATTCTACATAATCCTATTCCTGCCTCTACTGAGGTAGGCTTATTGTTACCTATTTTTCTAACTTTTCTTTAAAGTTTTGTTTGTTTTCTGTTAAAATAATCAGTGCAGTTCTACTTGTGGTAGCTGAAGAGGGTCCCCTAGACCTTGCTCTTTGTATGGAAATTGGCAAGTGATCTTGACATCTGTGATTTTAATATAAATTTAAGTGTGTTAATCAGTGTTAATGCTTCTGGTAATTTTCTTAGAAACTTTTCCCAGACATACGTGAATAAAATAATTTCAATACTGTGGTAAAAAACGTTAATTTAAGTAACTTTACTTGTTTTGGATAAAATTTATACAATCCTTACATGATAATAAATTGGAAAACATTTACTTAGATTTTCTCTGACGTTTTGAGGGAGGTTGTGAAGGAGCTGCAGTATCCTTAACTTGATCAACATCCATAGCTTCATCAGCCGCAGCCTGAGAGGGAACACTAAAATCTGGAATCTGAACCAAACAAGGGAGAATAAGTGATTCAAATGAGCTACAGTAGTGTAACAATATCACAACAATTTAGAGAGCCACACATTACCTCCGGCTTTACAAGTAGCAGCATTAATTTCTCATGTTGAACATTTGTTCGGTCTAAACTCAGTTGCACTGTCACTGGATCAAATACACGGAACTTAATGGATCCATAGCTTTGGCTTTGTTCCTGCATTAAAAATTGTGTCAGCACTCTCACAAAGCTCTTAATTAAAAAGTTCATGCAAGTAAAGACACACATACACCTACCTCTTCATTGTATGTAAAATTTACTTTAGCCACCTGCCCCTTTGGCGGTGCCAAATATAATGTTCCCTCTAAGCCATATTTGGGAATGAGAACTTGGAGTGCATTCTTACGAACATACAAGACATATCCTTGCTCATCTTGAACTCGATTTCTGAAGAAAAGCTATGGGAGAGAGCAAAGGGAATTACATCTGAGCCATGTACCATCTTAAGTTGCAGGAAAATTTCCAACTTACATGAGTATGAAGGTTTACAGAGGCTCTACCAGCATATTGAGCCATCCGGTTGCGGTAATTTAAATTGTGACAAAGGGAATGGCTTTTACGTTTATCTAGAAGGTCAGCATAGGTTGAATCAGCTCCTATGCAGGCAGCCAGCAATCGATGGACGATGATATCAGCATATCTAAATTACAATAAGATAAATTATAAACTCAAAAATTACTTCAAATCTTACTATGTAAAAGAGAAATTTGAGGTACTCATACCTTCGAATAGGAGAAGTGAAATGTGTGTAAATAGGACAGGCCAGTCCATAATGGGCAAATTCTTCTTTTTGCAACATACCACTAGCAAAATACACAGCTTGCATCATGCAGCGTGTGGCCATGATTCTCAGCATAGTATTGAAGTATGGATTCTCTGGTTTTAATGCCAAGTCCAGAGATTCTGCAAGCTGCTTTCCAGATTCCACATTTATCTCAAAGCCCTGTAAACAGCAAACAAATATACAAAAATGTGACAGATAATTAATAAGTTTGACAGTATTTCTATTTGTAGCACACACACACACACACACACCTGGAGATTGCCTGCTTTGATAAGGGGATCAAAATTAGAAGGTGGTGGCTGGGGATGTCTTCTCAACATAGCACAATCAGGAAATTCTTGGAAAATCTTTTCCGCTACTGAAATATTGGCTAACAACATGAATTCTTCAACCATAGAATTGGTTTCTAACATTTTCTTGGCAACTACTTCAATGGGATCATGAGTCTCACTATCCACTTGGAATCGGATTTCTGGTGAGGCCAAGACAAGCGCTCTAAAAAAAAGGTAAAAAGTTGGACATTTACAAAATTAGTTGTCTACAAATGGTTAAAGGAGACACATATTGTCACGGTCCAGAACTCACCCATTTTCTATCCTTCTCTTCTTCAAGATTTTTGCCAGCGAGTTCAAACCTCTTAGAGATTTAGCAACATCATCATTCAGGTTTTTGTCATCAATCTTTGCCTGAGCCTCACCATAAGTTAGAGCAGCTTTAGAGCAAATAACACTCTTGTGAAATTTTGTATTGACAATCTCTGCATTCTTCGTTATTTCCCAAATGCATGAAAATGCAAAACGTTCCACATTGCCTCTCAGGGAACACAAATTTGAACTAAGTAGCTCTGTAAAGTAAAAATTACACTTTTACTGTTTAGAGTAGAAGCTGCGCTGAATATGACAAAGCTCCTTGCCCCAAATCCCTACCAGGAACCATGTCAATCCTTTTGTCCACCAGATAGACGGTTGTTGCTCGTAAGGCAGCTTCTTTGTCAAGCGCATTGCCGGGTCGAATGAAGTGGGAAACGTCAGCAATGTGCACACCAACCTAGAATGCACACAAACGCAATGTCAACTATCAAACAAGGAAATTTTAACATCTAGAGAACTATCAAATCATGCTTACCTCATAATTGCCATTTTCCAGCTCTCTGCAGTGCAGTGCGTCATCAATATCAGTACAGCCAACCGGGTCAACAGAGCAAATGGTCAGACCCCTGAGGTCCACACGCTTTGCATAATCCTGAAACCGAAAAAGCACGAAAGTCCGTCACTTGATGTCGCGATTTTAAGCCAGCCACGCCATGGGGAAGTCCCGAGTACTCCGGCCAGCTCCGGCACTGCAGGCTGCAGGCAAGGGTCAAAGGGGGGCCGGCCGGGCCGGGGGAAGTTCGCATTGTTGGCGTCGCCCCGTCGCCGCGGCGGGGTTGCACCACCTGCCTGCCACCTGCACCACAGTGCACCGCGGCCTGCACAGTGGCGTGGCGCCCCGCGGCCACCGCACGCACCATGGCCTTCCTGGCCGCCACCATGGAGTGGGCGGGGGCGCGCGGCGGAGGCCCGGAGGACATGCAGTGAGGGGCGTGGTGGCGGCAAAACATGGAGGGAAGCGGCAAGCAGGAACAGCCGACAGCCACCAAAATGACCAACGACCCGACAGGGCCGACAGGGGCGGGTGCAGGTGCGCCTGACCCGAACAAGCTCGAGTCCTCGGCCTCCCCGACGACGTCCCCGACGACGTCCCCCGCCCCCGCCGCGACCGCGCCTCCGCCCACCACCACCACGGCAGCCACCGCCTCCTCCCCGGCACTCCTCGACAAAATCCTGAGCCGCGTCAAGATGCTGGGCCGCACACGCGCCAGCCGCACGGCAGCCAACGACCCAGGCGTGCCTGTCCGAGTGGTCCGTAGCAGCGCTCCAGAGGCCGGGCTAGCGCTCACATCGGGAGACCCGGGAGGGGACCCGGACGCCGGGCCACCGCCGCGGAGGACCGCGTCAGAGACCCTCGCCGTCAACGTCAACACCGCCGCGAGCGACAGCGACAGCCACAGCATCCTCAGCACGGCGTCTTCCGGCTACAGGTAAAGCGGCTGACAGAGGAGGAAGCACTTTCCGGCGACACCAACACGATAAGACAAACTCTTGCTCCAGGTTCGTTGATCCATCTGAGCAAGGCCGGTTCAAAGCCAAAGACCTCGGGCCCTTTTGCGAACAACTGGATCGTTTGCTGGACTACATACATTCCACGGCTGATCTGAATCACGTCATGTACACCTATCCAAGGTAGTTAGCGGTTGGCTGGACCCTCGTCAGTACCCTCTTACCTAACACGACGCACAAACGATACCTTTCATTTGTTTTTAAGCAAATTGCAGGAATTATTAGATACTCAAGCACTGGAATTGAGGGCAATCCACCGAGAGGCTCGAGCTGCTCATGTAAGGATTCAACAGGTGAAAAACCAACGCAAAGCTGTTCGAAAAGAATGCCGAGCAATGGATAAATCTCTTGCAGCCATAAAAGAGGAGGGTGAGTATCACAGAGATCCTAATTAAATTCATCTCATTGATCATTTGAGTCTGTATAATGAACAAACTTGACCACAGAAATAAAAGAGATGGAAAATTACATTGCTCTCTATGACAAAGCATTGATTACACGCTGGGAAAAGATTCGTAGTTCTTCACAAGAGGATGTGGTTGACAGTTTCATCCATGATATAAAGGTACAGGTTGACTAAAGCCAGGTTCTAAAATTAAAAAGAAAAATAGACTGCTTTTCTGAAAATTTTCTGTTTGACAAAGGGAAAGCAGAAGGCCTTGGAATATTTGCATACTCTTTCAAGCAACAAGCTGAAACAGCTTCAGAACAGCCATAACTCAACAGAAGAGTCAAAACCAGTCAGCCTTGCATTGAGGAGGTTATCAGCCAGCAGTGGAGGTCGTAGTAATACAGGACGGTGGAGAAATAAACATCACGAGAGGGCAATAAGATCTCCAGCAGCAAATGTGCCCCAAGTAATGCCTAGTTGCTCTCATGTTCTATAAGTGCTATATTTTGGTAATAAATTGAAACAAGCTCCATGGTTGACAGGAAGCAAATCCTCCACTACCGCCACCAATCAATCTGACTCTAGTTCCCGCCTTAAATGGGAATGAAGGCACTATCAGACTATCTTCAACAAGTGTCTTAGGATCAGCGAGCAGCAGCTTTCTCCAAACCAACCCACCTGCTGTGATCAATACACATTTATCAAGCAACAGTAGCAGTCCACTAACAATTAGTAGCCCAGAAAGAAGATCAATTTTGCAGGTATGTCCAAACAAACATTTAGAAAAATATATATTGTTGAGTGGATTTCTTAACAGAGAAAATGTTTATCTACTACAGGCTTTGTTCAGTGACATACAACATCCTGGCACTCATGACAATCTACCAATCAATGCAGTGATGCCACGCCTAGTCAATACAGCATCAGCAGGTGCAGCAAGACTTAGAGGACGAGGTGGAACAGATAATCAAAATGCAAACGTTTCAGGAAATTCTGAAAATGGTAATGACATTGAGCTGTACAACCTGAATGATGCACCATAATGCACCAGGTCTTGAAAAATTTACTTAATAATAATAAAAAAAGGAAAACCTGAAAATTTGCTTGACATACCTCCTCTGTGATGATCCAAGGCAATTTGGGCAGGAAGCTGAGTACTTGGTCGGAGAATTTGCTATGAGGAACATCATGTTCCAGCAAGAGCACTTCATTTTCAGTATCCTTATCGCCAACATTACCAAGAGCTCTGACAAAATGACCCTAAAAGGAAAAAGTAAATATAGTTACAAATCACTTTCAGTATGATGACAGATAAAATTATTAAAATGGTATATTTTTAACTACCAAAGGATATCTTGATGTTCGTGGCCAAGCATCAATAGCAACAATTATACGTTGGCTCTTCAATTTTTCTGCCTGTCTTGTTTCAATACGAATTTTGGGGATTTTCCTTTCTGCTGGTACAAATAAGTGTCGAACACTCTGAAAAAGAAAGTTTTCTGGTTGTTATAAAAAGGTGCCCAACAATCTGGACTTGTGTTTATGAAAACATTTGCAGGAGGACTTAACATACATTTTTATCTTGGCTCGGTAAAAGGATTCCACAGTACTGTCTCCATTTACGTCTGATTATTCCAACAACCCGACCTGTAGGTTCCCTTTCCACTTTCTTTGCTTTAGCTTTTTCCTTCTCCATCTTAACTTCCTCATCCAATATATCACCTAAAATTTATTTAAACAAATGAAAAATAGAACATTGTGGACAAGTTGGTTAAGAAAAGCATACTTTTTGTTTTACATTACCTGGGTCATCCTCAGAATCTTCGAGCACAATGTCACTAGGAGCAACCCAGTCACTCTCAGGCAGGAGCTCCAGTGCCACAGTGTCCCCATCCACTGCCCTGTTCAAGCCAGCATGACCTTGGACAAGGATCTATTCACATAAGATGAAAAAATGTGTGAGAAGCACAACTTAGGACTGAATTAATTAATGAACTGAGCCAAGATTTGGAACTGAGCCAAGATTTGGAAGATTGTGATACTTACAAACTTTTCAAAACCTTCAACATTTACTGACCCTTCCAAAAAGTTCTCTCTAGAGGCAAGGAATGTTCCCTGATGAAGTTTCCCTGCTTTAAGTCCATCCTGGATTTCTTTGGGAGATAGATGAAGAGGAAATAGGGGTTCTTTTGAACCCCCCTCAAATACACCATCCTTTTTTGACAGTTTGTCCAACAAGGTAGGGGCATCTTGCAATGATTTTACATAATCATAAACTGGAATATTAAATTGTTACAAAATATTAAAATTGCAAATCAAAGAGGATCTTTGAAGCAAATACAAAACACGCTCAACATTTGAAAAATACCTGTGGAAGCTATGAGACCCTCTGCTTTGGCTTTTTGACAGTTGTCTGCATCATCAGTAAGCAATACCATACTAACATGTTTATTTTTAGCCTTCGGTTGACTTCCAGATAGATGAGTCGCATACCAAGAGGTAGCAACTCGAATAGCTCGATCATTCCTGTCATTGGCTGTCTCTCCTGGCTTTCTTTCGACATATGTATCTC
Organism: Thrips palmi; assembly: GCF_012932325.1. Taxonomy (NCBI): domain Eukaryota; kingdom Metazoa; phylum Arthropoda; class Insecta; order Thysanoptera; family Thripidae; genus Thrips; species Thrips palmi. Next base: position 3,623,994 of record NW_023144634.1, read on the forward strand.
TAAACAGAAGCACACAAAGTTAACTATTAAGAGGCAGTTTTCATTAATCTATTTCAACAACAGAAAATTATCTTACTTATGATGTTCATTAACAAAAATATAGAATTTTCTATTTGGGTTTTCTATTATATCTTTTAGGCGACGGTAGACTGGAGAGCTACGATGTTTCACTTCCTCAAGGACTGTTTGAAGGATGATAACATTTTCTAAAACATCCTCTTCTAAAACATCAATCTAAAAACGGAAAAGAATATCAATTGTCACAAACATTTACAGACAATTCAAGACATTGCTGATAAGCTGGATTCAAACATTAATGTCGCACCTGATGCAAAACAACATTGGTGTCCAGCACCAAGTAATGGGGAAATGAGAACACACTGCTCACGTTGCTGATGACTTCCTTATCAAGAACCTTATCTTTTTCTTTCAAAGAACAATTTTTGCACAGCGACGAGCCACACCAGATGTCATCTCGAAGGTAGTGTTCCCGGACAATCTGAACAATCAACGACAATACAATGAAACATGAACAACCCAATGGCGTACACCCGTAATGCATTCATCAAAAATGAAACCATAAAGAACATCAGGAGAAGGGATATAATCCAGGTTGCAATTTTAAACAAATGAATTTATCACTAAAATTACTTTAAAATTAGCTCAGAAGAAATTTGTCAGTGGAAAAACAAACTTTACACTATTGTTTACGTTTCTGTGATAACCTCCAAAACTCACTACTCACAAACGCCCGTCTGCATTGTTAACCATAGAACGAACAGTACCTTCAGAATATTGCCGCGTTTGGTCTTCCTTAAAAAGGTTTTCGTCGTCAACATTTTTCAACTATAAAGGTTAATCTTTGATTCACGAACAGTAATCCTTTGGATGATGTTTTCCATGCGGTTTCAACTTTTTAGCGGCTACTGAGTTTCTCATAAAATGACCGTATTTTTCATATGTGTGATCGCCTCCGTGGGTAAACAACAACTCAACTTAGAGTTTTGTAGTTTCGCCGCTCGAAATATTTGCGTTCGCAAGCATCTCGGTTGAGTTTTATTCCAAAGAATTATTTGAATTGTTCATTCAATTTTTTTCAAATGGCTGGGCTTGCGGTTGAGTCTTACATCGACAAACCTGAGGCAGAAAAACCCGTTGACAGAGAGAAGGTACAGTTGAGTTTTTATGTTATCAATACTTTATTGTGCTAATTGTTTTTGAAATACGTTTCCTAAATATTTTATCCTTTAACATAGGCCTTTATGCTACATTAGAATTTATTGAATATTGTTGTTAGACTTGTTTGACTTCCTCCTAATTTGAGGTTATGCCGGCTCTGCCTTCTCGCATTTCTTTGCTGTATGTACTTATGTTTGTCTCTTGCATTTTTCAGACTTGCCCTCTTTTGCTGCGGGTCTTTTGCCGCAATGGACGTCACAACTCTCCAGAGGACTACAGTCGAGGCAATGTGCCTGTCAATGAGTCACAAATTTATACATGGTACACTATTTCTTTTTCAATCAATGTTCCAATCATTTCCTGTGTAGGTTGACAGTTTCCATGATTGCCAATTATATTTTTGTAGGATGGATGCTACTTTACGTGAAATCACCTGTCTCATGAAGGAAGTTAACCCAGATGCTCGTAGGAAGGGAACGGTGTTTGACTTCAGTCTGGTTGCGCCAAACATGGGACCAGGCCCTGTCTGCTTCCGTATGCGTCACATAGGAAACACCACTGCTGGAATGAAAGGAGCTGATGACAGCAAAACTTTGGCGCAATGCCGGTGAGTGGCTGACTTTCCAATATTCATGTGTTTTCAATCCTATTTGTTGAAACTGACAGCAGTGTTTCTTTGCAGCTTTATGATTGGTGACTACATGGACATCTCAATCACCAGCCCTATGAGAGGGCCACCGAACGACAGAGAGAGAGGACCAATTCGCAGAGGGCCGAGAGTCCCATATTAATGTTTAAGTTTCGCTAATTTTACTTTTTACTTTAAAGATTCAACCTGGAGCATACTGTACATCTTCATCTTAGCTGCTTAGTTGGCAAAATCGTGGCACGGTAATAAAGATTTGGTTTCCAAGCTTGCTTACCTTCTTTCTTTCTGTTCTTGCTATGTTTCCTAACAGGCCTTATTATGTATGGTTGGGAGGAAGGATCATTAGAAAAAAAACATTTTATCAATTGTTTTTTATTCTGTTTTTTTTTTTTTTTTTTTTTCATTTCTTTTTTGTTTGTACTTTGAAGATTCAATACTTGCTAGAAGGAAATTTATTCCTTCCAAATAATTATGGCTTGTAACAATCATCCACTGTTGAAATGTTAAATAGCTGAGAAGGTCTGAATTATTTGACATCACTCTTCGCAGATACCTGAAGCTTGATGCAAACAATAGCAGCTTCTGCACATGTCTTGATCAAAGTTTCATCTTAATTACTAACAGTTTTCTTAGTCAGGACCTCGTGTGTCTATGTTGCTAAATTATAATTGCTCAAGAGTTGAAGAATAGTTGGCATCAGTTAAATTTATATCACAACATAAACTACTATTTAGGTGTATGTGGAAAATATGCAAAGTCACCTGAAATGAGCTACAAGAGATTCTGGAAGGTCTTCAAGGAAAAGAGTGATGATGGACATGTGACTAAGACTAGGACTTCTGATCTTCTAAAATTGAATAAACATTAACATAATTTTTAAAGGAACCTAAACAACTAAACAGCAAAGTCGGTCAAAATCAGTTCAGTCCTCAATCAAAATCGTGTAAAATGTTTTCAGTTCTTACTACTTCATTCAGTGCTTCTAATAATAAGTGCTATGCTCTGCATCGCAATATGTTACTTGTGATTATGCTCACTTCTACATATTCAACAAACTAAAGCAGTCTATTAAACTCAAGTTCCCTTATCATGGGAAAATTATCAGAGAGCACATAGTCTTGAATCCCGATAGCAAAAGCTGTGCCATTTTACCACGTACTGTACCACCACAGTCGGCAGCAAAAGTACAATCATAACATTTCACAGGATTTTCTGCTACGTACAGTAATTTTTTTCACTGGCTCCAAGTAATCTGCTCCCGCTGGGTACCGACCCCATGTCCTTGCCTGGGCAGAATGTTTATTTCTCCTTCCCAACGAAAATGCGAGGCCGCGCCAAATACGTTCGCATTTCTGTTTTTAAATTAAAAGTTGGCACGTTGGCGGCGTGACAGGAGGCAGGGGCCGCTCAGTTGAAGTTCCTGTTCTTGCCGACGGGTTTCCGCTTCCGGTTCTTGACCATGTCGTCCAGGTCGATGGCCTGTCCGTTGGGCAGCACGTACTGGTTGTTCTGGTAGTCGATGTAGCCGCCCTCCTGGTCGTCGGCCTGCGCCTGGCCGGCGGGCGCGGGCGTGCAGGGAATGCCGCTCTGGAGGACGAGACGAACACACAAGGTCAAGGTGTCATTCTGTGGCAGCAGTGCCCTGACGGTGGCCGGGCTGGGCAGACGTACCTGGTAGGTGTACTCGCGGCGGTTGCCGTCCGGGTCGATGTAGCCGTACTTGCCGCGCACCATGCAGTCCACGCCGATCGTCTCCTCCTTGAAGCTACCGTCGTCGTTCTCGTAGCCCCACGTGATGCTGCCGTCGGGGTTGTCCTCGCGGTACCGGCGGAGCACCTGGCCGAAACACCAACGCTTAGGCTAGCCTCACAGCACTGCGGGGACCCAATGGGGACGCGAGGGGCCGTACCTGCGCGACTGGCTTCTTGTCCCGCTGGAACTTGCTGCCGCCGGTGGTGCCCTGGGGCCTGGCCTTGACGACGGGCCTCGGCTGCGCCTGGGGCACGTGCTGGGGGCGGACCGGCCTCGGGGCCGGGGTGGGCCTCGCCTGCCGACAACAACAACAGTCAGGGGCTGCCCCTCGAGACTCACGCTCCAGAAGGCCGCTCTGCCTCGCTCGCACTCGCGGGGCGTTGCGATGGGGTGCGAGAGAGGCAGAGCGACGCACAGTGGGCCAGAAGGCCGTGGAGGCGGCCAAAACTCTAGACGCGTTTTGAGCCCCAGAGTCGCTGAATAGGACTCGAACCGAGCGTGTGACCCCACCAATGGATTGCTATCCGAACGAGGAATCCACTGGTGGGGTCACACGTTCGATCAGAGGCCTGTTTAGCGACTCTGGAGCTCAAAACGCGTCTAGAGTTTTGGCCGCCTCCACCGGCTTCTGGCCCACTGTGCGACGGGGCCGCAGCCGCTGCAGCACGCACCACGGGCTCGTAGTCGTCGTCCTCGCGCAGCAGCTGGTGCACGTGCACGTTGGGGGCGGGCGAGGGCGACACCTGGTTCACCCGCTCGGGCCGGAACAGCACGGGGCGGCGGGCGGGGGACGGCGTGGCGGCGGGCGGCGGGGGGCTGGGGCGGCGCTGGGGGGGCCAAGCAAAGCAACCGTTACACCTTTCTGTCCAGAGAACCGAGCATCGGAATAAATCGACAGAAGCGGGTGTCTTGCATTGCAGGTACCATGGTGAAACTACGAAAATACGAGTAAACACGATTATGTGGCAAGTGCAGAAATTCTAGGGGAAGTCCCTCTAACAGCAACGGGTTTCAAAAGAACGTGCATGGACACATGCACACATTACATGTTTAGTTGGACGTTCAAAACATTGACGGAAACGGAACACACCACATGAAACCCAAGCAGGCATGCTCGCAGAAGTTAAAATTCCATACCTTTGGAAAGTTCTGAAACATGGTCTGCCTGTAAGTCAAAAGTTTACGCCAGTTAGATCGTGGCAACTCGTTCACCTGGATCTGCTGCTGGGGCTGTGGGGGCTGGGGTCGCGGGGCCGGGGAGAAGGCGTTGTTGTCCAAGTCCAGAGGCGGCGACGGTCTGAACACCTGTAAAGCGAGACCTTGGTTGATTGTACATGGCAAAACTTGAAAGAACCATTTTCTTTTTGAGTTATGGAGACAATGTCCACCAGTATGAAGTGGTCTTCGTGAGACATTTCGAGTGTACCTGAGGCTGCTGCTGCGGCCGCCGGGGCACGGAGGGCGTGAAGCCGCTCTGGGGGATGTCGTCGTCCAGCTCCAGGGTGGACGGCGTCACCAGGAAGTTGCTCGGCGTCACCTTGAAGGGCGTGAGCGACGGCAGCGACTGCCGCCGGTTGGGGTTGGGCACGGCGTCGTTGTCCTCCTCGTCGTCGTCGTCGTCCTCCACGGTGGCGGGGGACGGCGAGGGGGAGGCGGAGGTGGCGCTGGACAGCTGGACCTGGTTCACCTGGTGCACCTGCAAGCAGCCTGTCTCTAGATCGCGGGCCTCGACTACCATTGCCCTTCGGCAAGTGAAGTGATCGGCACTTTTGCCAAACTTTTGGCCGCCATTTGCGTCGTCCCCGCGCTCACCGCGTGCTGCTGCTGCTGGGCGAGTTGCTGTGCGAGCTGCAGCTGCGCGGCGGGGATGGCGGTGAGGGGGGCGGCCGCGCCGCGGAACACAGGCCGCTGCTGCTGTTGGGGCTGCGCGGCCGGCAGGTCGGGCAGCGGCAGGTCCAGCAGGGGCAGGTTCGCCGCGGACGCGGGCGGCGCCCCGGACGGCGCGTTGGGCCCGGTGCCGGGCAGGTAGGCGCGCGGGTTGGCGTTGGACGTCGGCCTGCTGGGCAGCACCGCGTTGTCGTCCTCGTTGGCGCTGGCCGCGCTGGCACCGCTCGGACGGAAGCCGCCTTGCAGTGCAGGGGCGTGGCCGGCGGGCCGCGCGTTGCGGTACACGGCGGGCTGCAGGAACAGCGGCCTGTTGGCCAGCGCGCGCCCAGCCACGGCGCCCTGCAACGCCAAGCACGCCGTCAGGGCCGTCAGCCTGCACCCCGGACTCGGTCCACGCGACCGCGCTAATGCGTTTGACCGCGATATTTCGAAGCTCAAAACACGTCTGCCGGCTTATTTTGACGAGCCGTCTCGTCGCTGCAGCTCTGTATCGCACGCGTGGGGCGTCCTGTCTGGGTGCGAGAGAGACAAGCCACGAATCGCTCGACTGTCTGTGTGTTTGGGAGGATCCGAGCGCCTGCGGAGTGTGGGTTAGGCAACAAACTCACACGGCTGCGAAACTGGTTGCCTAGCCCCGAGTTCGCAGGCGGGCGAGCGCCCGCAGAACGTGGGCTAGGCAACAAACTCACACGCCTGCGGAGCGGGTTGCCTACTCGGAAGTTCGCAGGCGTCCCCGCTGGGGACGCACGAGGGTTGCCTACCGCTGCCTACCGTCGTCCGCGGCAACCTGACGCACTATTTGCACGTACCTGCTGCTGGGCGGGGAACGAGGGGTTCGGCGACACCTGTTGGGGAGGCGGGGGTGGGGGCGGGGGCGGGGAGGACGGCTTGGGGGGCGGGGGTGGGGGAGGGAGGCCGGTGGTGGGGAGCACGACGTTGTTCTCAGGACCATCCTGCAACAACCCCGAAGGCCAGGCAATCCCAATGAGGAACATGCGCTAACAGGCAGGCAGGCATATTCTGTCACCATCACACATACTCATTCACACACATAAGATTTTTTTTCTTTCAAGTTCAAAACAAAAACAAAAGATTTCACACACTCAAGTTCACTGATGATGTGCATGCCAAGGATGCGCCAGTATTTTAGACAACAAAACAATCTACGAAATTGGAAAAAGATCTGTTACCGGTTAAAAGTACAGAAAATCAAGGAAACGACGCCCACAACATTTCGCCATCGCGTTAGGTGAGCATGCGGCTGATCGGGCGAATTCCAAACAACAACAACAACAGCACACCAACTTGCACTCCGGCAAAAACAACAACAACAAAATTTTGAAATGAATGAAAATGGCAGGCTTGGTCATGCAACTGCGCCGCTGCTACGCACTCTGGTGGGCGGGGGCGGCGCGGGGGCGTCGAAGTCGCTGTCGGGGTCCTCGCTGACGGGCCGCGGCGTGAGGCTGACGTAGTCCTGCTTGGGCTGCGGCCGAGGCTGCGGCAGGACGGGCAGGGGCTGCTGGGGCACTACGTGCCGGCCGCGCGCGCTGGGCCGCCGCACCCGGATCACGCGCTCGGGCTGCTGGGGCTGCTGGGGCTGCTGCTGCTGGGGCTGGTCCTGGAAGGCGCGCTGCGCAGGCCGCCGGTAGGGGCTGAGGCGGGGCTGGGGCGGCGCCGGCGCGGACCCGGGGACCTCCAGTCTAGGCGGCAGCTGGGCCACCACCGCGGCCACGCAGCCCACCAGCTGCAAGCACCAAAAGGACACGTTGTAGTATGGACTCCCTCGTCCGAGTACAAATCAACTACGTTGGTTTTAGTCAGCGGCTGGGCTGTCAGTGGCCGGGTCGCTTTGATTTCCACGCTGGCCACGGCGAGTCCCTCTCGAGCGCTCTGTCTTCCTCGCACTCGTGGGACTCTCCACGAGGGTGCGAGAGAGACAGAGCGCTCTGCTGGATCGCCCGGTCCGGGGCCATTCATTCCCTTGTGCCTGATTACTCTGTCTCACGCGCCCTCGGTTCACTCCGTCTCTCTCGCACTGCGGCCGGCACGCGCCCTGAGTGCGAGAGAGACAGATCGACGAGAGCGCTTCGGCTGCAGCCGTCTGGCGCGTTCGCCCGCTCGCGTGACGCAGCCCGCGGTCTGCAGTCCGCAGTCGGCGTCGCCACGAAAACAACGCCTCTCTCTAGAAAGCCTCGGATTGCGTGCGTGCGGTGCAGGGCCGGCCGAGGCGCCAAAGCGGCGGTGAACTTGGCAGTGATGCCGCAGCGCACAGCGGCGCTGCAGTGAGAGCGTGCCCGGCGCGTGCAGCAAAAGGGGGGGGGGGGCGTTGCCATGGTGACCGGAGCGTAACACAGTCACAGATTCCTTCGCAATTAGTCCGCGAAAGAGAAGCAAAGCCCTCCGCCCGGCTTGCCCGGCTTGCCTGGGCTTTCCCTTGGCGGATCCACGGATGCACGCGCCAGGGAATGCCAGAAAGGGGGGGGGGGCACGCGATGCGGTGTGAATGTGTTGCCCGGGATGCATGGATGCATGGCATTACCGGTAATAACAACAGCACTCCAAGCGCCAGGCGGGGCCAAGCGCGCCAAGCGCCACGCCGTGGAGGGCGCTTATGCAACGCGATGCTCTGCTTGCAGGCGCGCCGGGCAGGCCGCCGAGCAGGCCGCCGTTCGCCCGGAGATCTTTCTCTACTTTTCGGAGCCGACCAGCCACGAAGTGCCACCAAGTGGCAGCCGAGGGCGGCGAGGCGACGGCTGATGATTCCCAACGGCGGAGGCCCTTTCGTCGCTCTGTCTCTCTCGCTCTCGCCGCTCGCGGGGCGCCGGTGTGAGAGAGACAGAGCGACGACGGCCCGTTCGGAATCAGCCCGCTCTGACAGTGTCCCTTCCTTGTTTAAAGCCGGTGCGGCTGGGGCGGCTGGAGCGGCTGGAGCGCGAGTCCGGAAGCGTGCTGGAGGCACTGGAGGAGTGGCCCCCCGGCACGGCCCGCCAGTGGGAGTTGCTGCCTGGTGTAGCAAGCCAGCAAGCGCCAGTGTTAGGCGCAGCTTAAAGACCACGTGACAAACTGCTTCGCCGATCGAAGATTGCGAGGCTACCCTCCAAAACGGCCTCTCCCTCCGGGCTCCAGCCAAGGCTCCAGCGTGGGTACACTGGCACAGCGCTTTTCCTTTTCCTTGTCGCTCTGTCTCCCTCGCACTCATGGGCGCTCCGTCAGGGTGCGAGAGAGACAGAGCGTTCCGAATCGTCCTGCCTGCAGCACGGGAGCGCGAGCTCGTAGACCACCGAGAGGCAACACCGGTGCCTCAAAGACCCTCACTCCGGTGCTGAAGGCTCGTGTCGCTCTGTCTCTCTCGCACCCCTACGGGACGCCTAGGGACGCCCCAGACGGAGGCGACGCGCCGCGGAGATAACCCAGAAAGTTAAGTTATTCCCAGTGGAGGAGCAACCTGCAACCGCGTGGCCGACTTGCTTCGCCTCGCCGTGCTTCGCCTTGCGTGTGGCGCCTGTCCGCGTTTTTGCACTGCACCTCCCTGCTCCCCTTGCCGCCTGCACTGCAAGCAGACTGCAAGTCGGGCAGCCACCGATCCCTGGATTGTCCCGTCACCACTGCCATTGCGGCGGACAGAGAGAGACAGAGAGATGCCGCCGGCCCAGGTGGAGATAGTCGGGGCGATCGGGGCGGGCGATCTCGGCCGGGAAGCGACGAGCGGGCGTCTTGCAGTGGACTTGCACTCCGAAAGACCTAAAGACCGACAGACAGACAGACAGACAGACAGACAGACAGACAGACAGACAGACAGACAGACAGACAGGCAGGACGCAAGGTCGCACCGGCAGGGACTCTGCAACCCCAGGTGCCCAATTTACGACACTCGTTCAGCCTCTCTGTCGCACACGCTGAGTCCGTTTCCCGCCTTGGATCCTTCACGTGCCGTTTTGCGGTGTAGGTGTGGGCTGCACTAAAGCAAGCCGCTGCGCGCTTGGAAGCATTGCCCGGCGCTGGCACACGCTTAAGCCGACAGAACAGACTGCCTGCGGCCAATCGGAAGCCTTTAATGCTCCTCTACGCTCTGCACTGGTCCTCCTTGGCCCGGACTCGGGCAGCACCACGGCTGGCGGTTCACTGTGAAATGTCCAGCCTTTTGCATAATATTCCTCGCCGGGTCCACTCCACTCCACTGCTTGGCGCGGCTTGGCGCGGCCGCGGTGCTTTCAAATGCCACTCTCGGAGCCACAGCGGAGCCGCGGCGGAGCCACCCAGCGGGCAGCGCGGGCAGCACAGTGCGTGGAGTGGAACGCACGCCAGGCACTCGTGTCATGCACACTGCCAGAAGCAGGGGGCTGCATTTTCGAACTAGACCGAACCACATTGACGCATTAAGGCTTCGAGCCAACCGGACAGACAGTGCCTAACTCGAAAATCAGGTACAAGTTGGTTCGATCTAGAGACCAGTCGCGCCCCGTCCGAAAATCGACCCCCAACTGACCAGCTTGAACAGTTTTCCCGGTTGTGCGGTGACTTCCCCACGGGAAATTTCAGCAGCATACCACCAGGGCGGACACTCCAGAAAAGGAAACCAAAGCAAGCATTCTTAGCCGTGCGCTTATCATTACATAATTTGGAGTGACTTGTCCACTAAGGGGTGCCCCGCCGCCGCCCCCCTCCACCGCCTCGGCCGACACCCGCGCGACGGGCCGACAAGCCCCGCGTACGTAGTACGTGTTATCCGGATCGCGGCGTTCGAGGCGTTCGAGGCGTTCGAGGCGTTCGAGGCGTTCGAGGCGTTCGAGGCGTTCGAGGCGTTCGAGGCGTTGAGGGAGGCGTTGGCCGCCGCCGCGCCGCCACGCCCTGCTCTTATGCGTATTGAATAAACGTTACGTTGGCGCGGCGAAGCTGTGCGAAGCTGCCCGGTAATACTAGATCACGCCGACTTGGCCGGCGCGGTGCAGTGCTGTGCGGTGCACTGCAGTGCGGTGCAGTGCGCGGCCCCACACCGCTAGCCGTGCATGCCATTGGCCATTTGGAGAAAGCGACGTCACCGCCTGTGTAATGCCGGGCCGCGCCGTGCCATGCCGCGCTGCACACAGTGTAGTTGGCCCTCGCGGTGACGGGTCCAGTGCAGTAGCGCCTGCGCGTGTAGGCAACCCACCGCGCCGAAGGCAGTGCTTACACGAGGCTGCGAGCCGACGACCACGAGGGTCGCGCCCCACAGGACCTCCCATGAGTGCGAGCGAGAGAAAGGGAGAGAGAGGCGCCCCGCGGAATCAGTCGGCAAGTCCGCGAGGTCCTCACGGCGGTGGCGGTGGCGGTGGCGTCGCCGCTGGCGGGCCACGCGCCAAGCAGCGCCGAGCAGCGGCCAGCGAGCATCGCTCTGTCTCTCTCGCACTCACGGGGCGTTCCGCGAGGGAGCGAGAGAGACAGCGACGAAAGCAGAGCTCGGCATCAGCCTGCCCTCGCAGGGCTGCCAAGCACTGCCAAGCCGTTGCTGCGCATTGCTGCCAACTGCTGCCAACACACGGCACGCCGGGAGAGACACTGTCGTCCGATTCAGCGCCGATTGCGGAGCGGGGCGTTGTTGTGTCACCGGCAGGCCGCCGCGCCGGGCCGCGCCGTCCAGGCTCCTCGCTGCTCCCCGACAGTGGGCCAGAAGACCGGTGGAGGCGGCCAAAACTCGAGATGCGTTTTGAGCTCCAGAGTCGCGAAACAGGCCTCGAACCGAACGTGTGACCCCACCAATGGATTCCTCGTTCGAAGAGCAATCCATTGGTGGGGTCACACGTTCGGTTCGAGTCCCATTTGGTCCCATCGAGTCCCATCCCAAGTCGTTGACGGCGCGCGCGGCAAGGCGCGGCATGCACACTGCAAGGCACGCGCCTTGTGTGGGGTGGACAGTGATGCCTGCATGGCGGTCCCGGCGGTCCCGCGGTCTAGTCGGCCGTCTGCCGGCCGGCGGTCTCGCGGCGTGCAACCGCAGCGCGCTCATTCCGAGAGCCACTTCGTCGCTCTGTCTCTGTCGCTCTCGTGGGGCGTGCCGTCTCAGTGCGAGAGAGACAGACAGTCGTAGGCGCCGCGCGGCCTGCCGGCAGCCGCTGCAGGAACTTGGGACTGAGATGTCCCGCGCCAAGTAGGTCGGAGGAGGCTCCAAATGCCACCCTCGTGTGCACTGCATGGCACTGCATGGCACTGCAGCGGAGCTTTCGTCGCTCTGTCTCTCTCGCACCTGTACAGAGCGCTACGTGAGTGCGAGAGAGACGGGGCGAGAGAGTGCTCGCCAGTCCGCAAGCCAGCGCGGTGTCAAGGCGCATCAGCCTCCAGCGTCGCTCCGGCGCCGCCAACAGCTGGCGCGCTCTGTCTCTCTCGCACCCGTGACCCGTGCGGGACGTCCCGTCGAGTTCGAGAGAGACAGAGCGACGTCGGGAATGGGTCTCCAGCGACCTTTCGCTTATCAGCTCGGCGGCTCCAGAGTTCCAGGCTCCAGCGGTTGCCGCCGAGCGCGGCCTGGCTCCAGAAGTCTTCATCGGGACGGCAGGGCTAGGCAGGGCTAGGTTGGAGGTTGGGCCAGGCAGGGCCAGGCAGGGCCAGGCAGGGCTAGGCAGGGCCAGGCAGGGTGCGAAGGCGTGAACGTCGTGTTCCAGCTCGGTGGTGATGACGGCGTGATGACGTCGGGCACTAAAAGAGAGGCCTGTGCGCACCTGTGTTAGCGTGTTCCCGGGCTGTCTTTGATGTGCCTCGCGTGGGGAAAAGGCTTTGCCACAAAGTGGCCAGGCCACTTCCAGTGTCGTCGCCCACTCAGTAAAACGGAATTCACGCTGCCTAACATTCATGGGCGCGAGAGAGACGAAGCGACGAAAACGACTCTCAGTGTGCGGTGTAGGCGGGTGTAGGTGTTGGCGGCAAGGGTCACCCTTGGGCCACCCCGCGGCGGGGCGCCCCGCGCGTCCAGCGCCCGCGGCCCACGGTCCGCCAAGCAGGCCGGCAAGCAGGCCGGCAGGCCAGGCGGCCTTGGGAGTCGCCGACCGTGGCCACCGCGGCCACCACGCCCGCGACCCCACGCCGATACACTGGCGTACCACCGGTTAGCGCGCTGTAGTAACGAGCCCAACTCGCAGTGTAGTTCCTCTGGAACGAGTCCACAACAACCCCGTTCCGCGTGACGGCACAAGCCGACCGCCATCTCCACACACCTCACGGAAACCTTCTCGCTCCCGACAGATTTGCCAATGTCCAGTCGGCCCCCTTTTTTTCGCAGTGTGCGCACGCACGCAGTGCCACGCAGTGCCACGCAGTGCAGCCAGACAGGAAAGTGATTCAACCGCGCGCGGCAAGTGCGGGCAAGTGGCGCGTGCCGGCATAACTATTGGCAGCCAGCGGCAGCCAGCCCCGTGGTTACCATGGTTACAACTGCCGCGGAAACGGCGCGTCGGGGAATTCCCTGAAAACGGGCGAACGGGCAGACGCGGTGCTCGCGGTCGACGCGACCTGCGTGTGAACCGCGCGAACCTTGACCGCGGCCACCAGAGTTCCTCGCTCTGCCGCTGCGCTTTTGTGTTCACGCGTTCACACTGGCCAGCGGGGAGAGAAAGAAAGAAAGAACGGGGGAAAAATGCAGCGGCGGGTCATTTTGCGTTTCATGCGCGTCGTCGCCGCGATGCGTCAGAAGCAGATGCAGCATAATGAGACTTTCCCGCGTTGTGTGCGTGTGTGTGTGTGTGTGTGTCCACCGACCGAAAGCGAAAGTTTTCCCCTGCACAAACCAACTGCACTCCGCCGGCCTAATGCGGTCCATGAAGCCTTTGGTCAGCCCGCCCCACCCCACCGCACCCCGCCCCGCCCCGCCTCTCCCCACCTCACCGCACCCCGCCCCGCCGCCAACCCCCTCAGTCGTGTACGACACAACGAGAGCACGCGTCGCGCAGACACGCCAGTGCACTGCTAGTCGCACCGGCCGGCCTTGTCGTCACTGTTGTTGTTGTCATTTTATTTATTTGCACGCGAGGCGGCTCAGCGCGCGGCGTTTTTCACGACCAGCTGAGCGCGGAGAAAGTGGGAAATGTTCGGTTTGGCTCGATTGGCGGCATGTGCGCTGGATATACTTATTCCCTTTCACCCATTATTTTGAGGCAGGCTTTGCGCGGCCTGCACTAACAGTGCGTGCAGGGGCCTCTTGCTTGGTGCACTTTTGCCGATTCGCCCGGGAAACGCCTTTAGGTATAGGTATTAGTTTTATAATCATGTCAGTTCCTAGATGCGAATCTATGAATAGTTCCCTGGACTAACCCTGCCTGCTAGGCCGCATTTAGAAACCCCTCTGGTGCAGATTGCCTAAGAGTCATTTCATGGAGCTACATCTTTAGTTTTTCAGAAAAACAAACATTGTGTTTTTTTTTCTAGTGTAGTCCATGCTTGAAACGAAACGACACGTGGCCAGCACGTGCGCAGTAAACGCGGGTAACCCGATCCACTGCGGAGCGCTGCCGACCCAGTCTCGGGTGAGCCCTCGGCCAAGTTCGTCCTCTTGACCGCCTGTGGGACGAGGAAGGCGTCTCACAGTGGGCCAGAAGACCGGGCCAGAAGACTCGAACCGAACGTGTGACCACCAATGGATTGCTCTCAGAACGAGGAATCCATTGGTGGGGTCACACGTTCGGTTCGAGTCCCATTTAGCGACTCTGGAGCTCAAAACGCGTCTAGAGTTTTGGCCGGCTCCACCGGTCTTCTGGCCCACTGTGCGTCTCTCCTGCCAACCGCACGCCGACACCCGCATCCACACAGACCCATTTGACTACCAAGTGTATCAATATCGTGGGAATATCAGTTTCGGAAAACGAAAGTAGAAAAGGCTCTCGGAATCCGACCCGTCTTTAAAACCCGCTTTCTTTGGTTTGGAGCGCTATTTCGAGACCGCCGCAACGTGTAACCCAGCGTCGCGGCGCGAGGCTAGACCAGACGGGACGCCCTGTCGCGAGGCGAGGCGGGACGCGAGGCTATAGCGGGATGACTACTGCAGGGACTCGCTGTGTCCAGACGATTGCGGCGAGCCGCGGCGCGGGTGCTGCACCGCTAATTATGTTGATTAGATTGCAAGAGCGGGTTGCCGGCCTGCCGTCGGCCCGGCCGGCCTGCCGTAAAGCGGTTAAGTTTGCCGAGCGCACGGCGCGCACGCGACGCCAGCGCCATCTTGCGTCGCGCGGAACGACCATTTCCTGCCAGCCTTCCTCTAGAAGGCGAAACGGGCGAAACGACGAGCTGAATCGGGGCAGCGGCGGTGGCGGGCTCAGCGCCCAATCCGATCGTGTGGAGCAAAGTGGCTCAGTCAAATGTCCCGTCTCGTCTCTCTCTCTCTCTCTCTCTCTCTCTCTCTCTCTCTCTCTCTCTCTCTCTCTCTCTCTCTCTCTCTCTCTCTCTCTCTCTGTCGGAGTGTGAAAGACACCGAAGCATTCTCCTGAAAGAGGCGGCTGCTTCAGCCGGGGCTTCCTCGATCATCCTTTCTTCGGCTTTGGCGCTTTCGCGTCGAGGCGGCGTTTCCCGCCGTTTCCTCTCTTTTAAATTTTTTTTTTTTCCCCCCAAATTTTTCCCGGGAAAAAAAAAATTTGGGGGCCCCCTTTTAAAATTTTGGGTAAAAATTTTGGAAAAAAAAATTTTTTTTTCCAAAAACCCCCAAAAAAAAAGGGGCCCCCCCAAAAAAAAAAAACCCCCCGGGAAAAAACCCCCCCAAAAAATTTAAAATTTTTTTTTAAAAAAAATTTAAAAAAAAAAAGGGGGGGCCCAAAAAATTTTTTTAAAAAAAAAACCTTTGGGGGAAAACCCCCAAAAAAAGGGCCCCCAAAAAAAATTTTAATTTTTAAAAAAGGTTTTCCCCCCCCCTTTTTTCCCCCCAAACCCAAAAAAAAAAAAAACCCCCAAAAAAAAAAAATTTTAAAAAAATTTAAAAAAAAAGGGGGGGGTTTTTTTTAAAAAACCCCCTTTTTTTCCCAAATTTTTTTGTGGGGGGGGGGAAAAAAACCCAAAAAGTTTTCCGGGGGGGGGGGCCCAAAAATTTTTTTTCCCCCTTTAAAAAACCCCCCCCGGGGGGGGGAAAAATTTTTTAAAAATTGAAAAATTTTTTTCCCCCCGGGGTTTTCCAAAATTTTTAAAAAAAGGGGGGCCCAAACCCCCCCCACCTTTTTAAAAAAAAAACCCCTTAACCCCCCCAAAAAACCCCCCAAAAAAACCCCTTTTCCAAAAAAACCCCCCAACCCCGGGGAAATTTTTTAATTCCCTTTTTTTTTCCCCTTTTCCTCTCCTCTCCTCTCTCTCTTTGGGGAAAAAAAACCCAAATTTCCCAAAAGGGGGCTGCTTCAGCCCGGGGGTTCCTCGATATCCTTTCTTCGGCTTTGGCGCTTTCGCGTCGAGGCGGCGTTTCCCGCCGTTTCCTCTCACATGTGGAAAGGGGCAGTTTGCCGCGGTTCGCGCTGGCCGGCGGAAGCAGCTCGCCGGACGGAGCTCTGTCACTGTAAAACAGCCAAGAGTCGTTTTCGCTGCTCTCACTCGCACTCACGGGCGCCCCGGTGTCGGTGCGAGAGAGACAGAGCGACGTCTGAAGCCTCCCATTATCCTTGCGGAAGAGAAGGCCCGGGGAAAGAAACTGCTGCTCGTACAGGACCACGGTACAAGCGACCCTCACAGGGCAAGGCGCTTGAAACGAAACCCCTCACGTGCGCCCCCCCCCAATTATCTAGTTCTAAAATCAATTGTCCGTCAATTCTGCTGGCGTTCGAAGAAAGGCCGCCACCACTTGAACCTCTAAACCCTCCGACACGTCGTGCCACTCCCTGGAACTGCCTGGGGCTGCCTGGGGCACTCACGGCGCGCTACCTCCTGCCTTGTATGCACAATGAGGCATGAGAGACACGCACACCGATTGTCTTGTTGTTGTTTTTTTTAACGCCGCATTCAACTGTGACAATAGACAGACCCGTTCATCACGAAAGGCATCGGAACTAACGCATTGCCTTTCTTCAGCACCCACACACACCCGCACACACAGACACACACAGACGCAGTGACGCACGCACACCGAGGAAAAAGTGCATCACAATGCAGTCGATGCACGCGATGCGTTCCGGCAGCGAATGCAAAGGAGCCAACGCCGGAATAACAAAACGCCCTTCTCTATTTTCGACGCCAGCGGCCTTCCAAACTACTGAGTGGGGCGTACACTTTAAAAAGAGGCGGCGCTGGCGGTGGCAATGCCGGCCAGTCGTGCAGCGCATTGCTGGCAGTTCACGCCGTCGTCCGGATCGAGATTTATCCCCGTCGATGTATCGAAGTGAGTGCATTGCCTTGCATGCCTGCGATGGGCGAGGCGGGGCGGGGCCCCCAGCGGTTGGCTCGGAAGTCGACGTGAGGCCGGTATGTCTCCCGTTGGCTGCATTGACCGGCCGGTCAACCGGAAGCCTTAAGCCGCGCGGACTCCCCATAGACCTTGTACCACATACGGCTTGGTTTCTTTGGTCTCCCGTCCCACGAGGGGTGCGAGAGAGACAGGCCGACTTGTTCGGAACCGCTCGACCAACCCATTCGCAGTGGGCAGGTACGGCACGGTGCGCTTCGGGTGCGTTCCGCAAGCGTCGTCCCTGTGTGGTCGTCGTGGCCGGCCGGTCGGACGCTGAAATGTCAACAGGGAAGGGCCTTCGTGTCGATATCTCGATATCTCGATATTGATCGCGGCCGCGAGAGGGCAGCACTTAGAGGTCAACGCACGCGGTGTCGAGTTTCCGAACACGCGCATGCAAACGAGGCGATGGACTGCAGAGTGATTCCGAACGGAGCCATCTGTCTCTCTCGCACTCTATGAACGCCACTTGTGTGAGAGGGACAGAACGACGAAAGTAAGCACCGTTCGGAGGCTCGGAGTCAGTCTGCTGGGTGTGCCCAGAGGCGTGCCAAGCAAAACAAGCAACAAAACACACACCGAAAAAGAACTAGTTTTTTTGGGGGGAAAGGAACACTGGGAGCTGAAAAACTCATGCGATGCTCCGGCCCGCTGACAACATGAGCTCGGCCGACCTATTTTTCGGAGGAGTCGGATAGTTGTGGCGAATTTGGCGGGATGTGGCGCAACGCACTTTGCATTGCCGCGGCTCTGCCCTGGCTGATCCCGAACGGTGCCGCTTCGTCGGTCGGTCTCTCTCGCACTCGAGAGAGAGAGAAAGAGAGAGAGAGAGAGAGAGAGAGAGAGAGAGAGAGAGAGAGAGAGAGAGAGAGAGAGAGAGAGAGAGAGAGAGAGAGAGAGAGGCCGACGAGGCGCCGCGCGGAATGAACCACGAGATCGCATCTCTGCAGCCATCAGGTCGCCGCCACGCCGCGCCAGGCCGCCAGGCCAGGACCCCGGCATGTGAGGCGGCGAGTGGGCGATGCGAGCCCTCGCACAATGGCGAATGGCGCCTCGGGTGTGTCCCCGAACCAAATCGAAACGCAAACGTCTGCCCCACTCTCGCACGACACCCGAGGTAGAGAAAATATATCGGTGAGGAATCGTTCGGTTCAAGGCGTGCTAAAGTTTGTCCGGGGTTTGTGAGGTCGGCGGGCGCACTCCGGCGGCGGGTCGGCGCCGGGCATGGCCGTGATGGAGGTAATGATGGTAATGATAACAATTAGGCGGGGGGTCACGCAGGCACAAGGACTCCAAGGACTCGGGGGTCACGCCACTGCACGCCACGCCACTGCGACACGTCCAGGGCGTCGCGGCGTCGCGACCCACTCGGCCGACCCGACACGTTCCTAAGAACCAGCAGAGAGACTTCCCGTCTCTCTCGCACCCCTGCGCAGTGCCTGGCAGTGCCCCGTGAGTGCGAGAGAGACGGAGGCAGCCGCCGGCGGGGCACGCGCCGCCACTCGGGCCAATTTAGAGCCGAGCGTTGTGCTTGGGAGTTACCGGCTGGAAGCTGGGGGCTCACCGCAGCCCGAGCTTGCCTCGGCTCCAACGAAGCTTGCCGAAAGCACACTTCCAGCTTACCAGCCGAACACGCGCAGAAAGCTTGCCGAAAGCTTAGGCATCTCTACGCTGCTCTACGCCACTCCAGGGCGGCGGCCGGCTGAAAGCGAAAGCTGGGAGGGGTAGGAGTCCCATTGAATAACTGAGCCCAGTGCCCCGGCGGTCGGATTGTCGGAGTGCTTGGCTCGGAATCAGTCCGCTGCCGGACCTTTCCTGCAGCCTCGTTAGACGGCCTGCTCCGCTTGCCGGGGCCTTGCTTGGGGCAGGTCAGGAAAACGCTGCCCCCTGACGGCGACCTTGTGCCCGCGCGTGCCGGTGCTGGGCGTGGCGTGGCGTGGCGCGGCGTGGCCGCCTTGGCACTCCCAGTGTAGGGTCAGGGAGCGTGCCTGCTCCAGCGTGTAATTGTTGCTCTATATTTATTTACGGCCAGCATGACGGAGCGCATTCGAAACAAAAGCAAACTGACTGCAAGCCGATGCTGACGTTTCTGAGAGGCATTCAGTGGCCCTCCTTGACGGACCCACTGCACTGCCTGAACGTCGTCGTTTTGGCCGATGCGCGCAGCGCAATCATCGGCTTCTTCGACGTCGGCTTGCTCTACTTTCGGCAGTGTAATTTTCCTCTTAGCACCTCGCATGCCTTGGACGCCTTGCATCAGTGTATTTTTATTTTCGCAACCGACCGACAGAGTATCCCACAGCGATGGATTCGGGATGTGAAAATAGGCGGAGGCCCGGCCGGGCCGAGCCTGGATCAGGTTTGGTGCGATGGTGCCGACACTTTGGCTCCCCTTTTGACACGTCCAGAGCTGGACCGCCTGGACTCCTGCCTGGACTCCAGGCTGCAATCTCACTCCAGAAAATGCCCGGCCAATGAAATGGTTTCGGAGGCTCGGGCCCCGCCCTGCCCCGCCCTGCCCCGCCCCGTTGCGAATTGCTTCTCCGCCCAGCAGCTCGATCCCAAACGGTGCACTCGTCGCTCTGTCTCTCTCGCACCCCTACGGGACGCCGCATGAGTGCGAGAGAGACAGAGCACTGTTCGAAATCGGCCGGCGGGCGCGCCAAGGCTAGGCGAGTGTGGCTGCTTTGACGTTCCATTTATTTTCGTTGCATTTCATTCGGGCTTCGCGCCGCCGGCCGCGACTTCCGTCTCTCTCGCACCCGTCGGCCGTCCCGTAGGGGTGCGAGAGAGACAGCGTGACAAAGCACGGCCCGGCATTGTTGCGCGCGGGTCGCGTGTCGTGTTTTTGTTCGCCCTGCTCGGCCCTGCACTACAATGGCTGCAATGGCGCGGGCAGTGCGCGAGCGTTCTCCTGGAGCACCCAGGGCTCGACCCAGGGCTTCCAGCAGCCGGCGTCCGAGCGCCGCGGGCGCACTGTCGGTCTGTCCCGCGGGTCAGGGCCGGCCCTGCAATAACCAGTCCACCTCTTGGCAGGGACCGAGTTGTGAACGTGTTTTTAAATTTCGAACGGCACCGGTAATAAAAAAGGGGCGATCAACCTGTGTTTTTGGCGAAGCCACGGACACCAACCGCCGATCGAACCCAATGTGTGGCGTGGGAGTTTTCGCCACCCACTTCCAAGACATGCCAGCACCCGTGATGTACCCTCCGCCGTTCCCGGAACGCGGCAATGTGTTCATACCCGCCAGCACGCCGATGGCGCGCAGTGCTGTCTCTTTCGCACGCCCGCGTGACTCCTCGCGAGTGCGAGAGAGACAGAGCGACGATGGCACACTGTGCGGACCCGGTGGCTGCAGTGCGTGCCACGCGTGTTTGCGCAAGGCGGCTGCTGAGTGCGGCAGGACTCTGTGTCCTGTCTCTCTCGCACTCACGGGGCGCACCGACGGGGTGCGAGAGGGACAAAGAAGCACGACCGCGGGGACCGGTCCGCGAGACGCGTCGGAAGCTGCTGTAGTCCGCGGCGGTAGTTGAGGCAGGTCGGCGTCGGTCGAAGACCGGCAGACCGGTAGTGCGAGACAAGGCAGGCGGCACGCCGCGCCACGCCGTGTCCCTGACCTCCGCCAAGCCGCGCCACCGCAGACGTTTCGCCGCGACACTGGAGTGCCGTATGACATAAGTAACGGCCATCGCCTTTTCTTGCGCGGGGAAGCAAAGCAGTCCAACTGCAAAGGCTGACATTGAAAATAAACAAAGCTCCAACCTCGCCCAACCCTGCCCACAGCCTGGCAGCTAGGCAAACCGTAGCGCTGCGACGCACGCGTGTGTTGCGGTGTTGCCTATCCCTCGATTCACAGGCGCTCCTGCTCCACTTTTACTTTCGTTCTGTTTACTTTTTCTTTTGTTGTTGTTTTATTTATTTTTAAAATTTTTTCGACTGCTTACTCTCACGGGTCCGCCAGACAAAGCCAGCCGATGCTCGCTGCTTACACGGCGGCCATAATTCGTGTGGAGCAGAGCGAGGAGCGACGAGTCCCGGACAGACTAATAGCTCCTCGGAGACACGCACGAAAGCAAATGCCGCGGCGCCAGCTGTTTAGCGACCATTGTCTCTCTCCCACGGTGCGCGTGCGATACGCTGCCTCTCTCTCTCTCTCTCTCTCTCTCTCTCTCTCTCTCTCTCTCTCTCTCTCTCTCTCTCTCTCTCTCTCTCTCTCTCTCGCTCCACGAGTGAGCGAGTAAGTCCCGCCGCGGCTCCAGACGCACCGCCCTGCGAAAGCGAAAGGGCTTCGCCGGCTTCGCAGGCTTCGCGGAAGGCGGTGAATCCGTCCGCAGCGATCCACACGCAGCGCGCCGATTCCAGACGGAGCTTCGCTTTCTGTCTCTCTCGCACTCGCGGGGCGTCGCCGGCGTGCCGCGGGGGTGCGAGAGAGACAGAGAGCGCCCTCCAGAAGCAGTCCGGCCCAATCGGAAAGCACGCAACGCCGATTGAGCGGGAAGGCGTGCTCCGCAGTGCTCCGGTCGCGCTGTTCCCGGTTTGAAAAAGGGCGGGAAAGACGCGCTGGCTGGACGCAGCCGCCACTTCCTCCAGCCGCTCCAGCTCGCTCCAGCTCGCTCCAGCTCGCTCCAGCTCGCTCCAGCCGGAACAAGGAGGGAGTACTTCCGAACCAGCGCGCCGTCTCTCTCGCACTCGCAGGGCGTGCCGCGGAGGTGCGAGAGAGACGGCACCGTTCCTGAACCGGCGAGTTGCCCAGCACGGTTTGAGACACTACGTGCACGGCAGGCCTCGGCAGGCCTTTCTCCAGCGATCCGGAGCCAAAGACTGCGTTCCGGCTGAGCGAGAGAGACAGAGGGACGGAGAGAGAGATTGAGGGGGACGGAGAGAGGCTCGTGTCGACACTTGCTGCTTATGGACTCGAAGTCGGCGAGATAGTGCAGCACGCCCATTTGGAGGGCCGCCTGCTGCACGCAGCCAATGGCCGCCCACGCCCACGCCGCGACGCTCTCTCTCTCCCTCGCACTCGTGGGGCGTCCGGCGGGGGTGCGAGAGAGACAGACCGGCGAAGCGCTGCGCAGCCTGCAGGCTGGGTGGGATGTCTTGGGGCCTTTTGGAGACTTGAGGCTTCAGCACGCTCGTCGGATAGCTGAAGCCGTCCTTGAAGGCCTAGCCCGCCTAGCCCACCTCGGCGGTGCGGTAATGAGAAGCTGCCATAGAAGCATCACCTCCCCGGGCCACCCCGACGACACTCCGTTCACTCCACTGTGGGAGAGGATGTTCCCGGCGACAGCCTTCTTAATAACAACATCACGCCGCTTTGCGGTGCACGCGACAAACGCGCTCTGTCTCTGTCGCACCCGCGGCGCCCTGCGGCGGCGCGCGACAAAAAGGCGGGCCTCTCCGTCGCACCCGCAGTGCCCTAGCAGTGCCGCGGCGCCGCGGCGTCAGTGGCGATGACATTTGGCTTTTGGCGCGCGAATTTAAAAGGCGGCCTTAATTAGATGCTGCGGTTGTGGCGTGCCTGGCGTGCCATCGCCCGCACCGCCTCGAGGCTGTGGCTGCGGCTCCGCCGTGACAGAGCAGCGCCACTTAGCCGCCGGCCATGCTCTTTCTCTGTCTTTCTCCGGCAAGCAAGCACGCACCGCCAATTAATCGGGCCTTGTCTTTTCGTTCCCTCGAACAGCGCGCCTCTCCGTTGACGCGCAGCAAAGCGAGCTGTTTTTGTTTTTGGCGCTCGTTTTCGCGCCGCCATCGGCCGCTTTGGTTGGACAGCGGTTGTTTATGCCCCGCGCTGCATTCTGCTGCATTCTGGGTGCGGGCGGAAGCTGCCTCACTCCGGGCAGTGCTCGCTGTCTCCCTCGCACTCACGGGGCGGCCCCGAGGGGTGCGAGAGAGACAGAGTGCCGGTCGTTACTGCCCACACGGCGCCACACGGCCCTCCTAGGCGCGCTAAGGGCATCCCCGGCAACGACTTGCAAACCACTCCGAACCATTCCGCGCATTTCGTAACGGGATCCCGAGACGGGCTGCCAACATGAAGGCCCCTCCCCTTCAGGCTCAAACGTCATTCGTTTGATTTAAAAAAAAAGACAGATCCAAAAACCAATGATAAGCAAAACGTTTTACAATGGAAACGTGATCACAGCGGCTATTTTCCAAACCAGAAATGAGTGACGAAAACAATCAACAAGTGCAGAGAAAATGTTAGCGGCGTCAGGATTCGAACCGCGGTCACTGACGCTGTCAACAATTTGATGCCCGGCCTAACAACACTGCGCCACTGCCATTTATGATGTTGCCATTTATGATGGTGGCAAAGAGTCGGAGGCACCCGCGTGGCAGAGAGCGTCTGTGTTTCAAAACTCACCCCGCGGCCCGCACGCACACTCACACACACGAGCGCGCACACACACGCGCTCGGTGCGCATATGCACCACAACCCCCGGAGCACTGTGTGCACCGCGCTGGCTTGGCTCGGGGTCGAATCGAACCGAACCGGTTTCATGTCATTACCCTGCCCACGTAAAGTAGTGCCGGCGCGCGCAGCAGCGGCGAGCAGCGCGGCAGAACAAAACGTTTGGTTATATAACGGTTATATTGTGGCCCCCGATCACGTCATGCAGTGCATGCTGCAGCTGTGCCGTGCCGTGCCGTGCCGTGCCGTGCCGCGCCCTGCCGTGCCCTGCGGTTACCACGCCGCGGCCTGCAAAGTCCAGTTCAATGTGTTTCCGTCAAGGAAACGCCCCGCGGAATTTGGGAAGTGGTCGTGCACTAGTTTCAGAACCCCCGGCCGATTCTCGGCTGGACTCATGAGGTCACAATCACAGTACAGACGTCAAAACGTGTCACAAAATAGCTTGTTTCTTTTCATTTTTGGGTCGAAATTTTGCCCTTGGATCCGTAGACAGTCACAATGACTGCACATCGACAACATTGTGCGTTTGTGTGTGGTTGGCCTGTGTGTGTGGGCCCACGCCTTTCGGGGACATTAGCAGCACCTGCCACCGCGCCGCGGACTCAACAAAGACACTCTGGCATTGAAGGCCTGCAGCTGAATGCAGAAGCCGAAGAGGCACCTCTCCGTGCCGGAAATCGCTTGACACGTCATCCCGCCCCGCCAGCCCCGCCAGCCCCGCCCCCGGACATGAGGTCCTCGGACAAAAGGCGGAGGCTTATGGACCCTGGGCCGCCCTCGGCCGCCGCCCAGCTGGCTAGGGCACTGAGGTAATGTGAGTCGGATTCGCCGCTCCGTCCCTGTCGCACTCGTGGGGCGGCCCGGTGCCTTGTCGTAGGGTCGAAGGTCAGTCCGTGGCGACTCGGGGACTTGAATGCGCGGGGTGCCAAGAGCGCCGTCATGCCTTTTGGCCGTTTCGACGGGGAGCCGAGCCACATGTCGAAACAGCGCGCTGCCGCCCTCGCCGCCGTTGCCCTAGATTTGTGCGATTTTCCATATTCGTCCGTTCGGGCCGAAACGGTGGCGCCCCGGTTGTTTTCAGCAAGCCATTGTACGGCAAAGGGCACACCACACATGAATCATGCGAACCAGCGCCAGCCGGGCCCTTTGGAACATTCCAAGTTTACACGGAAAATGTCGTGGCATTACTTGTTTTTCTTATGCGCGAGGCCCAAACAAGTGCCCTTGTGTTGGAAGCGAGGGAATGCCCAGGGGGTCACCATCACATCTCTGTGCTGAACACAGCAAGCTGAATCGAATAGTCACTTAGTAAATTTTCTCGGATCAAGCAGCGTCTTTTCTTCCAGGTGGACAACAAGGTCTACTTGTTCTCGGCAGTGCATCGAGCCGAACGAAAGTGACAGGCGTGTGACTCACCAGTACGGGTATGAGCTGCATTCTGCCCTACAACGGGATCCTCCCGCGACTCGACACCGGAAACACTACACCAGGACACCACCACTGCACTGCACTGCGGAGCGGAAGCAGGAACCGCGCGCCGCGACCGAGCCAAACCAACTGAGCAGCAGTCAAACGCGCCCCGCACTGCGAGCCGCCAACGGCCGCCAAGCACCGCCAAGCCGCCGCACAGTCAAATGCCCGAGCCGAGCGCAGCGCCACGGGCCGCCGGAGGCAGCCGAAGTGCTGCCGAGCCGAGCCGCGCCGAGGAGGGGAGGGGGAGGGGCTGCTCCTCCTACGTCAGCCCTGTGAAATAACGCCCCGTTTGAGTTCAGATCTCTGAACGGAACTTCATTCCTAACCTAACCACGTTCCCAGGCGCCAGGACTCGGTGTCCTCTAAATCAAATAAAGGGCGCTTGGACATGTTACCTAACCGTTCCCTTCGTGTTTTCAAGACGTGTCCCTCTGTGCTGCATTTGTCAGCAGTAAGTGACACGCCTCGACCCTTCTCGAATCCAAACCCGGTCCATTTCGGTACCCAAGGTTCTCCAGAAAGAAAGTGTGGACACGCTGTGAGCAATGCGTCTCAAGGTCTGCCGCCAACGCCGGCGGGTTTCTCATGGACGATCGAGCGGGATTGACGTATGCAAATCAAACAGGTCACCAAAGTGTTTTGTTGGAGAACTCGTGGACCGGGGCGCCTCAAAGTAGTGGTCGCCTGGCCCGGCCCGGCCTGCCCGGCGCGCTGATAGGTGGTCGGTCGCCGGCTGCGGGGCCCGGTGGCTAGCGTGGCTAGCGTGGCTAGGCGGTCTGCTTGCTGGTAAGTCACCCCACAAAATGTCAACGGAGTCTGATGTGGAAACCGAACACGTGTGGGCCAACGGCATTGTATTCGGAGCGTTGCCGAGTCCCAATCAATGCCAACTCCTCCTTCTCCCCTCAATGATTCCCCCTTGAGTGTATACTTAACATTGTAGGAATGGCGCGTTGCGACGAGGTGTCGCCCTTGACTCTGGAGTTCCTAATGATTGTCAATGGCTGGACGGGGTTTTTCAAATCAAATGAGCCCTCTTCAACCTTCACTGGTTCCACTGGTCTATATTTCCCTGGTGGCTGATGCCGTGTCCGGTGGGTGGGTGGCCACCCATATCAGAAAGCCTAACTCTCTGGTCCAGCCACGCCGCGCCTTAAACGCTAAATCTGTATTCAGGGCGAGATGGCGTGAGTTGCGCCCAGTCAAAAATGCGGTCTGTCTGTCCGAGGTGTACCTAGCCACATGCAAGCGCCTGCGGCCCGTACGCTGTGCCGCTGCACCAGTGTGCCTACCGAGGAGGTGGCTCCCTTGCGTCACGGCGAGGCGACTTGGACTTGCCCGACTAGCGCGCTGCCCAAATGCGGCTGAGCGGGCTGGGCTGCCGTCACTATCGTCACTAAGGGCCCTAAAGCACTCGGCGGCGCCTCACTGCCTTGCCCTGCCTTGCCCGGCCAAGACCACACCACGGCCGGCCGATGTGTGTTCCTATTCCCCGCCACCGCAACGCGGTCCAACGCGGTCCAATGCGGTCGGCGCGCCGGCCAAGAACAATCGCGAGGACCACCCAGCAGGCTGAGTCCGAAGTCGCTCCGTCTCTCTCGCCGCCCTACGGGACGCCCCGCGAGTGCGACAGGGACAGCGATACATCGATCTCGGCACACCGCCCCGCCGTCTGCACTGCTGCCAACGGCGTGCGTAAGACTTACACTGCCGGCGTTTCGTCGCTGTCTATCTCGCATCCCCACGGGGAGTCTGAGAGAGACAGCGCGCCGCTCGGAATCCGCCTCCTGACCCCCAGTGTGTAAGAAACCGCTGCGAATAATAGTGGTGTTACATAGAGGCTGCGGTGGAGTGGCCCGCTTCGATGAATCGATGTACAACGGACAGTTTTGGAAGTCGACCTTTCGCGTCACTCACTCTCTCTTTCAGTCTTTCAGTGTTGGAGGCGGCGTTGCGAAGAAAACGGCTCTATTTCCTTTTCTTCATATGTTTAAACTTTTATGACGAGAGGATAAAAAAAGGGCCGGCGTCCAAGGCCCGGCGGGAGGGGAGTGACACGGCGCTCCACTCAACCAGTTGACCAAGAGCAGGACTACCAACGGGAAAATGAGTGCTAAGAGCTGGAGGTGCTGAAAAGAAAAGTTCGAGTCTGTGAAGGGCCGGCAGGCTATGCGGCCCGATTCGGAGGGTCGTTATCGTCACTCTGTCTCTCTCTTCCTCAAGAGAGGATGACGTGAGCGCGAGAGAGACAGGCTGCTGGCAGGTAGGCGCGCGTGCCGGGGACTGTTTTGGCCGGGATTTCGTTTAAGTCCCGGCGCGCCGCGGCGCACGCACAGTGGGCCAGACTGGCGGAGTGGCCAAAATTATAGACGCGTTTTGAGCTCCAGAGTCGCTAAATGGGACTCGAACCGAACGTGTGATCCCACCAATGGATTGCTCTCCGAACGAGGAATCTTTGGTGGGGTCACACGTTCGGTTGGTGTCCCATTTAGCGACTCTGGAGCTCAAAACGCTTCTCGAATTTTGGCCGCTCCACCGGTCTTCTGGCCCACTGTGCGGCGCACCGCTACGACGGCCGTTACGCCGAGTGTCACGGCGCGTCCGCAACGCCACGGCAACGCCACGGCACGGCGACGCGTCGCAGACGTGGCGGAAACGGCGATCGACGGCGACGCGCATGCTGATGCCAGTGGACTGATTCCGAGAGTCGTTTTCGTCGCTCTGTCGCCCTCGCGCCTAACCGGGACGCCCCATGAGTGCGAGAGAGACAGAGCGACGAAAACGACTCTCGGAATCAGTCCACAGAGCGTCGTGCCGGAGCCAGCGCGGCGCGCCGCTCGAAGGCGGACACAATTTCACACATCCGAACGAGGAAGACCAAACGGGAAAGAAAGAGACTCTGAAAATAAATATGAATTATGCTAATGTGTGGGGGCGAACCCCGACGACCCCATTGACGGAGACACACTCACCCACGCTTTCATTGAATCAATGCAAAATGATTGATTCAGTGCATTGGCTTGGTGGGATCACTGTCAATTATTTTCGACATTGATTCATTTTCATTCACACTGGGGTGGTTTTCCTGTACTTTAATGCAAACCCTACTGCACTGTGCCCTGCAAGTGCATGCTGCGTCGGCAGCCCTAGACAGCACGGGCAGGGCAGGCAGGCACTGGCCAGGCATTCCCTCGTGCATCTCACGTATGCCACCCACGCCTCTATTTTAGCGGGGCGGGGCGCGGCCGGGCTCACACCGTGGGCCCCACAGTCCCCATCCCGCCCCGCCCCGCCCCGCCCCGCCCCGCCCCGCCCCGCCTTCTTGGCCCGCCACGCCGCAGCGACAATTATTATACAATAAAATCCCCTCGTACAAAGTGGACGTTGCGTCAAGCCAGCGGACTGAGGGTCGCCCTGTCTCTGTCGCACTCATGGCGCGTCCCGTGTGGGTGCGAGAGAGACAGAGAGACAGTGTCCTGCCAGCCCCGCGGCGACATCGTCCTACTTACGCCCCATGCGAGCGCTACTCGACTTTTCGCCGAAGCGCAGCCCGGGGCCGAGTCATTTCTATGCAATCACGAGCCCATCTGCCCACCCACGCCAGCTCACGTCATCCACTCGGAGCCAAATCCTCCACAATATTCCACAAACCTGGCGCAAGCGTGCCGATTCCGTGTGGCAACGTTTCCTAGTACGCGTTTGCGGATGTGTGCGCGTTTGTCGCTAAGTGGCGGCCCGGACGAGGGGTCAAAACATTCCGACCCAGGTCAACGGCTCGCCGCCGATTCGCCCTGGACGCACGCAGAGTGCGAGCGAGCGTGGATAATCCGTGAGCTGACTGAACTTACAGTGTGGGACGAAGAGATCAGAATCGCCCTCGCCGCACAAACAGCAGGTCACTTCAAATGACTAGGCGCATGCGCAACACCGCGGACTGCACTCGTTGGGATTGGACGGCCGCGTGCCGAGAACGGGGACGCGAGTGATGGAAAAGACAAACAACTAAACTGCCACCTTATCATTAACCTAACCTAACCTGACGTTAACCCGTTCACCAAAAAACGTTTTAAAAAATATTAAGGGTGTTGTGAATGGCGTGAACGGTGTGGCAGTGGCCGTGTTTCGAGGAGATGCTGCCGCGAGGAAACCGAGGAAACATAATGCCTGCTGCCTTTTCTTGTCGAATCCCGGAAACCCTTTGCATCGGCCAGCTCTAGATCTCGCCCGAGCTGCAATGTCTCTGTTTCTCCCCCTCCCCCTCGCTCCCATTGCGCTTCGTGCATGTGCTCAGTGTGTGTGAGTGTGCGTGTGTGCGTGTGTGTGTGTGTGTGCTCCTCAGAGCTCAGAGAGACAAGTTTCGACAAAAGATCCTGGCAGTGTCTTCGTTGTTGTATTTTTTTTACCATTTCCTTGCGTTCTCCCCTTTCACTTTCAACCACCCCGCACACACACACACACACACTGCCGTCGCCGACAATTTTCTGATAATATAATTAGCCACGCTCGACGTCCCGCTGATTATACGGCTAATTTTGTCCAAGCCGAGGACCTCGTTAGGAAGGCTGAGGTATTAGCCGGCGGCGTGGTGTATAGAGAGGTCCTCCCGCACACTGGCGCGCGCGCGTGCACACACTCACACACACACACACACACACACACACACACACACACACACACACACACACGGCGGGTGATTAGAACGGCCATCATGTGAGCGGGGCTGCGCCGGCCCGCAATAAAAGTGCACCCGTTCCTCGGGAGACTGATTCCGAGCGGGCGGCCTCTCTCTCTGTCTCTCTCGCACTCGCGGGGCGTGCCTGCCGTGGCTGGCCGTGGCGTCGTGGGTGCGAGAGAGACAGCACGGTTCGGAGTCGGCCTGCCGGGCCGTAGCGCGGCGCCGAGGTGTGGCCGCGTGGCCGCCCGCTTTCTCACTCGGGCTGGACGAAGACGAAGACGAAATTAAGATCGGTTCATTCCGCGCGTTGATTCCAGCCGATTCCAGCTGGCCGCGGCGCCGCGGCTAGACCAGGCTAGACCAGGCTAGACCAGGCTAGACCAGGCTAGACCAGGCTAGACCAGGCTAGACCAGGCTAGACCAGGCTAGACCAGGCTAGACCAGGCTAGACCAGGCTAGACCAGGCTAGACCAGGCTAGACCAGGCTAGACCAGGCTAGACCAGGCTAGACCAGGCTAGACCAGGCTAGACGCGGCGGACCGCGGACAGAGCGGTGCGGCCTGCGGGACGGAGGGTGGACGTTTGGCGAGCGTCCAGACAATCTTCGGCATGCTGCCGCCTGGTTCCGAAGGATCATTTCTTGGCTCTGTCTCTCTTGCACGCCGACGTCACGGCCCGGGAGTGCGACAGAGACAGAGCGACCCTTGAGGCGCCCGTGGCAGGACGTGGCAGGAGCGTGTCGTGCGGGGCGCAGGGATTACGTCATGGCCGTCATGACCACCCCGGCCGCCCGGACCGCCTGCACCGCCTGCAGACTGATTCCGAGCTCCGCTGTCGTCGCTCTGTCTCTCTCGCACTCACGGGGCGTCCCGCAAGGGTGCGACAGAGACCGAGCGACAAGCAGTGCTGAGCCTGCTGGACCCGGACCGTCGCCGCGTCCCCAGGCGTGCTGCTTGCTGCCGGGACGCGGGCGGACCGGGGCGGACACTAGCACAGCGGCGTCTTCCGTCTCTCTCGCACCCGCTCGAGACGCCCTGTGAGTGCGAGAGAGACAGGGTGGCCGACCACCGCACTGTTCGGAATCAGCCTGCAGGCCAATCAAACTGAGGGCAGTCGGTAAACAAGCCCGGCTGGCGGACGTATTTAAGAGTGCACTTGGGCACTTGGGCTGGGCTGTGCGTTCCGCGGTCAAGCTATCGCGACAAGGTAGAGGTAGTCGATCGAGGCGAGGCGGGGACTCCACCTCACTTTGCAGCGTGTTGTGCGTGTCCTTCCAACGCGGCATCTCTAGTGTCGTCACCGGATCAGAACGTTTAGTGTTGCGACGAGCCCACAGTGCCAGGTCCGGGCCCTTCTAGGTGCTCTTGGCTGCTCTTGGCTGGCTGCTCTTGGCCTGCCTGTGCTAACCGCGCCGCTACTTACAGCCGCGCCCCGCCATGTACGGCACGCTGCAGTGCGCCGACCCTGCCCGGCCAGGCCTAACCTAGACTCGCCTAGACTCGGCTTGACAGTTTTCGTCAAAACGCCATTATGCCGTGTGTATGATGGACTGGCTGTCTGGGACACTGGGAGCGCCAGCAGACTCCACTGCAAGGAGGCGGTCAACGTTCTGGGGCGCCGCAAGTCAAGCCAATGGGATTCGGACTGCAGAAAAAATTCAACGCACGTGATTCCAACGACATCCAAAAACTTAGCCCTTGATTTAGTCCCACCCTGAAATATCTTGAGAGAGCCTCTGGAGAGGGATCTCCACTGTAGAGCGAAAATTTCGCCGAACGTGGTGCTGCAATCATTCGGATGGAAAAACCGTAACGTACCGTTGGACCTTGCCGATTCCTCACAGACATAATTATTTACTTGACTGCACAAAGAGGCAGAAAGAAGTGAATGCCCCGCGGCTTCGTTGCATGGCGCCAGTCAAGCGGGAGATGAGAAAGGTCCTTTCTTTCTTCGCCGACAGCCTCCGCATTGAATACCCGAAAAGATTCGTTTCATTAGAGAAACGAATGAAAGAAAACACGCGACGCGTGCAGTACGGCGGCCGAAATGCTGACCGACTTGGACGGGTTTTCGGCGCCTGTGAGGTAGGCCACCCACCCGTCCGGCAACACACCACTGTGGAGACGGTGGCCTACCTTGCCCCTGTGACGGCGGCAGGCGCAAGGTAGGCCACCGTCTGTACGGGGGTGCGCTGCGGGTGGATGGGTGGCCTACCTCACAGGCGCTCCAGCTCCAGGGCCCTGACCAAGCGGGGCACGAAAACGGCGCCAGCCAAATGAGCCCCCGTCGAAAATAAAAGAAAATCCTGACACCTGATGTGCCTCTGCGCCCGGCCGGCTGGCCATGCTCAATGTTTCCCAGCTCGCATGCCGTGCTACGCAGCATACCCAAAACAATAAGCTTATCACGCAGCCCGTGGCCTCGATCGATGCGCAGTGTATGGAAATTCTCCCAAAGTATGTTCGGCGCGTTCGAATACCGCCGCAAGCCCTTTTTTTTCGAAGTTCGAAGCCGTGTTGGCCTTAACGACGTTGCCGGGCCTCGTGCCTGCGGCTGGCTTGCAGTGGCTTGGCGGTGGCCGTGCCGCGGTGCCATGCTGGCGATGCTGGCCGCGGCGCGCGGCGCGCTGCGCACTCGCTCGGCAAAGAAGGCCTTCTCTCTCGCTCCCTCTCTCTTTCTCTTTCTCCCGGCGCGGCGTGGATACCGGTCGGTGCCTCCTTGGCCTCCCACTGCGTCCCACTGTTCCACCGCGTCCACCTCCTCGGCGGCCGGCGCTCCTGGTGCCGCGCGGCGCGGAGATGTGTGCAGTGCGCATGCGCCAGCCCGCGTTGCGTTTTATTTACCCTACCAACCGTGCCTTTCCGCGAGTCGTTCGTTATCCGTTGTGAACACGCATCGGAGGCCCCGGCCGCGACGGCACGAGAAAGGTCGGTCCGACGGAGAAATGCTGAGCGGTAACCCGCGAGTTCGCTTCCCTGCGTCTGTGTCTGGTCCTCCCCGACGAGCACTCTCTGCGAAGCCGAAAGGGAAGCACGCAGTTAAGGCCTGGACCAGCACCGCTGCAGCACCTGTTGTTGTCAGGGGGGGATGTGCTCCACCGAGCAGTGCAGCAGCGCACCTGGGAGGCCCCACAGGGCCCCACCTGCGAAGAGTCTTTTCGTCGTTGTCTCTGCCGCACTCGAGCGTCGACCGACGGGATGCGAGAGAGAGAGAGAGAGAGAGAGAGAGAGAGAGAGAGAGAGAGAGAGAGAGAGAGAGAGAGAGAGAGAGAGAGAGAGAGAGAGAGAGAGAGAGCGACGAAACGACTTTTAAGGGACGTGAACTTGTGTGACGCCGCCGCCCGCCGGTCGGGCCAGAACGGCAGAAGATCAATGGGCCAGCCGGACAGGGAAGGCCACCCTTGCTCCACGCGCGCGCGGCGGGCTTGCCCGCAACCGTGCACGAACACGCTGGGTGCGAGCGAGTCTTACGTTACTCTACTTTCTGGCAGGGAGCGGGAGCACGAAGACATCTAAGTCATACTAGACGGCACAGGCCGGTAGGAGGGCAGTGCTTCCAAACGCACACCACGGCGCCGCGGGGTATGAGTGACGCGGTATGCGGAGGCGTTGTGTTTGGAGCCAACTTAGGCTTCGGTGCGTTGCATTGTCGGTATGTACGGACTTGGGAGTTGCTTTTGAGACGAGTAAGAACGAAACAAGAATTAAAGAATAGGTTTATATTTAATACTGTTCTTTGAACAATATTTCACTTATTCATTCATTAATCAAACTTGGTCCCGCAAAAATAGTGTCAGTAATACAATTCACAATAGAAGCAGCTTTGGATGAATTTCAGTATCACAGAGTCATTAATTAATTCTCTTACATCTAAAACAAAAAATGAGTCTTATACATTAGAAAGATGTGCTTGACAAACTCACAGAAAATTAACATTGTAAAAAAAATAGGAAATCTCAACAAAAAATTTCCTTTTGTCAGAAACCTTAAATGAGACATGAAATCAGAAATGAAGCATAGCATATTGACAAAATATTATTTTGATTATAAATAATAGCAAGCAAAATCTGTTGAATGCAACATCAATGTATCAACAAGCATACAAGATTTGGGATTGCAAATACAAGGAAACCCTGAACACCTGAGTGCTCTCTTTAAAACAAAAACAACTACAACACTAAAAACAAACAGATATTAGTCTTTCAGAAACAACAGAAATACGTTCGGGAATTAACGTAAAAATTAAACAGGACTGTTTGTTTTTGTTTATTAAAATGAAAGGAACATGATTAATACCTTGTAATTGTACCATGCAGTTAAATCGCTTGCTGAGCTTTAAGACTAGCTATAATGTTGATTAAATTAATGACTTATAGACAACAACTTAAAGAAAACTTGATGTGATAAATCCAAAAATATGTTACTGGACTATACAGAGTCAATTTGATTGAGTCACAAATATAATACCAGGTTACTTTTTTAAAAACAAGGGTTGCAGAAATTATGAAATTAGTTCACCACATGTATTTAAATCTACAGTTGCTGTAGAATGAGGGACAACACTGATGTGATTACAAAGGGAAGCCAAGAAAATAAAATGTAGGCAAGCATCCCAGTCTCAGAACATGCAACCTATATGATTGATGAATACTTAATCCAAACTTGGAAATTTAAATGAAGTGCGTATTGACATCATCAGAACAGGAAATTTTATCACTGATCTCCATAGCTCCATGGTAAGTCTTCTCCAAATTTGCTTCGGTGAGCTGCATTTTTAGCCGCATACAAGATCTGCAATTGGCAAGAGAAACTGATATCACTGTGATACAGAGAGATTAAGAAATAATTAGGTATGTTAGAAAATTACCCTTACCGCATTATCAATGTAAGCTTCACATTCATAACACCAAACCGATAAATCAGAGAAACTAAGGGTCAAAGGATGCCCTACTTCATGGCCATGTCCAGACATATGTTCATTGACATACCGACCGCATAAAACCTGCAGGATAACAATGGCTGTCCTTAGGACCAAACACTAGCATATCCAAAAATACACTATAGGGTAAATAATTGCAAATAAAATTCACCTTGTAACAAACAAGACAAGTCCAGTTCTCTTGAGGACTGCTGCATGATTCACAAAGTGCATTTGTGTCAATTCCTCTTTCAGGCACAGGTTCCACGCTTGGTAAATGTGGACAGTCAGACAACGGAACAACAGCGAACATTCTTTCTTCAGCAAGCATCTAGAAGAAACGAAAGAATATTAATGCCATTTAATACACAATGTGCACTGCTCTAAAAATGAATCAAATTAACATGTATCTGACTTTGTTAACAGAGAAATAGAAACAAAATCAATCAGTCTTACTTGCATATTCTCTGATAAAAAGTCAACAAGTGTTGGGCGGCTACCATCTCCACCTCTGGCTGAGCCAAAGGATGATCCTTCACCACTTCCCCCGGCACTTGTTCCAGCAGATGAATTTGCATCAGATGAAGAACCAGCTTTAGAGTGGTCAGGTGCTGGTGCTGCCACCATCGGGGTGTAGTTTGCAGCTGTGGTAGTTTTGGTGGTGCTTGCGTCATGGTCTTTATGATGATTCATTGAAATTTCTCTCTCAGTCAATTGAACCTTAGCTAGCATCCTTGTAAGATCCTCAGAACTTTCTTGAGAGGAGAGTATATCATCCTCTAGCGGCAGAGCGACCTATCCACATAAGAGCATGAGCATGACTTAATAGTAATTCATTGATAAGGATGGAGAAAGTGGTTGAAGTTCATTTAGAGAAAAATAATTCCTCTAGAACTATCTTGTAAGGAGTAACTTGCCTGGAATTTTAAACATGGCCAATATTTTTGCTGAGTGGCAACAACAGTACGTATGCTTTGCACTCCGTTCACACTTGCAACTGATCCTTGTTCCAGCATGGGAAGGGGATCGCCCAATAGTGCCTTTGAACACATTGTCATAGCATAGGATATAGAATTCAAATTGTATCCACCTTCTAGGCAAAGAACCACACGGCCACCAGCTAAAGCCTTGAGCCAGTGCGTAAGGTGACCATAGCATTCAGGAGAAACTTTGCAGCCTACAAATATATAAAAATAATGTGTCATCAAGCAGTAGGTACATTAAACTTCAGTGAGGTAAGAAAACAATGTTCAGGACCCATACCGCCAAGAGGGTCCCCTACTGCTGCATCAAATCCAGCCGAGACCAAGACCAATTCAGGGTTGAATTGGTATGCAATGGGTAGAACAATTTGGTGGAATGCAGCTACATAGTCACCATCACTCATTCCTTTCTTATTCCAAGGTATGTTGACATTGAACCCTTCACCCTTCCCAGTTCCAACGCGGTCATGACCAGCATCCAAAGAGCCAGGAAAGAAGTTGCCATTGTCATAGCGATGAAGTGAAATATAGAGAACACGTGGATCCGATTCAAAAATGTGTTGAGTACCATTACCATGGTGCACATCCCAATCCACCAAAAGAACCCTGAAATTTAAAATGCATAAATAAATGATTATGACTAATCAAAATTAATTTTGATAGGTTGAGGCAAGTGCTGTAAGGATTACCTGGAGAGGCCATGCTTTTCAATTGCATACTTTGCAGCAAGTGAAACATTGTTGAATACACAAAAGCCACAGGCCTTATCAGACTCAGCATGGTGTCCTGGAGGTCGGACCACAGCTACTCCAGTTGCACTTTCCCCAGTCAATACAGAATCCACAACCTAAACAAGTAAAATGATGTTAAAAGTGATTTAACAACAGAAATT
Source organism: Thrips palmi (assembly GCF_012932325.1). Classification (NCBI taxonomy): domain Eukaryota; kingdom Metazoa; phylum Arthropoda; class Insecta; order Thysanoptera; family Thripidae; genus Thrips; species Thrips palmi. The sequence goes on from NW_023144634.1 coordinate 3,660,191, forward strand.
GAACTGATAGTTCAGACACACATACAAAATAAAGAAAAGCAATAATGCAGACCCACCTGAAGCACACACCCAGCAGCAACAGATGCAGATTCATAGGAATTGTTATGAAGGTATACTGAATGAAGTTTTTCTTGTTGTTTATTCATTTCCTCTTGAGATTCATTGGCCAAAGATTGCATTGCTGTTATGTGACTTTGTGTGTGTACCATCAGAAGCTCTTCTTCTGTGGCCACGCGAGGTGGGAGGATGTGGCTTCTCTGCAGCAATCCATAATCCTCAAGCATAGTTTGAATACTTGAAACCCTTTCAGGTCTTTCTGGATGAGACTCTTCATTCCTATTGAAATGTTTCAGCATGCGGGAATCATAGACCACACACATCTTGTGAGGCGGCTGATAAAGCTTTGTACCTAAAAATGTTTTTGTTGATTAATTTTGATGTTTAGATAGTTTGATAAATACAATATTATAAGATAAGAATTGACATACTTGATATTAAGCTATTCAACTTTGATGCTACAGACATCAAGAATACAGAGCTTTGAACAGGATAGCAGTTCCTTGTCTCAAAGGATGTGGGAGGAGGTCCATTTGGACCAAAGAAAATAGCTCTGGGTATGTGTCGGGCTTGGAGAGAAGTTTCTGGCTCCTTATTTTCTTGCTCTGCTAGCGACCATGTGTCTTGCATTTTGAAGCAGTCCCAATGTGAACGGTGAGAGTAGATGACATCTAATATAGTGTTACGTATACTGTTCAAGCAAAACAAAAGTCATGGAAGTGGACATGAGTGAAAATAGGGTTAATGATGCACATCAAGACAGATATCTTACACATCACATGGAGGGTCCATTGGTGGAAGTTGTGGGGTCGGATGCCCCAGTAGGGCTCGCAGAGTCAGGGCAGCTCCTTCTGCTAAGGAGCGAAGACAATAGCCACCCTGCCAGAAAAAGGTTAATCAAAGTCAAGTGAAATAAATAATGCTGTGGTTTCTCATCTCTGGTAATAACTCACCTCAAGAACTACAGCCAACTTTCCATTTGAAAGAGCAGACAGGCTGTTGATTAAATGAGCATAAAAAGCTGGTGTAACTTCCATCTCTCCCTGAGGGGTTGCAAAAAATGAAAAGAAACCAATTATGTCACAATTTAAGACCAACACGGAGTAAAAAAGAAAGGGATGGGTAGGTATCAAAATTTTAAAACATGGAAAACTATCAAGAAAATAAAATTTTCATCCCTATGTTTTTTGATGTATTTAAGTCAAAATATTACTTCCACTTCAGGAATACCTTTTCATCGCCCAGGGCAGAATCTAACCCACATGAGATAATTATCAGCTCAGGACCATACTAGGGAAAGGAAACAGAGAGTTTAGGGAAGTGTAAAATAAGGCCACCCACTGATCCCTTTGGTGCTCAAACCATTCACTTGCATTACTATACTAGGAAAATAAAGTCAGCCTTAGAGGAAATTAAGTTTGTAGGCCTTCTGAAATTTAAGTGGTATTTCAGCTATAAAGACATGGTTTGAGGCAAAAGGAGCAATGGGCGTTCAATTGCTGGTGTACCTCAGGACATCCGATTGCAGCATCATATCCTGCTGAGACTATAATAAGTTCTGGCTGAAACTGAAGTGTTTTAAAAAAATTAAGATTAAAGAACATAATATTATTACACATAAATGTGCTGTACGAAGGTGAACCATCAGTCCATGGAGAAAACTTTAATATCCATATTAAATACCACAAAAAAAGAGACTGACCTCACAAGCCATGGGAAGTAGCACCTGCTGAAAGATAGCTAAATAATCAGCATCAGCCATACCAGTGGCATTCAAAGGCACATTAAAGTTAAATCCAGCTCCCTTCCCTTTTCCCACATAGTCAAAATCACTTTCTCGAAGATTTGGCCAAAATGTTCCATGCTCATAACGATGAATTGAAAAGTAGACAACTCTGGAAAATTATTAGACATAAAAATAAAACCCTGCACTGGTGGGAAAGCTATTGACAGAAGACAAGGAGTCTGAATTACCTAGGATCATCATAGAACATTTGCTGAGTGGCTTGGCCGTGATGAACATCCCAATCAATAATTAAAATGCGAGAGAGACCCAAATTTTCAAGGGCATGGTTGGCAGCTACAGCCACATTGTTGAAAAAGCAGTATCCACAGTATTCACTTTTCATGGCATGATGACCTGGTGGTCTGCAACATTTAAAAACAAAAAACATTATAATATTTATTATTATAATTTAACATCCAAATGGTTCGGCTTTACCATTAACATCCATACAAAACAAACCTTATTATTGCCATTCCATTATGGACTGAACCTTTGCAAATATTTTCCACCAGTTCTATGGTACTCCCAGCAGCCAGCAGGGAGAGACGATAAGTACTCTAGAATAGACAATCCTATAATGCTATTGCATTATGCTTACACAAATGAAAAAAATCATATTTACTGACCGGGTGTATGTAAATTGCATCATATTTAGAGGAAAGCTTTTCAAGGTAATCTTCCTCTGTTACATTTTCAGTTGCCTTTAAAATTTCAATCTGCTCTGGGGTATGTTTGGCAAGAAGCTCTGTTTCTGTAGCTTCTCGGACTGGAATTTCTTTGCAGTGCTTTAAAAGACCAAGTTCTTCACACCTGCGCCAGAACCAGATGAGAAATCAAAACCGTGAAACAAACTAAATGTAAGTTTCAACAACAGTAAGGCTCACCTTTCAAGAACTCTGGTTAAGCGCTCAGGGCATTCCGGGTAAGTTGAATCCCACAGACAACGATGTTCAGCCATTCGTCTGTCATAAACCAGGCCAGTTGGTTGAAGAGACATGACCTTTGCATCCATTGCCTGGAACGCGAGAAACAAAAGAAAACAAACAATTTTGTCAGTTTCTTGATATAAAGAAAGTTAATGCACCACTAGTTAATGGTATAACTACACCAAAAATCAGTTCTGATCAAAGGCACAAGACAAATTACTAAGATTACCATATCTGATCTATGACAGTGAAAAGGTTCACAATGAAAACAAGGATAGAATTACAATTTAGCGCAAGGAAAATCTATAAGGAATAAAAGTTACTAGAGATTATGCAAACTAGCGGTTCATACAGAGCTAGTACGGCTAACCAAGCAAATGGTGTTCACAGAAATGAGAATTATGACTGGCGCCCTGCCACTATCTTATGCTCAAGGCAACAATTCCAAACAGAAGATAACAGTTCCTCCCCAAGAAGAAGGTACAGTTTCTCAAAGAGAAGCACACTTACATTCTGATAGATGTCTCTAACAATATCATTTGGTTTCTTGTTCATACTACGCTGTTTAGCCTTCCTTTTGGCTGCCAATAAAGCTGCAGAGGGTTTGGTAGGCTGTTTTGTCTGAGATAAAAAAAAACAAAAATAAATAAAAAAGTAACAGGGAAAGGCCAAAAGACAAACAACACATTCATATGCTAAGGATGTGGAACACAGACAAGCTGCCAGAGATAGTGGCAGTCTTATCAGATGAAACCACACCGGGTGCTTTCCAACTACACAGCGCACACATCTACCAGTATGTACCAAGTCTCACTATCAGTGTAAGTAAGAAATTTCGTTCAGAAAGTGTAGTGCTACTGAAAAATTAAAATCCTACAAAGAAACTGAAAACGTGAAGGCCTTTACGACAAATATGAGAGATTCAGTGCTTCATCATTGTTAGAAATTGTGCTGGGAAAGTAATAGAAATTAGGCCAATAAGTGACTCCGCAAAGTACTATTTAAAGTTCTCCTGTGGTTAATGGCTTTAAAAAAAAAAAACAACAACTTTCATAACAAGAAGGAAACAAGTCAATGGCTTGTCACCATTCACATGCAGTACAGTACAATAAAACTACTTCAAGAACTTCAAGCCTGTAAATTTCCAAGTATTAAATTTGCTCTTGCTCTACAAAAATTGTAAATAATAAAAGTATTTTGTGTACAGGGAAGGAAAAATTCTGAAGTTGAATTAGCATACCGGTTGTCCAGTGTTCAGACGGTGAGAGCGTCGTAATGCTCCGTCAGGATTTGCAGATCCTGTCCTCAAAGTTGACATTATAAAAACAGTTTAACCTGAAAGAGCACACAAGATATTAATTCAAAAGATAGCAAAACTGATCTGAAACAGATAGTGAGAAGTAAAGTGGTTTCTAAGCTTACGAGAATAGCTGACTAACTCAATGAACGAGTCAGTTAATCAGTTGCTATTTAAAACTCTAACTGTTCCATCAGAGTTGATATCAGTAAATAATTATTACTGCAAAGAGAAACTTTCCTACCGAAAAAATATTAATGTCACTAATTGATCTCAAACAGTTACAGGAACAATCCAGGAAAACTGTTTCCAAAAACAGGTTGCTGACTGAAGGTTAGCTGCACCATACGCCTACACAAACAGTGACGTCTGAATTCTCTGACATAAACTTACGATTAGACGAATGTTCACCAACACATTGATTCTGACTGAACAGAAAGCGCCTCGAAGACCTCGCATACGCTAGACATAATTTGAGGAAAACAAAAAGTTATCAGGGCGTTTCGGTTTCGGTCTAATTCATACGGCAGTTTGTTTCGGTTCAGATTAAAGAGCCGTTGCCGTTGTTTTGTTTTCATACGGTGGGACGTGGGCTTGTTCCATGTTCCTCAGCGGCAACGGTCACTTATGGTCAGTTGAAGGTTCTCTCCCGCCCTTTCCCGCCCCTCCCTCCTCGCCCGCGCCCCCGCCCCCTCCCTCACCGTGTTTGTTTATTTTCTTGCCCCGTGTCGTTGTGCCGAATGTTTTCTAATATATTTAACTTTGAGCCATTTGACAGTTATTGTTTTATGGCTTTAAGTGTGCTGTAGATAAAGTTAAAGCAATTCGGTATATCAGCCGTTTTACTTTCGGATACGAACTTCTGTTGTCTGCTTAAGTAGCGGCCGACCGCTAGGTACCGCTCAACGTGCATTTTGTTCAATTAAAAAATCGTTGTACTATTGCTGTTTCTTGCTGCTACACACCCCATGATGACCCACATTAGAATGAGCTGAGTTTTATTCTCAAGGGCTCCATCTTTGAAAGAGTGAACCGACTATGTACCAAGGGAGACATACCTCCCACCTCCCAGGATCCATTTGTAGAGGGAAAAATGAAGGAAGACATGGCTAAAGAATACTCACTGTCATAAATAAAATGCTCTTTTAATGTCCGAAAATACAAATAAATCAATCCACCTCGAGTGGTCATTATCATATTGTTTAGAAAACTATACTGCAGGTTAATTAACAATGGCAATGTAGTACACTTGCTGAAATGAAAACACTACAAGAGAAATTGATACGAAGAAGCAGAAATAGATAAAAGCAAACAGAACATACCAGGATGTAGGATGTGGATTAAACATCAAACAGACAAGTGGAATAAATTAAAGTAGATAGTATGTGACTAAAGAATACACTCAAACTGCACTGATGCATATAACTGCTTTCTCACAGCCGTTCAATAGTGATGCAAACAAAAGCAACTCACATGTTATAATATTCATATTTTAGTTACAAAATATATGCTATATCACATAAATTACATCTACATTGGTATTAAAAAAATGATCAAATGTTACATGTAAGTTCACATTATTCCTGCCTCAATGAAAAGGATTTGCTAACATATGAGAACTGAGGTGAAGTTTGGAAGCTACACATTGATTGTTCAGCAGAGTGTGGAGCATAGAATAGAAAAATAAAAATAAGGTGAAATTAGTCGCGAACTTGAGAAAGATTACGAGAAAAAGTGCATTGTAAACATGCTAGAAGACACTTAAGGCAACAGCAAGGCTACACTAGCTATGCAAAATATACTTTTTAGTGAACCTATACAGGCTTCTGATCCATGAGGACTACCATATATCACAACTCGAAATAGAAAAATTGAACAAAGATATCCAATTGCCAACAAATCACAAATTTAAAACAGCCGAAACATGTCCTCTAAAAATTCTCTCTTTAACACTCAACAACAATGGAGTAAAAATATTCAACCCAAATTTTACAGAAAATATGGAGATCTTTGAGGCGATTCCCTAAATAAATACAAACTCTATCATATCACGGTTTAGGAGAAATAAACTCAAATTTTAGGGCACAACCAACATTACAACGCACAAGAGACAGAAAAGGTACTTATAAAAATAAAGTTTCATTCATAGATTGAGAGAGAAAAGGCTTTGTTTCAAAATTTTAAGAAAAAAGAAACAAATACATGACATAAATGATGTACTGTAACAGACACACTTAATATGTTATGAAAAGTGATTGATCCACCTTCATTAGATTCAAAAATGTAAACTTTTACAACCAGATCCATACATTTACAAGTGACAAGAACACACCATAAGGCTTTGAAAGAGAAACACTAATTTTAACCTACATAAACTAATTTTTAATGGTGACTTGTAGTCTAAGCAAGGCTGTTACTTGGATGTGATAAAGCATTGCAGTGGTAAGCAATTTGTTAATAATATTTGGTTTCTTATTAATTGGCACAAATAAATTAGTAATTTAAAAGCGACACTTAACACAAGACATGAACAATTTGAGGTAATACTATACAAGATAAACCAAAGAATGAACCCTTCTACGAAGCAAATTTGCAGCCAATATAGATACTTAAAAAGATAAAAGAAAGGACTAGGTGGTTTAGTGACAAGAAACTTTTATGCAATCAGTTAACAGCTTACTCCAGAAAAGATTGCAAACAGATAAACTTTAATACATGATTACAGGGTATGTACACATCAAACAGATTAAGCAAGAATTCCCTCTCAAAAAACAGATTCATGGATCACAACAAGGCACATTTGTGTGAATCTAATATCAAAGGTCAAAATTGGACTCGCTAACCACACACTAAATTGGAAATCATGCATCTAATTGCACTTGAAAACTAATATCATGCTTAAATTAACAGGCACAAAACTAAACTCTACTTGAAAGTTCTAATTACAGTGAAAAGTAACAGAAGTTGAACAGCAAAATTCTTAACAAACTTAATTAAGATACTTTCTGCATCGTCTGGCAAGACAATGACAATGAATCTTTTCTTCTTCAATGGGAAACTTGTAGTCATAGGTTAACTCTTCACCTTGAGGGATACGCCGGAATGCAAAAATGATTATGTGTTTTTTGCCAAGAATGTCCACAACCCTAGAGTAACAGTTGGGCTGAAAGAGACAAAAGATATTTTTATGAAATTGGTAAACAAAAATATAAATTTATGGTGACAGTCTATGAAGAGAACAATTTCTTTTGTCAGTGGTGTAAAAATTACCTCGCAGGAATGATTGATGAACCTTGCAGCATTTCCCTTTTGAGTGGCATCCACTGTAAAATTGTCATCCACCTTGAACATGTAGCAGCCAATACCTTTAGATTGGTAATATTTCTCACGATTATCTGTGAGTGTATTACGAATCACCTAAAAGAAAGTATAGAAATACATTAAGCTACTGTTCAATATGTTTTGAGTCTTCATCCAAGTCAAAGGCATACCTCTCCAGCGTATTCAATCACCATCTCTCCTGCCTCAATATCACGAAGACAAAATAGGCCTCGGCCATGAATATCAGACCGAAAGACGCCAACAGATGTTTTGGAAGTTTCTCTTAGATGCCGGAAGCGCATTGCCATGGGCAAACTGGTGCTGGCTGTGCGCCTGTTAGCATAAAATATCATCCATAGACAACATTACACAAATGAAAAAATTAGAAGGAAAAGATATGTGCCACAGAAACTTGCCTGCTGCCATTTAAAGCATCAATGTCATTGTTGTCAAGCAGCTTCGGTGGACGCCTGTGTCGAGAATCTAACCAACTGAACATGTCATATTTCTTGGCTGATAAGTATGGGTCTGTTCGTGCACAACCAGAATTACTTTCTTTGAGATCATGATCTTCTCTATTGTACTGATATCCTGGACCAGGTAATCTTGACTTATGATAGATGGGTCTATATCTTGTACAGTTGCCCACACCTGGGAGTTGTTCTAAGAGATACTTCAAGCTGTTGTTACCAAGACCCATAACATTATGTCCAGATTCAATGGAGTTAAAAGGGTTGTGAATCAAAGGGGGCATTTTGTGATTAGATCTTGCTTCTTGCACAGCACCAAAAACCTACAAAAAAAAACGCAAATTAAAAAAAATAAAAATAATAGTAAATTAAAAAACGTTACAAATCTGCAGTTATTAAAGAACATGACATCCCATCCAGAAATACAAACCTTTTGCCAGGCATCAGATATAGACGTAGATGAGTAAGCAAAGCCATCAGGGCAATTAATTTCATATAGTATTTCAGGGGCAGGTGGCCCTGATTTCTTAGAAACTGTATCAATCGGTTTCATATTTTCATCTTTGATTCCTCTTTTGTCCTTCAGGACATTGCTGATCATGCTTATGTCTGCAAGCTTTACTGCCATCAGCTCATTATTATCCTTCTTGCCAGGACTGGATGAAACCTTGTAACAACCATTGTGGGCTTGCTTTTGAAACAACAACTTCAAAGATGTGCATGAATTGTCTACATTTGCAGGTCCTAATGGCAAGTCGCCTTGGCCACAAGAAACATCACATCTTTTAGCTGCATCAATATTTTGACTAGTGGATTTTAACACCGATGGGGGAACCACACAGGCCTCTTTCTCCATGGTCTTTAACACAACAGGTTTCACTTCCAGACTTTGTTTTATCTTGTTTACTTCCTTCAGTGGCTTCAGGCATGTGACATTAGTGCTCTGAAGTTTTGTTGTGGTCAAAGGTACTGTTGCATTTGAGGATCCTGTCACAGTTGTGGCAGTGCTAGCAGTAGAATCAGTGATGCTGGCAGTCATCAAACTTAATGACACATTTTTCCCAACTTGACCTTGAGAAGAATCAGATGTTCCATGATTAGCAGGCTGCGATACAATAGATGGTTTTGAAGTTGCGTTGGATGAAGTAGCAAGAGAAACAATTGGAGTCATAGGCGCAGTCAATTTAACTTTGGATGCTGATGAGGCTTTTAAGGGCGCCTTCATAGAGGTAGAGGCAGTGGAGGTCACTATCTTGATACTTTGAATGTTCTTCAGGTCAGAATTTCCGACTACTTGGGATTGGGGAATTACAGCAGCAGTGGGTTTCTTTATGGAGGCTGACGAGTCAGTTTGAGGATCTACTATACAGTCAGAGGTAGGAAGAGGCTGGCTTGTTGCTGTATTGGCTGGAGCTGGAACGGGCTCAGTGTTTACAGGGAGCGACACCAAACAGTTGTTTTCCTTAAGCACCAGCTGTGCCTTTGCTTCTTGCAGTTTGCTAGGTAGGCTTTTAGGGATAATAATAGTACTACTCAGAGGAGTAGTCGAGTTGGTGACCACCTTTGGCTTACCCTTCTCTACTGCGTGAGCACGGTAAGAGAAAGTGACAGGTGGGCATTTTACGGCAGGTGTTGTAATAGGTGCAGAGAGAACCTTTGGCCCGTTAATGATAGGCCGATTCAATTTAACAGGATCAGGTAGAGTTATGCTTTGAGCCGGAGCTGTAATTGTAGTTATTACTTCAGACGTAGGCTGGATCGCAGTGACAGGACTAGGCGAGGGATTCATCGCTTTGAGGCTTTGCAGAAGGATAGGCTTCTTGGGTAAGGACTCCATTAACTTTGGTTCCTTGCTGACCTCAACTTTGCAGGAATTGGTCTTTGTAGGGGGTGTAAGCTCTTTAGTGATTTTTGAGACTGCTTGGTTAGACAGCTTCTTCATGGATTCCTTCAAAGCTGAGCAACTTACTTGTGGCGCAGGTTTCTTCACAACAGCAACAACAGTCTCTTTATTCCCTTTACTTGGCTTCGAATATGTTCGTTGAGGCTGAACTCTTGGCATGGGAGTCACAACAGAAGTGGGAATGACAGGAGGCAAAGTTTGTGGAGGTAGTGGAGCTGTTACTGTAACTGGAACAGGCAAATTAATAGATGGCATGTGAATCTGTGCTGGATTTTGAATTGATGTCTGCTCCTGTACATGAGGCTGAGATATTGACATGACCTCAAGTTTGCCCACAGAAGCATCTGACAATTGAGGATGGGTATTCACAACAACATATTGGGTTGGAACATCTAATACTGGAGGATCAACTTTGCTTGCTTGGAAGACTTGGGTAGTAGTTGTTGAGAATGTACTGCTTCCCTGTAGCATACCAGGTACAGAAGATGAAACGAACTGGCTGGACGACATTGACATATAAGTGTTGCTGACAACAGTTTCCATACATGTCAACATAGGCTGACTGGCCAAGAGGACACCCCCTGTTTGATCTGGGAACATCTGGATTGTTTCATACACTGGCTCGGTAGTTGCCATTACACCACATGACAAAGGACTTTGAAGTATTGTTCCAAGAACTTGAGGTTGCGCCTGTGTAATTTGAGGAGGAGGAAGTTGTGCTTGTGCCAGTTGAATGCCTGATATGGTAGGTATTCCAACAGAACTGGGCTCTAAGCAAAGCTGACCATCAGGCATTGCTTGAATTTGGTATGCTCCTGGAACGACACTGCTAGGCACAGCAGTCAAGAACTGAGCCTTTCCAAATCCTTGATTGGTATCAACTGTTGTTAAATATTGTAAATTTTGACCCGTATGTTGCTGGAAAGCTTCTAGGTAAGCTGGTACCATGGCTTGAGAAGGTACCGATTGTACAAGGACAGTTGGTCCTGTCTGTTGAGACTGTTGATAATCCATCATAGTAATAATTTGGGATGGTTGAGGTGCAATCGATGTTGGTAGAGAGCGCTGAACTGTTGGTTGAGAAATTTGCTGATGATTGCTTTCTTTGTATACTTGCTGCTGATGAAATACTGACTGATTCCCTTTAGTCATCACTTTGACAGTTTGCTGTTGAGTAGATGATTTCATCAATTTTGGTTTGCTTGAAGACAATTTTTGTTCTTTGTTGAATGTGCCAGTTACACTCCCTTGAACTCGCCTGTCAACAACATTTGGTACATTTGGTTGGACACATGTCATCACAACGCGTTTTCCTGATTGTGATACAGATGAATTCAGCTCAGGTTTTGTAACAGTTGGAGTAGCAGTTGACATAACAGGAGAAATTGTAGGATACACAGAGGGTAATATTGTGGGAGAGGTAGATGTCGCTACTGACAGCGTAACACTTGAAACTGAAATTGCACTATCAGGACTTTGGGAAGATTCTGACTTGGCTACACCTTCTGCTTCATCCTCTGTTATATCAGCTTCACTTTCACTTGTAGTCAGAGAGTAGTCACCAGAGCAGCTGGGTAGATGCCGAGCATGACTCTCTTCAGTACGGTATGTGCAGCCACACCTGTTGCACCTCACTGGCTTTTCATCGCACTCTTCTTGTAACTGCTTAGTGGAGGACCCCTCTTGCTCACTATCACTAGATATATCATTTGTGCCATCAAGCTGAGGAATTTGAAGAGTACTTGCAGTGCCATTTACATCTTTCCTTTCACCTGTCATTTTCTTGACAGCCTTCCTACGTTTGAAACGGATATCATGATTGACAAATTCACTTCCTTTGCGAATTAACGCGGCCGAGGTTACACTTTTCAAACATTCAATTCTATTTCTAAGAAGTTCAGAGTCCTTGATCAAAGTTGAAGAAAATTTTTCAAATGACTTTACATTTTTCTTTTGAGGAAAGCTTCCAACTGTGTCTGATGCTTCGAGATCAGAACCTTCATCACTTCCACTCAAAACCACATCAGAAATGCCATCAACCTGCATGATTCTGGGCCACGAAAGTGACTGATTTTCTTTTCCTTTGTCTCCTGGACCTGGATGACAAAACCTCACGTCAGTTGGAGCTGGCTTCACAGATAAACGAAGTTCCTGAATCAATTTTGCACGATCCTTTACAGCATCAGTTGAAGATACTTTTTGAGACTTGCAGCAAGTAATATTACTCCCAAGTTTGTAGCTCCATGCTAAACTGCAAGATCGCTGATGAAGACGGCTATCAACATAAGAAGAGTTGCTAGGGAGGACATCAGATTTGCTCCGTTTAAGTTCCCTTGAGGCTTTGAAATTTCTCATCTTCTGCTTGTCAGAGTCACCTTTTTGTCCATTAGAACTGGAATCTTCTTGCGATTCTTCTTTAGACATCTCTTCAAAATTGAGAAATTTATCTTGGAATATGTCTTGCAGAGATATGCCATCCAGAAGGTCATGAGGCAGATCCTCAAAAATTGCATCCTTCAATTCTGGAGGAAGGAGGTCAGCAGAATTTTGTGCATCAGTCACCTCCTCATCTGTTTCTCTACTACAGATGGAGTCTATGAGGTGGTTTACAACAGCTTCTGCTATTTTGGCATCATTTGTCAATGCTTTATTTACATTGATGTCTCCAGCCCTTGTAGAATTGGGAGTGGTTGAAGAATTTTCAGGCTTGATGTCAAGGTCTTCATGATGTTCAGGAATTGAAGTGGAATTCAAACCATCCTTTGAGTGGTCAACAGTGACATGATGACCAAGGTCAACAACAGGCTCAGGTGCTGGAAATCGAATGGTAGTACGTATAGTGTACCGAACAATCCTCCACGGTTCTTTGGATGACCAAAACAACCTTGTACAGCTGAATTGAGATGGGATAATAGATGAACCAAGGTCAGACAATTCTGGGACAATAGTGCCAAGGCTCTGCACAAGTAAGGATCCAATCATGAGTCTCACATGTTTGCTCTCCACACTCTTCTTCTTTCTTCGATCCAACTCAACAAAGACAGGACGACAAACGTCGAAATCAGATAGTTTAGACAGAGGTTTTCCAGGGGCATCTCTTGAATGTAAAGAACAGAATACATTTTTGTCCTCCATAAACGTGAACCCAGCCGATCGCGCACAGGGAAAGTGAAGCGTCTCCTCACATTTCTTCGCACAGCACCCAACACTTGCTCCTTTGCGTCCACAATGAGAACAACGAATCATGCGCCCACGCGATAGAGCATTACTCACATTTTGTAGTGCTCCATCAATTTCCTCAAACACCTCAGCTGACCATAAAGCACAATTAACATGAACCCACTCATTCAAGCCACAATATAACAGTCTTCCCTCAGCACATGCATCACTGTCCCCAGTAAGTTTACAGAAACCACATATCCTGGTGTCACAAGGGCTCATTCCACAATAAAAGTACTCATCATCGAGCTTACTTGTCTCCTTAGGAAGTAGCCTCTCTAGTATTTGTACAGATGAAGCGTGATCTGAATGCGGTTTTACTGGAGAGGCGCAGTTGGACTGGTACTGAAGGCGAGAACCATGATGAGACTTGAGTGGGCTGAGTAGGAAGGAATTCCGAGATACTTTATCATATTTGGGATCAAACCATGGAAACACCTCCAATAAAGTCTGATGATACAGTTCTTTGACTTCATGGGAGTCTGCTTCACATATTAACTGATCCATATCTCTATGAAAATCAAGAATGGAGGAGTATTCACTGCTTTGAACTTTCTTCTTAACTGTTAACAAGGTGGGCAATGATGGCCTTGAAGTGTGAGTGGTACAAGTGCACTCAGCTAAAATCCCCACCACAGCCTTATTTTCATCCACCTCCTCCTCCTCAGTGGCAGAGCAAGTTTTCAGCTCATCATCAGTGCTTCCAACACCAGAGTCACTCTGGGATCCAGCATTCGGTGAAAACTGGTCACTTTTTTCTGGCCTCTCATCATTTCCACAGTCCACGTGCAGTTTGGTGTATTCCTGATGGCACGCACCAATCTTCTGCTTTTCTTTGGCATGGCTATATTTTGTGATTGGTGCATTTTCACCCGCATCAATATCTTCATCAAACTCGAATACAGATGAAACTGGAGTCTCCTTGCCAGGGGATTGTGAAGACTGGGATGCTTCCAGACAGATGTGAGAGGTGCTCTTGACCTCCTTGTTAGCATTGAGGTTGAAGGAGAGTCTACGCTTCCCAAGGGCTAAAGCAGAACTCTTTGTTGATGAAGATAAATTATGCTGACAGGGACATGCCTTTTGAGGACTCCATTTCAACATTGCATATGCTTTCCTGTTTTTAGTGATAGCTTTAATGATGTTGCTGTAACCTGCTTGAAGCTCAGCTTCCACAGCAACCCACCAGGGAGCAGGAGGAACAGAACAGCATAACCTATCAAAATAATAATAATAATAAAAATTTGGGCACTTTAAAAAATAAGGAGGAAACTGGAATTATGTCTGACACTAACCTGCAAATGTACTCCACAGATTCAGGCAAATAACTCAGAACCTGATATTTTTCATCTGAAAGACCTTCACACTTAGCATGAACCCAAGATTTACAATCTGCACACTCCATCATCTAGAAAAAAATAATTAATACTATTATATAAGAAGATTCAACCGTAAACCACTAAACCTCAATTTGTTTGCCTTGCCTTGGATTGAAAATCGTCATCAGTGTAACAGCCCTGGCAGAGAGGACAAAAGTTGCCTTTCTGCCTCAGTTTAAAACACACTTTACAGAATGGAAGGTTTCCAACAAATTTGGACACATCAGTACTATTGCAGCTCTTACATCGTAAGCATGAAGCACATATCTGTCACAGAAGAACAACAATTCTAATGATGCAAAGGGCAACACATACTATGGAATAGATCATAATATGGGAATAAATACATCTGACATAAAATCAGCAAAGAAACTTACCCAAAGACGGTCACCAGCGGTCTTTCGTAAACCAGTTGTGCCAAGGCATTCTGGGTGAAAGGAGTGGTGGCACCTCTGACATGCAGCAAGTTGACGGCCCGAGTTATACCCACAGCCGTGGCACACCGTGCAGCGAGGGCAGACCCAGTCCACACGCCAAACTTCTTTACTGGACTGCTCCACTAAGGGCAGTGGACCAGAACTTCCAAAGGCACCCATCTCAATACAGAACTGATGGTAAGGCTCACAGCAGGAAGCACAATGAATGAGCTGAAACCGCGAATAAAATGAAAAATATCCTATGTAATAACTAATACCAAATAAAAAATTTTTACTTGAAAGTAAAAGTATCTAGCAATTCATTCATTTCACTAACCTTCTTCTTCCCTGCACTGCCACAAAGAAAGCAAACTGGTTTCATGGGAAAAGGGTCAAATCCAATAAGGCCGAAGCCTGCATAGCAAACTTCATCAGGATCATAGCTCTCCCAGAAATCTAGAGATATTAATTCTGGAAGATTTACAGCCTGGTTATTGTAGACTCCAAGATCTTGCAACGTTCTTCTCTGACCTCGCTGTTAAAAAAGAACACACAAAAAGTCAGTTTATTATATACAGATTACATCAGTGCCAACAAATCTGTAAAATAATTGAGTACCTGAATCATTTTGTTCTGGTTTTGAACATTAGGCATCCTAGTAACTTTCCTTCCAGTACTATGGTTTTGAGAAGTGCGATGGTCCAGTGTGCTTTTTGTAACAAATTTAGTATCTGCAGTGGTTGTTGTTACCAAATTTAACTGTGATGCAGATAATTTTGTTTCGCGGTCTTTGATGGTCTCTGTTTCAATTGCAACACCCGGTTTAGATTCTTTTTTGGTTTTGATTTCTCGGTGATTGTCTTGTTTCAATCTGAAAGAACAGATGTGCAAAAAGAGGATAGAAACAGTTGGAACAAAATTGGCTTCAGTCAGAATTAAAAAGAAAAAAAACATACCTAGGAGCTTTCTGAAGAATATCTGTGTCGGCTAATATGGGATCTGAAAACAAATTAAGAAAACCTAGCATTAGTAAACCTACAGTTACAAAAAGTCTGAAGGAGAGATTGAGCTGGTACAAACCTGTCATATCACTCTTTTTGTCAGTATCATTAGAACGTCCAGAAGACTTGGTGGGAGAATTAGTAGGGGAAGAAGTGGAGAAGGTAGCCAGGGGCTGTCCAAGAACAATAGAAGCACTACGACAAACATGTTTAACTCTTGGGCCCTTCAATGTGAGTTTTTGTCTCATTTGGCCATCTTTTAGTTTTACCACACTTTTGTTGTTTCCTTTTCTCAGTGGCTTTTCAGTACCTTTCAAATCAGATTTCTTGGCAGGGTGAAGCTTTTTCATTTTTATCGGTTTCTCAGTGCATATGCTCTTCTTGATAACTCCAGGTGGTGTAATTGGACTGAATGTTTTGTCCCTTACTCTCCGTAAGTTATTTGCAAGAGAAACCAAGGCAGCCTGAAATAAAATAAAATATTTCATAAGGGGAACAGAACTCATAGAAGAACAGAACTCAATGTCATTGTTCTAGTCCATAAATCTTACCTTTCTTTTAATTCTAGCAATTGGAGTCTGAGCCACAAGTTTATTGGAAGATGAAGCTGATAACTTTCTTCCAGAAGTTGGTGTTGACTGAACATTACTTAATTTTGGACTGTGCAGAGGAGTGGTAGAAGAATCTTCAGTGCCGTCCTGCGCCATTGGCACTTTGCGACGGCGACTTTTGTGGCTAGGAACATAGTTCACCACGGCTACAGGCAAGACAACAGTCATGCCCTGCATGTTAGCAGGTAGCATACGTATCAAACTGTCACGGATTTGGTCAGGCATTTTCACAAGGCGTTGGACGCATAAAAGCAGCCAGCAGGCCCCACATCGATTCACTTTAGTAGCAAAACTTTCGCCATTCAAGGGTGATGAGACAGCACAATTCCCTGAGAAAAACATTGTTTCTAAGTACGGATGAAAATGGAAACAGAACATAAGCATGATTAATGAACTGCCCTGCCCTACCTTGCCCATTATCACATGGGACACTGTTCTCTGATGATTTTGACCTCAGCATCATTTTGGCAATAAATTTACGACATGGCTCACAACATATTAACCCAAATTTTAATGACTGTTTGGTCAACCTGTGAAAGCGGACTGCCCCACAAACACCACACTCAACCGAAACTACTGATGACTTCACATTCTTTGAGCCAAGCCCTGTGAAAATGAAGAGAAAAGAATAAAATTATGAGATGGACTAAAAAAGAAATTACAAACAAACAAACACGGGTTCATACCTTTCTTTGGTATGACAGAAATGGGTCCTTCATTGATACTGCCTGAAGATGAAGCTATGTTTAGTTTGGATTCTCTCAGAATGAGTTTGGATCTTGAGGGTGAGACTGCATCAGGAGGTTGAGATGATGAGGAAGTACTTGAGGCAACTGACTTTTCTTTCTTTGGGCTACCATCACTGGGTGGAGAAGTTTGACCTCTAGGCCGATTCGTAGGTGCCCCAAATACATTTAACTCTGCAAATTTAACATGCCTGGTGCTGTCAATGGACTTGGACGGCCCTGCGTCATTAGAAATTCTCTTGTCACTTGAATTGTCTTTGCAGCCATCAGATACTTGAGTGGAGAAGTCTATTTCTCTGTCCAGTATTAACCTGGGCTTCTTCAATTCAATTACTCGAGTGACATGTGATGGATGTCCTGATAGACTAGTGGGAGACGGAGGATCTTCTTGTCCACCTTCAGGTTCAAGGAACCTTTTGTTAGGTTTTATTACCCTGGAAGAGCGAATACTTCTACAAGGAAGAACAAACTTCTTGTTCAAGTTGGCAACATTTGAGGGCCCGTTTTTCTCTAATAATGAATTGGGGGATATTCTAGAATACACATCCAGGTTGCCCTTCTTGGCTTTGTGAAGAAGGCGACTGGCAACATGTTTCTTGAAACTGGGCTTCGCAGGGCTGAAGAACTTGGAGGGTGACACTGTTTTTGACAATTCATTTCCTTTGCTCTCTGAATGAAGGCTTTGACACTGGGCACGGGTCATATGACATCCAACAGCACCAATCACGGCTAGATTGGCCGCAACATATGACAAATCTTGAGATGTAGGAGGGTCTAGTTTCACAGGAATGGCATCATCAGAGGAAAAGTTTGAACCACTTGTTCGGTATTCTTCCAAAACCTTTTCCTGTTGATCATTGGCAATTTCTCTCGCATTGTCCACCTCATGTGGGCTAAATCCATGAAAAGCTGTGGACACCTGTAACAATAAATGAAAACATTCTATGAATTTCAATATTCATGGTCTTGAAGCAACTCATTCATTTCAATGAGAAAAAAAATGAATAAAAGAGAATCTAGACAAATTAACAGTGACATAGCTATATAAACCAACAAAAGATAGATTTCAAGAGGGGAGGTATGGTTTACTTCAAGTGACACTGGTCATTTTAGACTAATCAGAGAGTCAAGACAAGGGGCAGCTGACTACCCAACCTTATCAAATCAATGACACATTAACACATACAACATCAGGCAAAGAGTCATGGGAATTGAAATAAGTACATTTACGTCGCAAAACAAAATAAAGTAATTGGAACAGCTGACAAACGCTTTTTTTGAGAAAAAGGCTGAAAAAATTCCAGTCACAAAAGGCTCAAACAGCATGGCGGATGTGAAGCTAACCTCACTAAAGAGCGCGCGCGTTTGGAAAGGACGAATAAGGGATTCGAACCAAGGACCTTGTCAACCAATTAAACTACAAATAAAGACATCTTCGAATTCATATCTGATGCCAATTAATAGCACCAGGGAAAGAATGAGGCAGTGACGCATTTAACCGGACAAGAACAATAAAGGCGACAAATAGGCATCTCTTTAACAATGCCATAACAGGCTGCTTGTTTTCATTGTGTCCCTTTAACCTGGCGGTCATCCATTGACACAATACTAAAGCGATGTCGACATAAAAATAAGCCTTTCCGGCACAACTTCAGAAACTCAAACGCAAATTGGACGTACCTGTTCGTGGTCCCCAAATGTCTCATTGAAAACTGCGAGGCCATATGAAATGTTCTGAGCAGCTTTGCTTGATTCATTATCGTGAAGTGCACTGTACTTGCTTGACTTTACCACTTTGCGATTAACAATCTTTGACGGTTTACCAGGAAATTTTGATCGCACCATTCTATTAAAGCTGTCGCTTTACGCGTACACAACCGTGTTTTCATTTAGTACTACACTCTTGTTGTACAGGTCGCGTTTCGTAACACAAACAAACGCAGGTCGGGTCCGAACGCGTCTCGTCTGCCCCGTCGCGAATCGCGGCCGCGAACCACCAATCAATGACTGCGATTTCGCGACCAAGTGGCATTAGCGCGGAACGATTCCCGGACACTTTACGGACACGCGACTGTCATTGAGGGGGCACAACAGACGGGGAAAGGAAACCCATTTCCATTCAATGAGTTTGGCTCGTCAAAGTCCCTCCAACGGAACGCGCCATCTGTCAGTGAAACGGGGTTAGAAGCGCGGGAACTTTTTTAGGTTGGTAGGAGTTACGCGCGATGTTTCCTTGGTGCCTATTCTTTCGACAACACAACCTAAAGGCTTCGCTCACAAGCAAAAATGTTAAAATGCTGCCATTGATCCACAAAAAATCATACATTTCACGACGTTCATGGGTTTTAAGCAGACGCATCACAGACTAAAGCAGCTCAAGTTTGAATTTGCCGCTAAAATTTCATTGTTGCCACTGTCGGAAGTGGTTTTTGCGTTGCGCGAAGGTTTTGAAGGTTTTGATAAAGTCGTCCGTTCAATCATTGAAATCGTAGTGAGATTTTATTTAATAATATGCGTCTACTGTAAAAAGGAACTTTTTTGGGAAGCATATTTGTTTTTTTCATTCCCAGGCAGAGACAGTTTCCTCGCGTGTTTAGAAGGCTGGGGATTTATTTCGAGGTGGCGCAGCCGGCTTCGACGGCGTACAGCGTCTTTCCGGTTCCTGAGTAGACAGAGTCCCGCACCATGAAGGCTAAGGGGCTGGTGAGATTTATTTATTTTCATGAAGATTTCACCTCTTTATTAATTTCATTCAGTCATGTTAATTTGTGGATAGGATAGTCTTGAGTATTTTGTCTGCTCTTTTGGTAGGCCCTTAAATTTCAGTTATTGCACAGCAATAACAAGTGCCGCGTGGGGCCTGACGTAGTTCTCGACCAACATGGCCCGCCATGTGGCTGTCTCACATTAGTGATTGCTGATCGTAAACATGCACTAATCATCTTATCGCCCTCAAAAGAATGTACAATTTACTATGTTGCCCACGCCGGCTCACCTTGCGCGTTATGTTGCATCGTTTCGAACAGTGCCATTGTAACGTGGAAGTGGGGTTAGGTTTGTCAGGGTAGTCCCGTGAAACAAGGCTTCTCCTCGGTTTCGTTTTATTTGCTCAGTCCTGAAGCTGAACCGCTTACTTTCCCGCTGTGACGTGGGAAGAGCGCCTATTACTACCGTTCATTGTTTGTCCGCAATTTTGTACCTTGAGTTCAATCTTGTTTTCGTTCTGTTTCAGTTGAAGGAATACACGGTTGTGGGTCGCAAGATCCCAACCAACAATGAAGAAACCCCCCTTTACCGCATGCGAATTTTCGCTCCCGATGCTATCGTTGCGAAAAGTCGTTTCTGGTATTTCCTGCGCCAGTTGAGGAAATTCAAGAAGACTACTGGTGAAATTGTCTCTTTGAAACTGGTAAGCTTTGTTTTTTTTTTTTTCTCTCGTTTCCATTTCATTGTGTTATTTGTGTGCACAGATTTTGCTCAATCTATAGTTTGTAAACTGTTCCTCTGTTGTATTAGTTGTCTTTTGATAGTCACATTACTTATCCACAATCTTTGATTTGTAACACCATGTTCTTTACTGTTCCTGCATTGCGTATCAGTCTCACACATTCCTTATTCCTATCTGTTCGTAGGTTCCTGAGAAGAGCCCAACCAAGATCAAGAACTTTGGTGTCTGGCTGAGATACAACTCCCGTTCTGGTACCCACAACATGTACAGGGAGTACAGGAGCCTTAGTGTTGCTGAGGCCATCACCGCCTGCTACCGTGACATGGGAGCCAGGCACAGGGCTCGTGCTCATGCTATTCAGGTATGTTCACTCCTGCTTTTTACTGACTTACTTATTTGCCTGTCAGTATCATTTTCTGTTTATTAATGGACTGTGATTGTTTATTGCAGGTGATCAAGTGTGAGGTTGTGAAGGCAATCAACACCAGGCGACCTCTGGTTAAACAGTTCCACGATAGCAAGATCAGGTTCCCTCTGCCCAAGCGCATCCAGGGTCGCAGCAAGCTCGCCACATTCTCCTACAAGCCCCCCCGAACCTACTTTATGTAATTTCCTTTTAGGAAGGAATAAACTAAATTTCTTTCTACATATTCTCTCATTACCCCTTTCTCTTGATGTAAAAATGGGTTGTTTAGTTTTTGTTTTTTTTCTTTTGATTTTTCTGTGAAACTGGATGGCGAGCATATAACGTAACCAGCCATTATATTGTTGATGTGAGAGGAGGATAGGTGAATAAGTGGAACAAGTTTCTACTCAGTTGTATTTGAAATTTTATTTGCACTCTGATGTGTTATTCTAATAGACCAGGAGAAAAAGATCATCTCAAATTCAACGACAGTAACAAAATGGGCGATTGGCTTAAAGGAGAAGAAAATTGACATCAAATGGATCTATTAAGTTATCAACAGGGAACTAAACATCATTGAAGATTTACTACTTCATAAGCAGTCCTATCCACAGGTGCATATGCACGTGCAAACTCCTACATGCAAATATCACAGACACTTCATATAAGTTAATATTTTTTGATCCAACCAAAGCAAACAATTTTTTTTATAACAGGAAAACAAACCATAAATTACAAAGCATTTTTTTTATACCAAAAAAAAAAAAAGACATTAACAAGGAGGGATTAGGAACTTACACATTTCAATTGCTCCTGACATAACAATTTAATTTGACAAAATATTGATGCCGAATGCAAAAGACACCAATGTGCACCTCTAAATAACATTCACATACTGGAACCAAATGGGAAAAATAAAGTGAACCATCACAATTAAAGATAATAAGACAGACTGCTAGAGAGAGAATTATTGCACACTGAAGAAATCAATAGTTCACAAGACCTAAAACAAGGAACTTCCAGTCAAACAAAAGAAATTAAGGACTAACTATTCTATAACATAAAATTAGGAATTCAGTTCTGTGGAAATATAGACACATGATATGGCTGTGAATTAATGCTGAATGCAACACAGACAAGCAGTACTAGAATTGAAGTTTTTCATCGAAGGTCATTGGACATGACAAGCAAAATCACCTAAGCATGTACAATTCTAATTTATGCTTAAAAATCACAAGGAATGCTCCCATAGCAAGCCCCACAGAGGTGTTAATATTGTACATCATAACTTTAAAAAATTACCTGAATCTTTAGCAGTCAAACAAAAAGCAGCCACTTGAGGCCATAGATTGATAAGAAACCAACTCAACACTACTAGGTCAGTAATGTATGACTGCAATACCAGTAACATTCCCATAAAATTTCCTAAAAGGGCAGCTAGTCTCACGACATGTGGAAGTCGTTCTTCCTATTGTACCTCACCTAATACATTTAACAAAACAAATAAAGCAAGTAAGAGACAAGAATTCTTTTGAAAACCAGAGTTTTCAAATTATCTATTCATAATTTCAAAAACACATTACGTCAAACACTCATTTCAAACAGGTACAAATCCTGGAATGAAGACACTACATAAAGAGAAGTACGAGATTTCACATATGTATTGTTTACATAACACCTCAATGAAGAATATAGTCCAAAATGATCTATACTAAGATAAAATACCATTGATCCAGCAAGTTACAAAAGAGGAAGAAACAGAGTGGGCAACACACTATCATACAGACTTTTAAGGTGACAGACAAAACATTGAGTTACAAGAATTTGACAAAGTAGGAACACGAGATTTGAGGGGAAAAGGAGGAAGAGTTAATGCCTTCTGAACAGTGATTTCATCAAAACTGAGTAACAGTGGAGGTATACTTCAGATCATATTATATATAACCAAAGGACATGTCTCAAAAGACACTGATGCGTCATCTTATCACTCAGAATAATAAAAAATATTTCTGACAAGAATAACCTTAGCAATATAGGCTTGCAAAAGGCATCTGACTTGATTGTGCTTATAAGGTAACTATTACAATAAAACAGTTAACAGTTAACATTCAGTTCATTGTTCAATAATCACTAATATATTAACACTCTACACACAATATATACATAGAAAGTAAATAAAATGCATTTTTCCCACATCTTAAATTGCTAACTACACAAATGGTCATTTCTCACAATCAACTCTTCCTTAAACAAACTAACACAGTCTTTCATTGTGATGGAAGCCAACACAGTTGCTAGCTAATATTGTAGCTTTGAGACATTTACAAGGCAAGATGAACATATTCCATACATGTTTAAATTGAAATGTAAAGAGTAAAGCAGGGTACAAATGTAAATTGAAGCCTTTCCACTTATTTCCATAAAGCAACAATCAGAAGGAAGCCAATCAATGAACGCACAAGAAATGGACCCATATCCCCTTTTTATCAATTAACAATCAACCTCAACATCACTTGTTTCTAAGTCTGAGGAATCTTCCATAACAGCTGCTGACTCATCATCAACTAATATTGCCGAAGGTAAGGAGGTTGAGACAGTTGTCACTGGATGGAGTTGTGTAGTATAAACACCAAGAACCTGAACAAACAAATACATTGACTCCAGGCAACAACTATACAATATTAAATAAAAGATTTGTTTTTATTTATATTATTACTAGGAAAAATATCTTACCTGAACTGTGGCCCCAGCATTACTAGCAGCAAGTTCACTTGGCGATGCTAGTGACAAAACTTGAGTGTTTGAGTCAAGAGTCTGAACATCCCCATCTGGACCAAGATGTAGTTGGTAGGTCTCAAGCTCAGGTATATGAGGTCGAACC
Organism: Thrips palmi; assembly: GCF_012932325.1. Taxonomy (NCBI): domain Eukaryota; kingdom Metazoa; phylum Arthropoda; class Insecta; order Thysanoptera; family Thripidae; genus Thrips; species Thrips palmi. The sequence continues at coordinate 3,684,058 of NW_023144634.1, forward strand.
TACAACAATTAAAAAGTAAGTATCCCATCAGAGTTGAACATTTACTGAACAGTAAAGGTCTTAGCCCTACTCCAAAAGCCAGCTCTAAAAAAAATAAAAATGGTTTACTGAAAATAAATGAATAAATTTCATTTTTTCAGACATACTTTGTGGCCCCCTGGTCGATGAGGATTGCGACAACCTTTACAACGGCAATCTAAGCAGGCTTTGCTGTCAACATAACAAGGGCACCGTTGTCCACAACATGTGAGCTTTCCTGGGGTAGCAGTTGCATTACCACAACGGCAACCCTTGCGCTTCAAATTTAAAGAACTGACATTTGCAATAGCTACTCCTCCTGAAAGAAACAAAAAGAATAGTTTATGTAGTAAATTCCACACTATATCAAAAAGCACAGTTTATACATCAACCTTACCCAGATCTTTAGAAGCAGCAAGGGCAGACTTTATTGTTGTGTGGTTAACGGTTCTAATGCTTTTCAGCCCTTTGGCTGGCTTCTTGAACCCTGACAGAGACAAGGATTTTCTTGGCTAAAGAAATGTAGAAAAACAATATTAGTGATCGTTTTGACAAATATTCTAACTAACAAGTGGCATAAGCGATGAAGCACAACTAACTTTAGGCTGAACAGGATCATGTTTGACAGAAGAGTCCAAATTTAAGGCATTGTTATCTGCTGAAACAGTTTTCCTCTTGAAAGTCATTTTGCTCCCAATATTAAATACGGAATAAAGTGAAGATCCATTCGACACTGCTGGGGGTTCCGGAGTTGGTTGTTCATTTTCTTGTGAACTTTCTATGGCAGGTGAGTCTGGTGACGTATTGGGAGGCGATGCAGAAGGAGCTGTGGGTGGCGCATTTGAGTAAACGCAAGGTAAAATACTGTACGCAGAACGTGACAGTCCTGGCGAACTCTTGTAGTCGTCTTTAAACTCCGCCCCTTCATTGATAAGTTCAACCAGGCTAGAGCCTCCAGCCACGAGGCTGCGGTAGAGCGCAGTGCTGGTGATGTAAGTGCACAACTTCTTGTAGCACTGCAGCAGAATGCGCAGCAGGACGTTCTCGATGTAGGCGTCGTAATCCTTGCACCACGAACAAGACGGCTTGAGCTTCTTGCGGCCGCCTCGGCACGCCCTGCAGACATGGTGTTGGCAGCTCCCGGCCGTCCCGGCCTCCGACAACGAGTCCGACGGGGTGTACGGCTCCACCAGCAGGTTAGCACACACGGTGCACGACAAGGACTGCCGCAAGTAAGGCACCAGGCGGTGCAGGTCCGCCCAGGACGACGTCGACAAGTCCGTCGAGTCCGAGTCGTCCTCGTTTTGAGCTTGCAGCACCACGCGGCTCGTCGACACGAACAAGCTGGTGGGATTCATGGTGTCTGACTTGGCTGTCACTGTTTACATGTAAACAAAATAAAGCAACCCCATCACGGCGTCATCAGCGAGCTGCGTGAGGCGGCGCGGCGCCGGAAAGTTTGCAAACAAAACGCGGCCTTGTGGAGAGGGGCGGCGCCGACCGCACTTGCACCCCGCCTCAGACGAAGAGAGTTGCCATTCAATTTAATTGATTATCGGCGCGCCATGACGACGGCCGATTCCCATTGCTCGGAATTACGTTACAATTTGGACCAACTTTTAGGCGTTCTTTCATAACCTCACTTTTTACACCAGGTTCGCCAACTGTCCCGCACTTAAATCGGAAGAGAGACAATTTTGATTTTTAAAAAACTCTGAAGTTTCAAATGTATTTTTTCTTTTTAAATTTAATTTTACAAGAAATTTCGCTTTGAACTAGGGTGAGTGCTTTTTAATACTGCAGTGTAAAGCACGGTATTTTTTTATTTCAGGGTGGTAATACAAACTTCGATCAGAAGGATGGGGGGGGGGGGAGGACGGAGGAGAAGAGTGGAGAGAGGAGAGAGGGGAAAGGAGATGCCCTGCTCGCCGGTCATCCGAACTTTGTGAAATTTGTTGTTATTTCCAAGAGTAGCTCGAGCTGCCATTATGTTAATTAAATTGAGACATCTTTTTTAGTCAAGATTTTTATGACTGGTGGAATAACTAATACAACAACAAAGTGGTGTCCACTTTTCTGTTTTGTTGAGTGAAACTTTGACAGGAGCAACAATGAAACTTGTAAGTGATCTCTCACCTTCCTTAATTATCAAGGTTGCTTATTGCTTGATCTGTTAAATTATCACGCTATTATGACATGTTTCAATGATGCAATTCCTAACCCGGTTGACTAATGCATTTTAGTCGCTTTTAGCCTACTGAAAGTGTTTTCCTTTTCAAATATATCTAAGGCTGTCTTTTTCTTTCCAGTACTGTCTTAGCAGCCATCCCAGCAAACCATGCCATGTGCTCCGATTCAAGGGGATCACCATCATGCTAGATTGTGGCCTCTCAGCACAAACAGTTTTGAGTTTCTTACCTTTACCGCTAGTACCATCTGCTCGGTTAAGTGGCTTACCCAACTGGATGCCTCGAGACTGCAACAATTCCCAACTAGAGGGTGAACTCAAAGACTGCTGTGGTCGTGTTTTCATCGACTCTGCTCCAGAATTCTGTGTTCCTCAAGAAAAAATAGTTGACTTTTCAGAGATTGACGTAATTCTTATATCTAATTACCTCTGTATGATGGCGTTACCTTTTATAACAGAGGGAACTGGATTTGAAGGTGTTGTGTATGCAACAGAACCAACTCTTCACATTGGACGGTAAGCTGATGATAATGTTACTCTGATTCCATATTACAAACTCATATACACTTTTATATTTTCTAGATTTTTTTTGGAGGAACTGGTTCAGTACATTGAGCAAACACCCAAGGCCTCATTAGCATCGCACTGGAAAGACATTTTGCATTTTTTGCCTCCACCATTGTGTGATTCATTAAAGCCTCGATCATGGCGCCACCTTTATTCACTTTCTTCTGTAAATAGCAGTCTCTCTCGAATCCAAATGGTTGGATATGATGAAAAGCTTGTGAGTATTCTGTCAAGTATCACATTAGTCATTATAATGTGTAGTACAATAAACATACCATTCAATTACTTTGTGTTACTGAATTTTCTGTGTCTGATTCTAGGATGTATATGGTGCTTTGAAAGTAACACCAATTAGTTCTGGTTTCTGCTTGGGAAGCAGTAACTGGATTATAAGCTCAGATCATGAAAAAGTAGCATACATAAGTGGTTCTTCTACACTAACAACCCATCCAAGGTAGATTACTTTCTAGTGTAACTTGGCAAATTATTAAGGAGATAAAATGTTTCATGTTTGATTTTTTTTTTTCACGACCCAGACCAATGGATCAGTCAGCTTTAAAAAATGCAGATGTCTTAATTATGACTGGTTTAACTCAGACCCCTTTGTGTAATCCAGATTCCATGCTAGGGGAATTGTGCATCACTGTTTGTAAGTATATGGTTGAGTAAGTTTCCTTTATTTTCCTTTCAGAATTCTATAAAACTTATCATAATATCTCATCCTATTAAAAATCATCCAGCTACAACACTTCGAGCTGGGGGCTGTGTACTGATGCCTTGCTATCCCTCTGGTGTGATTTATGACCTCTTTGAGTGTCTCTCACAGCACCTTGAAAATTTAGGATTGACTCAAGTTCCAATGTATTTTATTTCGCCTGTTGCTGACACCTCCCTAGGTTATTCCAACATTTTAGCCGAGTGGTGAGTACAAGTTGTACTTATCTTATGTAAATACTATTTGTATTTTTTTTTTTTGCAAAGAAGCACCTGACTTGAATTTTTGTTTCACTGTCAAGGCTGTCCCAAGGTAAACAAAGCAAAGTGTACTTGCCAGAGGAGCCTTTCCCTCATGCTTTCTTAATAAAGAATGGGCGCCTAAAACACTATAAAAACATCTATGCTGAAGGCTTCAGCACTGAATATAGACAGGTAAGTAGTGCTGCAGATCACTCCCTTTCAAATTTATTTTTTGTGTTACAGTTTGGGTATATTTTAATATTCTGTAATGTCTGTTATTATGTTCATAGCCTTGTGTAGTGTTTTGTGGCCATCCAAGCCTAAGATTTGGTGATTCTGTTCATTTTATGGAATTATGGGGATCCAATCCACAACATGCTGTTGTATTCACAGGCAAGTTTTTTGTGTCTTGTTTTTGGCTGAAGTACTGTACCTGACAGATGCATATTTTAATTTTTCCTCTCTTTGACTACAGAACCAGATTTTCCGTACCTTGAAGCTTTGGCCCCCTTCCAACCCCTTGCAATGAAAGCAATGCACTGTCCAATCGACACCTCCTTAAATTTTACTCAAGGTAACAAGCTTGTGAGAGATTTGAAGCCCACAACTTTAGTTATTCCTGAGTCGTACTTGAAGCCTCCTGTTGAAGCACCCAATCGGACCGATTTGACTATAGAGCAGGTAACTCTTGTACAATAGCATAGCTTCAACCACATTTTGATTAAAATTGACTTACATCTGTTCACCTCTCATCAGACTGACAGGAACATTATCTCATTCAAAGGAGGAGATGTATTAACTCTTCCATTGAAAAGAAAGCGTGCTAAAGTAAATTTAAGTCCTGATGTTTGCAATAAGCTAGTTGTCAGTGAAGTGCGTTTGGGAGTAAATCTTGCAACGCTCACAGGACAGCTTCATGTTAAGGATAATCATCATTCTATTCAAGTTTGTATTGGAAATCTTATCATGCTGCATTGTAGTGCTGACTTTGGGACTATCACTTTCTATTATTTTTTGGCAGGTTTTGGATCAAACAGTAACAGGCAGTAACAGTGCTACCAGGAAGCTTCCTCGTAGGCCCGAGGAAACACTCTCACAAATGCGATATGAATGGGGTTCTCTTGACCTTGATACATTTATTCAAAGACTGCGCGAAGATGAGGGTATCTCTGATGCCAAAGTTGAACAGAGTTCAAGTGGATACATCATCCATTTGGTAAGTAACTTTTCATTGGTGACTTGCACTCAAATTGTAGTAGTGACTCTAAACTGATTGTATGGCTGTTTATTCTAGCCTAAAGAAGATGCACTCATTCAGGTAGAAGATAAGTCCACTCACATGTATTGTGATCCCCAGCTTAGGCATCGTTTGCGCAAAGTGTTGCTTCAATGTTTAAATAAGATATAAAATAGTTGGGCAAATAATTCTTTATAAAAAAATCAATTTTATTAAATAAACTTTATTAATTTCTTCTTATAAAAACAACTTAAAAGAATTAATTGTACCTTATTTCACTGAATAGTATGGTTTACAAAGAATGAATATGTAGAGGCTGTAAGCTAGGTGGATGTGAGCCAGACATTGCAAAAGCCAGAAAACTCCATCACAATGGTACATACGTAAAATATGACACCTAATTAGCTTCAAATACTGTTTGCAAAGAGATGTTCAATCATGTGAGGCTCAATAAAGCACACAGCAAGACATTGGTAATCACATAATGCCCCTTCCAAATGAATCTATTGTCTCTTAAAACAGCAACACTTGTATGAAAAGAAAGTAAAAATCTAGTACCCTCATTTTTCCTGGAAATGATAGATTCAGATACTAAACAAACTGAAGTTGAACACTCAAACCGACTGAATTTCTGTTGCTATGGACATCACATACAAGAATTCAGTCAAGTGCCTAGCTCAGATACTAAACAAACTGAAGTTGAACACTCAAACCGACTGAATTTTTGTTGCTATGGACATCACATACAAGAATTCAGTCAAGTGCCTAGCTTCCAAAACCAATCATTAATATCATGAGTTTCTTTCCTGACAGTACAGTTATGTAGAACTTTAACCTTTCCCAACAATCAAAACGGAAAATCAGCAAAGTCTTTTTCCCCCCTTCACAAATGATATTGAGCCGAAAGAACGGAATGGTTGTTTTTTTTCAAGCAGATAGCAATTCAGGAGGCATGTCATTTTTGGGATGTTTGTTTTCAAAATGTTGCTTGTAAGTCTTTGGATCGGGCATCTGGGCCTGGAAACAAACACATTGAAAAGAAAATATTCATATTATTCATACAGGAATATCCAATAGGAATATGAAAAAGACAGTGAGTGGATAATATTTGTATACATATGTATTGCTTAACTATTTCTGTACCAAGAACTGAAGGAACTTACTTTGCACACAGCGCAGGAAAATACAAGAGCTTGCTGAGCAGCTTTCTTCTGGGAGTTGGCGTTGTGTCCTTGTTGCTTCTTGGCCTTTGCTGCCTTCTCGGCAGCCTTGGCCTGCGATTGCAACTTCTGCTGACCACGCGCCATGGCACCTGCAAAAAACGTACCAGCAACTGACATTAACTTAGGGATAACATTATCAGAACATGTCGCGTGTGAGGCTTTCATTCAGTAAGTGACAAATAAGTTTGACAAATTATCAAAAAATTGAGATGTCCCACAAACAGTTGAAACACACACACATTGCAGTGTAATGCACGAAAAAAATAGGTGACAACATGGAATTAGGAAAATTAAGGGAGAAGGAAGAAGATGGCTTTGGGGCAATGAATGACATACATTTCAAGTCGGTCAGCTGTGTTCTGTGCCAACTACCAGGCTAGTCCCACTCTGAATAATGGCTCCTTGGATGTAAACCAGGGAGGAAAACGGGCAACCAACATCAGAAGACTTTGGCATCGGCGGCCTAGAGCCTCGGAGCCATAGAGCCATTGTCCTGCGTTAAAACGAGAACCCCGCACGGCATGTTCGCGACCAGATCGGTGCCTGTTGGGGCCAAGGCACCCACACTACCGCACGCTTCCCCAGACAATCCTGAAGACGCCCGTGGACACGTAATGGATAGCCGAGCGAGAACAAATTCAGGAGCAAATAATGACACAAAAATTAGACATAACAACCTTTGGAGGACTCGTTCGAGTGACGTCAAGCTGAATCTACTCGCCTGCTATTGCAGCTGCACCACTCGCTTTCGCTTGTTCACTGGCGTCTGTTTTTTCTTGCGACGGACAAAAGACAAGCCGGAAGTTCAAGATTTGGGATGAGAAATATACCAGTGCCTAACTACAGAAAAGTAAAACAATCTTCGTGTTTCTATCAAATTTGAATGCATTAGTTAGGGAAACAAATTATTTCCCGATCAAATGTCTAATTCTGTTCAGACTGGAGAATAGTGTAGGTGATTTGATCGAAAAATTTGGACACTCAATGCTCAGTACAGGTGCCCAGCCTGTATTCACAGCAGACGCTGCGGCAGACGATGCAAAACACCAAAGCAGAAATTAGAATTCTTCAATGTTTGGGGAAAGAATTAGAATTTTTAACATTTGTCTAGTTGTTAGTTTGATACATTTTTCTATTCATCTTTAGTTAGTTTATGTTATGACCAAAAATTGATCATGGGTTCAGAAAAAATAAACCCGAGATGTCAAGACACAGCAAATGACAACAAAGATGGTTTGTGTTGTTGATATTTAAAAATGCCTTACATTTTCTGGCCTTAAAGCCATATCGATGTCTCTATCTGAATTTTTTTGACCTTTTAATTTTTTTTGTCCTGCTGGATCTTTGTGTTCTGAACAAGATATACTAGCGTTTCCAAATTGAAGAGACGTTACGGCAAGTTCCTCATTTAGTGCCGCCAGAAATTAATGAGCTGCTCCTATGTTTCAGAAAAAAAATCCAAACCAAAAAAATTTAAGTCAAAAAATCCAGGCCTAGGAGTGTACTGGATTTTGGTTTGTCTTAGAATTGTATTGACTTTAATTCCTCAAACAGGGTACATACACCCAGATGAATACTTTCAAACCGTAGAAATTGTCGCTGGTATGGAAATAGAAAAATAAATTTTATTGTAGTTTTGTTTATTTTATTTTACTGGTACGAAATGTACTTTCTTCTTCTTATTCTACAGGAGATGTCTTTGACCTAGAGGTCGAAAGACCATGGGAGTTCAATGTAACTTTCCCAATAAGGAGTATTCTCATTCCAAAAATTATTTATGGTATACCCTATATTGTGTTGGGATCGTTCACACCAGATCTCAGCTATATTTTAGGCTGGGATGTCCGCACTCCATACATTATGCTTATTCTTCCTCGTCTGGTAGCTTGTGCACTATCCTTTGTAACTGATTATTGTTTGTACAAAATATGCATTTTGTATGGTCAAAAGTTCAGGTCTGTTAATTTAGCTCTATACTTATTATGTTTGTCTCTTACTTTTGTCATGCCTATTTTGATAGATCTTTTGCCACCAGATCTCGCCTTCTTATTCTTGCAACTTCATATGTCCCAGTAATTCATGGAACAAGGACACTAACAAATAGTTTAGAAATGGCTTTGATGTCAGTCTTACTCTTTTTGGTAGCCGACTGCATGATAATGTCTGATAAGGTATGTACTTGGTGAATGTCAAAGAACTTCCAAATAAGTCATGGACAAAAAGTGATATAGAATTCTGACATTTATTTATAGGTGATTGATCAAGAAGGATTTCTGGATCGAAAGTATTCTTCATCTTCTAAACCAGTGGAACGAACCAAATTGTACAAAATGCGAGCTGCCCTACCTTCACATTCTCTTCGTAGATGCTATCCAATCGCCTCCATTGTGGTAGCTGGTGTTTTCAACAGACCAACATTTCTTGCATTTAGTCTTGCTCCAGTTTTCTTTTGGTTGCAGCGAGGCATTAGCTCAAAGTATTGCGGAATTCGTGCCTTTCATTTAAGAATTCTTTTGTTCACATTATCTGCTGTCCCGACGTTATTAATTTTCATATTAGCTGATTCCTTTTACTATGGTCATTTGACATGGAATGAAATAGGAATGGGTGATGTGAGCTTGGCAAATTTTGTTGTCACACCATTTAATTTCCTTTTGTATAATAGCAGGGAAAGTAATCTGGCCCATCATGGGCTTCATCCAAGAGTCACTCACATGTTTGTGAATATTCCACTGCTTTACAATGTTTTGGGGTTCACAGGAATTATTGCAGTATCAAACTTTTTAATTAGGTAAGTTCAACATTTTCCACTATCTTATCTTTTGATCTAATCAAGTATGTTTCATGCATACTTTTCAATTATTTTTGCAGAGCCTCTCAAGCCCGATGGAGGGAGCTACCTCGAGCTCAAAGTCTTATGATGCTCATGACAGCATCATTCCTCATCCCCGTCATGCTTCTTTCATTAGTGCCTCATCAAGAAGCTCGTTTCCTTATTCCCATCACACTACCCCTTGTGTTTTTGCATGCTCAAGAAATTCAGGATTTAGATACAAAACCAGCTCTCACATACAGGACACATGAGAGTATTCAAGATAAGAAAAAGTCTGCCCTGAACTCTCAACCTTCAACTAAGACTGTACCCAAGGGCAGCAGATCTCTTATGAATCTGTGGATTATGATCAATTGTCTTCTAGCCATTTTCTTTGGATTCGTGCATCAGGGCGGAGTGTATCCCTTAACAGCTCATCTTAAGGAAATCATGCGGAAGCAGACTAAAACACAAGTCATACATTTAGTCACAGCATTTATGTATCCCATCCCACAATCTTTGCTAGTGCAACGTAACTCTCGTCAAAAGTATTTTGACCCAGTTACCAAAACCAAGTATTTGATAGCTCGAAAATTTTATGCTTATGAGTTAGGCTCAGAATCATTTCCTGATGTTGTTCATGTTATTAAAAAGATTGTTCATGAAGCAGAGGCGACCAAAAACAAGGAGCACCTCAACTACTCAGTTTATTTGGCACTTCCGTCCAGCCTGGTTGATGATCAGTCTAATTTTCAGGCATCAGATTTAACTTTTACGAGAGACTCTGTATTTTATCCACATATGTCAACTGAAGCATTACCTCAGTTCACTCAAATGTCAAACATACTATCTACTTCAAATGTTTACCACCTTTATAATGAAACAGATCAACCTGATATTGATACGAAGTCAGGTGGACCAGCATACTTCCAAAATGTCAAGCTCAAGCAAACTTCTGAAGATTCATTAACAGGTCAATTATTGTACTTTTTAAAGCAGTTCAGTCTTTCATTGTATCTTGTTAAGATTTAGGTATTGGTAATGTATTTGTACTTAATTTCCAAATAAAATACCACTAGCAAATCATGCTTACAGGATTCAATGATCCTGGGTACGCCCCTGCATCCGGATCCATAGTGTTGACAAGAAGTAGGATTAAAGCAAAGTATTCAGACAATTGCACTTTTATTAGTGGGCCGTAGCTTCACAATTATCACGACATTGATGTTTTAAGTATCTTTATATACATTAAAATAAATATTTCACAATATTCTGCCAACTTTTCTGATATTGATACACCACTCTTAACTGTCAGACATACATAAATATATAGAACATTCCAAGAGCAGCGCAGGAATAAAACTAAATCCTTACAGAAAAATTTTAAGTGGAAGAGCATTGTGTCAAGTGGCCTCACTAAGAGTGCAAACAGGGAATGCTGTTATAAAGTACGGTATAGTGTAAAAATCTTGTATCAAAATACAGACAATTAGAATTTTATACCCAAAATAATATTTGGTAAGCAATCAGTCTTTCAGCAAAGCCCAGGTTACTTTCATGGTACAAAAGTGCTGGAGCACAATAACTGGTGACAGACTTCTCAATTAAAACAAGAATTAGCGAGGTCTCTTGAGTAAAGCCAATGCTTTAATAAGGTAACTTGACAATTTTATCACCAATATAAAGTAAACTCCATAGGACTCCATGAGATAAATGCATTGAACACCTTGATTTGTGCATGTATGCTCCCGAGAAGTCATCAATTGATTAACAACAAAACTCTTAAGATCATAATAAAACTATCTGAAAACATACCCATCATACAATATAAATTTAAACAATAACTAAAATAACACTGGTACATGATTCTTAAAATGTACAACATAACAGAATTCATCTAGGGAAGTGTTAAATAAATGCAAGTCATATTTATCACTTCAATAATGCACAAGGTTTAAGAATTTAAAACATAACAATAAAATAGTACTTCAGACTTAAAAGAAGCACCTTGTAAAATAATTCTGACAATTACAAATCATTTACAGTCAGTTTCATGTAGCAAATATAATCATGTCTGTGTTGAGGGTGAAAAGCTAACATAGTAACAGGATACCTTGAAACTAGATTCAAAACTCATGTGCAGGAGGATTTGTTCGCTATGGTAGAGTTGATAGTTGGACAACACTAGTCACACTGCCAGCAGTTCTACTGTTTGTCCTCATGAATGATCCCAATACATTGGTTCTCTAAAATTTCGATGAACAGAAGAAGCATATTGATGAAACACTTAACAAATTCAACTTTTGTAATTAACTGTCATAAAAATCCAAAAGGATGATAATTACCATTGAAGTGGATGTCTCAATCACCACCATTGAACGAGCACATGTCTCTCTTCTGTGGGGGCACAAGATGTTCTGGCAACTCTGTTGGAATGTCATGCCCGTCTAGCTTCACATGAATTAAGTGCATAGCAAGAGCAAACTCATCAGCATCAAGGAATCCATCTTTGTCCAAGTCTGAAAGCTTCCAAATCTTTCCAAGGACAGCATTTGGTAACTTGGACTTGACCATTTCTGCCTTTGCACCTAAATTTAAAAAAATTCCATAAGAATCAAAACGTTAATTTGTTACAAAGAATACAAGACAATGACTGAACTTACTTGCACCAGTGACCTTCCCATCAACTGGTCCTAGGGTATCAAATATGGCATCATACTTCGAACGGTCTTTGTTAACCACCCATTCAATCTCTCCAGCACCAGCATCGACGCCTTCACCCCTCTTGTAGCCAAAGGGACTGATTGTGTCTTCAATGTTCTTAAATGCACCACCTATAAAACATTGTGGACACAAGCATCAGAAAAGCTGCATTACAAATTTTAAAAAATATCAAGTTAGGACATAAACAAAGAAGCAAACATTACCCTTCACATTGCCTTGATCAACATCTCTGTAAGCCTCCTCCTCTTGTGGTATTTGAGCCATGAGGCGAGCAATATCTTCAGACAGCATTTTGTCCACAACTTCCAGCAATTTAATCTTAATAGGCTGGAATTTGGTGAAGTCATGATGGACAAGTTGCTCCTGGAAATACAGTAGGTATATTAAGTAGACCAGGAAATTAAAAACAATAGTCAGCATAATATCAGGAACATTACCTGCATTTTCTTCAAGTCTGGGAAGTCACCAGGTGAAATCTGATACTCTCGCTGGATTTGCTCATAGATGGCACCCAAGTTCTTGATGAGTTCTTTCTTCTTGCTGTCTTTGCCAAAAACTGATGGCATATCCTTTCGCAGAGCAGCAATTATGTATGCATGAACCTAAAATTCAAAGGGAAATAAAAATAAATGAATTGAGATGATGATGCAAAAGGAACACTGTGGCAAGATAACTCATGGCATTTACCTTAGCTAATCTTGCTCGCTTAATCAAATCGTTCAATTTACGCAGAGCAGCATTTCTTGGCAGTGATTGGAGATCTCTGAATAAGTCTTGTTCTTCATCTTCAAATAATCTGTAAAATAATAAGAAAACACAAAGCTAAGAATTCATCTAAAAGCATGAGACATTCAGCTGAGGCACAGAGAGGTAGGCAACATGAGAACAATTACCTTCTGTTGACATCGTAGCGAAGAGGCTGATCCCAGAAGGACCCAATGTATACTCTCGCAACTTCAGGAGTTCCCAGGACTTTTCCCAAAGACCACATCAAGGCTCCATAAACTCTCATGAGCTGCTGATGATCAATCATGTCGGCCTTATTCAACGCAATACGAATCTTGTCATCGTGTCCTCTCAAGGCTTCAATTGATCTCCGGAACTCGTCAGATATGTCCAGCTTGTGTGCATCGAACAGAAGAATGATGCGATCAACACGCTCGGCAAACCATTCAAGCACACCAGTGAATTCATAACCACGATCAGTGCGTTGTTTTTCTCCAGAGAGAATACCAGGGGTGTCAACTATGGAGATACCCTTCAGGACAGGTGAGTTAACGGACGAGCATTGAAACCGGTTCAGGAATGCATTGCCAAACTTGGATAGGGGCCGGAACTGCTTCTTGGGGTCCACAACCAGGGCGTTTCCAGGAATGACACCTTCTTTATCATCGTACATGACAGCTATGAAGCGGTCTGTAGTGGGCTCGGGGCCAATGCGAATGCCTGGGAAGTCTCGTTCCAGCAAATACCTGATGAACGTAGTCTTGCCTGTCGAGTACTGCCCCACAAGCAGGATCATTGGTTTCGCAGTAAAATCTGGATCATCGAGCTGAGGAGAGTGGAAATCGTGGAATTGGTAGTGCTCTTCAAGCGGCAGCAGCTTATTCTTGTAAATTTTTTGAAGTCCCTCCGTCACACTCTCGTAGACGTCGGGGTTCTTCTTGCTGTCGTCCCTTCCCAGCCAGCTGAACATTTTGATGGATTTTTCAACACTTTTCCGTCAAATGGAGGCTCAAGGAGCCTGACAACCTCAACCTTTTGACGCCTTCAACAGCTGCGTTGCGTGACTGCGTGACTCAAGCACCGCCTCCGCTGACACACTGACGACACTGACTCGGGATGGGCGTACTGCCACTTCCGCTGCAGTCGCTTCCTGTGCCATGTCTGACGATGAGAAATTGGCAGATCAGAACTGATAAAGAGTAGAATAAGTAGATCCCTCTCGGGATCGTTTATTTAATTTTGTTCCCCTCTTACGTCCCCACACAATAAATAGCCAACAACTGCCAACCTCTCATGTTTATCTAGCTCCACGCTGAAAAGAATTATGCCAGAAGTAAGATTTTTAAAATTTCATTTCATTTATTTTTATTAGCAAGGTGACACCGGCGCTGGCGCATTTTTCACTCGATCTTCTTTCCTTTATCATTATTCTTATTTGTTTTGAGAGTTTAGAGTTTAGAATGGCGCAACAGAGGTGGCACACGATGCAGGCGCAACGCGCACAGCTGGCTGGTGCAAGGCAAGGTCGAGGTCGTTCAGGGAAGACCCACCCACATCCATCCTACTGTCCCGTGGCCCCTCGCCCGTCCCAAGGGCACGGCCGTGCGGCCCATGTGCGGCCCGAGCACCAAAGAGCATTGTGACACTTTGGCGAATCGCTTCCGGCCATTCCATTTTCGGAACGTTTTCCCGCTAGTGAGAACAATTCCAACCCAGTGTCTCCGATGCGGGCAAAACCCGAATGAACCCAAAGACTCCCGATCATTCATTCATGCGTTCATTCACTCTGGTCTTTCGTTCGCTCGTTCAACGGCGCGGTGGTCCTGGAGCAGACCAATCGTGAACGCCAACAGAGGCGTGAACAGCGGGCGGCTAGATTGGAAGAGTAGGCAACTCAATGAGTCCAAATTGTTTGAGTGGAGAAAGTTGGCGCAATGGTCAGCAGCGCGGCACGCGTAGCTCCATGCTTCACCGCGTATGACAGGCGACGGCGCGGCCGCCGATGACACAAGGACGCCCCCTCCTCCTCTCTTGGGAGGGGTCGACGAACAGCTCCGCGCCGTCCAGGACACGACACGCTATGGTCGCGTGCCCCAGGACCCCTGCAGGACCCCAGCAGGACCCAGACCCAACCAAACGCGAAAACCAGAGGCTAGGGACGGAGGCTTGCAAGCCGCGTGGGGGAGGCGGTACGCACAACTTGCGGCGGAGGGTCTGATACTTCTTCTTCATCGTGCCCGTGGAGCTCATCCTGAGGCGCGAGCGCTGGGCCGGCTGGACAGTGGCGCGGGGCGGCGGCGGGGCGGTCGGAGGCAATCACTGAGCCCAACCGAGTCGCAGGGTCGGTACTAGGTGACCACGTCGCGCCGCAAGCCGTAAGCGCCGTAAGCCACAGGACCAGTTTATTTTCGGCACCGAGCCGGGCCGGGTGGGCCGGGCAGAGCGCCACGGAGACACACACCGCCCGTGCCGTCCAAGTCGCAGTGGGAGGGAAGACCAGGCGAGCAGAAAGGACGGGCATTGTGCTCGGGGACAGTGGCGCGGCGGCCAGGCAGGCGGTCGGCGTGCGCGCGTGACGGCGAAGACCTCGGCCACAAGTGCCAAATGCCGACGCACACCTCACTTGAACCACACAGACAAACGGGCAAAAATCATGGCGGCGGCGTGGTGGTGGGGACCAACAGTTCTCAGTAAATAGGCCGAGTTGTAATAAACTTTACATCATAAAATTCCAATTTAATTGATTAGGAAAAAATACAGTCATGATACAAACCAGTCTGCTTGTTTACATTTAGTAATCATGAATTTACAATCTGAGGAGAAATGAATGATAAGCACATATTCTCAGTCAGTTGTGCAAATGGATATGAAATTCTAGATTTCTAGGATGAAAAACATACTGACATCTGATATGAATCAGGTGTCTTTTACGCAGTACAGTAAATACAGTCCTTATAGAATACAAATTCCATTTAATATAATTCATCTAGGGGATTTTTTTACAGTAGGAATCTAACAATGAGAAACTGGACAAATCTTAAAATAGCTTTACAAAAAGTAGAAAGCAAGCCTTTGTGTTTGTTCCCACTAGAAACAGCTACTTCTTAAAGATGAATTAAAGTGCAAAGTAGGATAAGTAAAATGAGAAAATAAGGAAGGTATTCAGCACCATGTTTTCCCTTCCATTCATTAGTCATATGTAATTGAATTTTGATAACAATACTTAAATACTGAACTATTCAGTGCTTTTACAGTCTCAGTAATAAATTCAGGTAAAATTGTACGGACAGTTCAGAACAAAAAGTGTTCTATCTTCCCCAAAAGAAAAATATTAAAAGAAAATGCAAAGCAGATGTAAAAATTGGACTTTAACGTGACCTGTAATATTTTATGTTAAATGCTATGTGGTTGAGTTTAAATTCATCAGTATCAATCAGTAGGAGTAGTTTGTTGGTCCCAAACAACACTACTGCAGAAAGTTTTTAAGCATCCAATTCAGCTGTCCATATTATCACTTCAGGATGCAATCTGAGAGAAAAATCAAGAGCATTCTCACAACTCTTTGGTAACATTCTAAAGAGAATAGCATTTTAAATAAAATTTCAACATGATTATTTTTGAAGTTAATGTCATTCCACCTTACAATACGTATAGGGCTGTAAGACTCTTCAATCTTCATAAATATAAATAAATCAGATTTAAACTAGAAAGTATAATAAATAATGTGAGCACCACATTAAAACTCTTGACACATTAGACTCTTAACTATGAAGATAACATCAGCTAAATTTAAAGTTACACAAATATATAAGTTCACAGGCAGCTTTTTCAGGTAATAGATTGGCAACAAGTGAACATCACAAGATACCTCTTAAAACAACCTATAGGCAGGAGGGTAACGTACATTAGCACTTTCTTCAATGTGTCTAGCCCAATGGTCCCATCCACTGGCACGTACTGCAGCAACATAAGCCCGCTCCAAAGCCTTTGACTGCTTCTCACCCAAACCAGTTACAATCATCTTCAGAAGACGTCCTAGGTGACCATGAAGAGCAGCATGCCACATCAAAAAGATTTGAATCTGTAAGAATATTATGATATATAATTAAGTCAGCAACAACTGAAAATGTTTTATAACAACTTCTTGCCAGAGGCAGTCTTATTTTACTCACATTTGAGTCCTTCTGATCAACAAATTTGAAAAGCTCTCGACGCAAGGCGTCAATGTCATCCAGACTCACTGTTTTGTCCGAATCTGTTGTCTTAAGCAAATACTGACTGCACAGAACAATACCCTTGGCTGTCAAAGCCTCAATTAGTGTATTCCTTTGTCGGTCCATTTGACTGAAAAGAAAAACACATACGAGTTACAATGAAGATAAATGCCACCCTTTTACCAAATTACGCAATTGAGATTGCAACTCACGTCTTCACTTTGGCTGCATCTGGACTCAGATCTGCTTTCATGCCATAGTGAGCAAGAAGAGCATTCTGATCAATCTGGTCGAAGATGGCATTGACCACACTTAAGATGCGAGTGAGGAAGGCGGGATCTCCAACAGGTGGCGTCAGCTCCCCCACAACGGGATACGAAGCCTTATCCCATGCAGTCTTGAAGTTTTTCAGCATAGCCAGGGGGATAGATAACTTATCAGGATGAGCAGCCCGGAGTTCATCGTACAAGGCATCAGCATGCTCACCTCGCTCTGTAAATGATTAATAATAATAATAATAATATTACCACCAATTACTGTCTAAAGAAACTCGCACACAGTGTCCACACTTTGCTCTCACCGAGCTTTTCAAGATGACTGATTTTGAAATCAAGTAAGGCTTCATTGTAATCTTCTAGTTTCTCCTTGGGTTTCTCCTTGGTGTCTTTATCTTTGCAAGAAGTAGGTGAATTTGTGGTGGCCTCACTGGTCCCGTTTGAAACAACACTAGTTGTGCTGGAGTTGGGAGCATTATCTTTAGGTGGTTCCTTGGGACTACTTTCTGCCTGAGAGGCAGCGTTCTTAGTCGTGTTCTTGGATGGCTCCGGAAGAATGTAGCGGATGCCATAACTGCAGGCCTTCTTTCCAAGTTCATCCTTAGCAAAAGTAATTGAACCAGTCAAGTACTGGCCCAATACGGCAGCTTTAGCAATTCTGTCCTTCCTAAAAATAAAAAACAAAATAGAAAGTGAGTTGAGAAACATGAAGGAAAGGAGAATACAAAGTAATGAACTTACTTGTCATTTGTTATGGGAGCAATGTATACAGGCTGTATCTGATTTTTATGCAAGACTTGGCCAGAAAGTTGGCGTCCACCAGTAAGGGCAGCCTTTTCTGATCCAAACACATCTAGGGTTAGAGCTGAAGTGAGCTTTTGTGAGATCAGTATAGGCTTTTCAGTAAGCTTTTCTAGAAGGTCCTTGCGTTCATGTCGAATGTGCATACGAAGGGTGTATTCCCCTTTCTCCAATTTGGTTGAGGTCTGAAAAACAAAACACATTTCACATAAAAATACATGTTGCTCAGGCAAAATAATGTTTAAAAACCACTCATCAAAGTCGAGAGGAACTCACTAAGTCAGCATAGGCATCTCCACTAGTAATATATTTTTTGGTAGAGGAAAATAGCATCCACAACTGGCTTTCAAATTCTGATTCATACAACAAATGGGTAAAGTATGGGCAGATAGGTGAAACCTCCGTTTCATTACGGATGTTGAAGTTATAGGTGAGCTGAAGTTCATAAATCTGGCGACCATCAGGGATCACATCACGAACGGGGCATAACACAACAATCTTCGAATCTGAAGGCCTGTAAACATGGAAACATGAGAGAAATGTCATGAGGAAACAAATCTTGTAAACAAGCAGCTGATTTGGGAGTTTGGGCACATACTTGCACGCACTGACAACATTTTTGAGACTAGCACTTGGTGCCAACTCTTCAGAGCTTGGGCCACCGTACAAGTCAACTCGGTGAAATCCTTCAGATGCTTGCATAACAATATCTGGTTTCTCCGGCTTAATGCCGTGGAATGAGATAGAATAACTAAGAGTTGACTCAGTGAGGTCAGTCCAAAATTTGGCAACAACCACTTCCATGATGATACCGCCCTGTGAGAAGAAAAGTGATTAATTTGAAAGTGAGCAAATTTGAGGTAAGGACATTTTCTTGAAATGTTTGTTGGAGGAAATAAAGTAGAATTCAGGAGTACTAACCCTCACAGCAAAGCTATGCACTGATTCAAGATTGGGAATCATCTGAATAGACTTAAGATACTGATTTGTCTTCGTAGTTTTCCTTGGTCTCAGCTGAAGAGTATGCAACCTAATGTTGCTTTTCTCAGGAGTCAGTAACCGAATAACTGATAATAAACAAACAAAATTTGTAAGTAACAGTGAATGTCCATGCTAATTGAAAAGTTGTTTACTCTCCCTCAACATACCTGCCCAAGTAGCATTCTCAGGCACCATGATAAAATGGCGGTTCATTTGTGAGGGTTTGAATAATACATTAGAGTATGACAGCTCTTTCTTTTCCTGCTCTGCTGGGAACACAAAAGGCTGCACCAAGGTGATGGGGATCCTGAATACTGGTCCCTTCTCGATACAGGTTGAATCATAGGCTCTCACACTGTGTTTACAAAGGCAGAAAGACAAAAACTGATTTAAAAAGCCAATCATTACCTTACAATGTACATAAACAGTATGAGAAATGAGAAATATTGTACCTGGCTGTATGCACTCCAGTAGACAGGCTGGTAGGATCTATGCGGATAGAGATTGTGCGCGGCATGTTTGTGCAGTTAAGATGAGATGGATGAGACACCCATGGTTGATCACAGGTCAAGACAATGTTCATATCGAAATTGGTCTTCTCAGGGTGAGACTCTAAAAATAAAAATATTTTCAAGAAAATTAATGAGGGTGAAATTCAAGGATCTTTTCCAAAAGTCGAAGTGTCCAAAATCACATGCATTTCTCACCAATGTTAGATCCATTGAAGAAAATGGGGTCTACTCTTACAACAATATCTTCAGGCTTGCTTCTAAACGAATCACGAAGATAAATGCCCCTCATTCCCTGATTACCACATGTCAATTGGAAACGAATATTCCTTTCTGGCTGATTGTGGTAAGCCACCAAATGTTCAAAAGCTTTTTCTACATTCACCAAACCTTCACCTTGTCCATATTTATCTTGGTTCACTAAGAACTGAGCTGTATTTTCAAGCGCACGCTTCACAGAGTATGGAGTGTAAGGCAAATTTCGCTGCACCATTCCAGAGAGGAGCACAGCGACCACACCACAGACATGTGGGGATGCCATGCTAGTTCCATTCATTAGCATGCTATTGCGCAACAAAAATTGTGGGACAGATGTAATAGCAGCACCAGGTGCACATACATTCACACCAGGCTCTCCAGTAGGGCAGGGCCCCCTGGAAGTCCAAGTGGTTGATGTTCCAGGTAACTTTGAGCGGAGAGAGTATTCAGCAACCATCATCTCCGGAGAAACATAGGCACCAACTCCTGTTGAATAAGAAGTAAAGAATGTTGGGATAAAAAGACTCCTGTAAACTGTCTTCAGTAGTGACAGAAACAAAGACAAATAATGACTTACCAATCAAAGCATTAGAATTGACATTTGGAGGAGTGCTGATAGTGGTCAAAGCAGGGCCCTCATTTCCAGCTGAGCAGATCCACACAGGCCCATACTTATCAATGAGCTCGGACATCATATCAATCACTCGTCTGTTGAAAATAAGTTAATAGATTCAATCAATCAATCAAGCACAATCAATCACGCAACCCCTCTCTTTGCAACATGTAGAGCCCTGCATTAGAAACCCTTTCTGTCATGTGCATGCGTGATTGAGCTAATATTCTACAGAATATAGACATGTTACCACTAAGCATTATTACTTACCCTGAAACTGAATAGTGTGGATGTTCTCCATAGCTCATGTTCATGACATGCACTTTGCGGTTTTTGTTTTGCATCACTCGAATCATCGCTCTAGTAATAGCAGTGCCTGTCTCCATAGATGAAAGGCGCAAGTCACCAATGCACAATGATATGACTTGTGCACCAGGAGCTACTCCATTCCTCTCCGGTTCGTCCGGGAAATTAGCTGATGCAATGGCTGCCACATGAGTACCGTGACTTGCTGAAATATTAAGACAAATTTTAGATGATATGCCACAGTTACTTGATATGAGATACAATTTATATTTTTTGGAAAACTTACAGCACATGCTCACAATCTCAAGAATTTTTCCATCATCCCAAACATTGATAGCAATATTTAACTGGTCCGATGCTGACAGTGTGACATATTCATATGTCTTGCTGTATTCCCCAATTAGTTTGCAAGAGGCAAGGTCACCTACTCCAGAGGTATCAATGCAAGCTCTATAAAAAATAAAATGAGCAAAGGCATAAATGGCACTGAAAACTTTGATTTCCTGCAAAAATGTATCAATAGAATAAAGCTGCACCTCCAAATCTCGCCATCATTGAAGACAACACAGTCAAATGTAGGGCCCTGGCTGTGACCATTGTTCTTCTTGTCAACCTTGTCCATTTCAGTTAATAACTCTAACTGAGCCTCCAAATCCTCTTGTTTTAACTTGTCCAGACCTTTCAGAGTGGATTCTGGGTGCTCCTTCTCAAACTCCTGCAGAATATCATAATAGCTGATAATAAATAAATTTCAGCAGTGTCACAATCATTGTGTTTTTATACACCACAGCCATTACCCTTAATTTTCGTGTGACCTCAGCAATAGCTGCTTTGTGAGAAGGATCCCATAATTTCTCTTTCTTTTCACTATCAACACGTTCTTTGACCATAAAAGTGTAAAGTTCATAGGCATTTTTCACTCCAATGTGATAATCTCCTGAGGGATTCTTCCAGGTTGAAGGTACCTAAGGAAGATTATAAGAATTAGAAATAAGTCTGGTGAATGAATGGTGACATTTGTAAAGGGACAAACTCACTTTTAATTTCCTCCCTGTTATGCCAGTAATTTCTCCATCCTTAGCTTTAACAATGGTAGATATATCAACATCACCTGCTCCGCTGCAATCGTAAACTTCCACTAATTTCCTCTCGCCAGTGGTTGTCACCTGGAATAAAAGTAATGAAAATTACTTCCAAAATTGCAAACTTATGTTATTTGATGTCATATATGTCAAGTCATTCAGCTTTCGAGGTTAGTAATGACAACCGGCCCAACACCCGGCACCGAAACGAAACCGCTCATTACATAAAAGAGCGCGCCGTAACGTCTGCCAGACCTTCAGAAACGTAATTTACAACCAAAACGATTATGTAAACGTCAAACAGACGCCCAAATGCAGAAATGTCAGATGAAGAATCCAAGCCGAATTGATAAATTTATCGACAATAAAGGTTAATTATCTGTCCATTGTCATAAAACAGCAGACCAAAGTTAGGGGAAGACATCGCGAAAGGAAATTTAATTTTCCCTCAATGAAAATGATGAAACGCAAACAGAACAAAGAGGGATTGACAAGATAACCTACCTGCAGACCAGGTGCACCGGGGTCAATTCCCGAGTCCAGTACAGCAATGGTGATTCCTCTACCATCGTATTCAGGGTACTTGCTAAGGAAAGAGGTAACACCTGTTTCTTTCTTAGGTAAAAGAGCCCATGTAGGGAATTCCGACTCGACTATTGACATCGTTACAGAGTTTGCCTTGCTAGCAAAGCAAAAATCATTAAACAACACACGGCCTGCTTGAATGTTTCGTGAACAAACGTTTCGAGCAGCCATAACCTACTTATGTGTACTTATGTCAATGATTTAAGTGGTCAATGGGAGGATTAAATTTATATGTGCGGAAAATGAATTTAATCCGTAGAAGAATATGAACGAGGCACTGTCACTATATCAAAAAGAATCCCGATGAACAGATTTAACTGGCAAGCACTTGCCTTCTGCTTGCGATTTTCATGCAGGCCACTACAAAAACACGAAATATAAAAGACAAAGAACAAGTACTCAACGTGAGAGTTACAATAAAAAATTAACACAAAAAATATTCAGCAGTAATGTTTTTAAATCTTAAAATAAGACTTTCATTGAGATTTTCCTAGCAAAAAATATGATTTTTGTTGTTAAGTTGGCTGAGGCGGGCCTTTTGAAGAGCGGCTCAGGCCAAACGGACCAAAACAGGGGTCAGTTTTCACATTGTTACCATTATTGCTGTATCCCAAGATACGACTCATTCGTCCTTGAATTGACAACAATCAATAGCCAGGCAATAAGCGAGGTAGAAAACAATGGCTACTGAACTAGATGATGACGTAAGTATAAATCTTGAACTTGGTCTCTGTTTTTCACATACTGTCATTAACTCTTTGCGTGCGCCTTGAGAGATAATTATTTTGTTTTCACTAAACAGGAAAGATTCTCAAATGATGAAGTAAGTTCTATCATCAACGAATGCATTTCCAATGTATTAGGAGAAAAGTCCTTCTCCAATGAAAAGGCTGCTGTCTGGTCCAGCTCAATTGCATCTGCCTGCATTGCAAATCTAAATAAGCTGAACAAGCCTTACAAATATACAAGTATGTACATGAGGAGTGGAAAAAAGCTTCATTTCGCAGTCCGATTTTTAAATTTCTGCCTTTCAATCTAGTGACTTGCAGTATAATGCAGAAGAACGGGGCAGGAGTGCACTCTGCCAGTTCTTGTTACTGGGACAACTCAAATGATGCTGTGTGCTCGGTGCCTTGGGAAAATGACACCATTCATTGCATAGTCAATGTGTTTGGATTTGCTGTTTAATCCCCTCTCTCTCTCCCCCTTCCCCTAGTCCTCCGAAAATTCCTTCTTCGGTAAATACCTTGAACTGTATTTTGTAGAAGGATCTAGAAAGCTGAACTAGCCGTGTAATTATGATTTGATTTATTTACAAACACCTCATTT
Source organism: Thrips palmi (assembly GCF_012932325.1). Classification (NCBI taxonomy): domain Eukaryota; kingdom Metazoa; phylum Arthropoda; class Insecta; order Thysanoptera; family Thripidae; genus Thrips; species Thrips palmi. The sequence goes on from NW_023144634.1 coordinate 3,707,463, forward strand.
CCACTGCAGGTAAATGAATATAATAGCATCATTGGCCAATACTACACTAAAACTACCAGCCTCAATCACACAATTTTTGAATTCAAGAAATTTGAATGGAGAAAGCGAGAGTTGAGAAATGGAGGGTGCATCAGACAAGAAAGGAACACATTTTGGCACAAGGCAAATCAAAAGAAAGAAAATAGAAGATGTGCCAAGTATTCAAAGGAAATAACTTATAACCATGAAACGAAAATCAAATGTAATGAGCAGTAGCGTCAACCATAACAGCATTAACAGGGAGGAGGTTGAGGTAGCACACCCTTACAAAATCATCTTGATAACTTCAATGACACGCAAAATCTCACTCAAGCATTTGTTTGGACGGGTTCACTCAAATACCTGCCCTGTGCAATCACAAAAGTTTCAAAGCTAAAAAATGCATCATTGTTGGGATTTAATGACTGAAGTTTTATTTGCACTTCATTGTTGTTACATGATTTAATAAATGTATAATGCTCAATGCCCAATACGTAACATGATTGATTTAACATGGTGTTTTGTTTTCCTTCATGGCCAGTGGAGCAAAACTAGTTTAGTATATATAGACCACACTTAAAGGCAAAGTCATTCAACCGAATGTAAGGAATGGGCCTTGGAAAGTGAATGAAGAAACAAAAATCGGAATTATAATGAATGTCCATCACATGAATGGGGCTATGCAATAAATTAAAACGTCTATAAAAGAAACATTTTATTGTAAATAAAATGTAAAAACCGAGAAATAATGGGTGTGTTTAAAATGTATTCATGATGCTCTTGACAATTTTAGTTCGCATAACAGCCTCCTCTCCCTTTCTTTCTTTCTTCTCAGAGAATAACAAATGAAACTAATCTAAGTAAGTAATTAAGGTTCGTACATCCAAGATGAAATCTGCACTAAGTGGGCAGTAACAAAAGTGTAAAAAAATAGAAAGGCATAGAAAGGAACATCTAGAAGCCCTTAACTTGCTCTCACACACACATATGGAAATGGCAAACATTTGCTCAACACTGCCCATTATTCCTTTAACACAATGCTGCCACAGGAAATAAATAAATGAAAAAGTTTCCAAATATATTCCAACAAACTTCAATTTTTTAATAAAAGGAAAAAAAAAAAAAACTTCCCAAAAATTACCAACCCAGAGAAAATCTAGATGGAACAAGCTGTTTTCGGACATTGAAAGACATTTAGAGACGCATGCTATTCCATAGCCAAAGGTTAAAATAGAAAAATTGATAAAAATGCATAAATCATAAACAACAAACACATTGAAATGATGCACATCCAGCTCAACTACTCCAGAGTTTAAAGTGACAGGTAATAGCTTCAATGTATATAACATTCCACAAGAATGAAATGGAGAAACTTACATCCTGAAGACAATTGACATACAAATAACTAGCACACAGAACAAATCAGCTCCTCCAGTTAGAATTAAGGCTCATGTCCAAGAACTTGTTCCTTCATAAAAGTGGTAAAGCTTCAATAAATTGCTTCCTCCAATCTTTTCCCAGCTTTAGCATGTTCCTTAAAATACCCTTGCACTACCATAGACACACAATTAACAAAGATTTTTTTATAAGCAGATGATGCAGGTCAAGAGAGGAACAATTTCAGGAAGGGACAGCATGTGAACAAATTCTTACTGCAAAACAGGACAAGTAGAAAAAAAAGACAACATTGAAGAAATACAATCTTGGTTGAGTGTTTTATTTATTTTCGTGGTTTAAAATTCATATACAAGGACTTAGAGAAGGTAAAACCAGTTTAGAAATAAAAGAGTGCAATTTTGAAATAAATTTGGAACAAACACCGTTGCTGGAATTTGCTGTAGGCCTACCCTCAACTGCTGAACCTGCTTTGCGTTTTCCAGAGCCAGCGTACATTTGTCAAATTACAAATAAACATACCAACTAAGCCTACAATTGGGGAGAATATACAATGCTTCCCAAAAGAGACCCAGATGTATGATGGGAAAGGAGGAGGAGACACTGAGATACAATACCATAAAAAAGAGCAGATAGGAAACATAGGCCATGGGAGGGAACATTGACTTTTGGGACCATAGAAGGGAGGTACACATTTTCGTACAAAGACTGACATTTTCCGGTTTTCTTGATTTTTATTATTTTTTTTGTGAAACTTAATTATGGAGGGGATAAGGAAGGAAAGCTTAGTTATCGCCACCTTCTTGTGGTTCATCCGCATCCCCTTGTGTGTCGGAAGTCCAGAGTGTAAGGTTGTCCCTCAGGAGCTGCATAATAAGGGTGGAGTCCTTGTATGAATCCTCGTTGAGTGTGTCCAGCTCCGCGATCGCGTCGTCGAAAGCCTGAAACCAAACACCATTCAATAAAAAAAACTGAATAATAAAGTCATCAACTACCGTGGTGAAATATAATCTAAGAGTTTCTCAGGTATAGTCTAGGTATGATCATAATAATCCAAGGGGTTGTAAATGAACGCAACCTTAGATTAAGTGACTTAAGCTTTAAAATAAATCTAGTAGTCTAATGCAACAAAATATTCAATGAAACATGAAACTATGGTTAGTGAACAGAGCAGATCATGGACAAAAGGGCTTATCAAGTTGGCCATTTATTTCTACATTGAAAAACAGGAAGGAAGATCCAGAAAGCGTTTTCAGGAGAGCCTGGGCTGGATAACCTATTTTTATTTTAAATCTTAAAATAAGAGAATCAAAGCTTTAAACATGCAGAAGTTGCACACATGTATTTGTTAGACTGTTATTAACGCCAAACTTACAATACAGGTGGGAAAACCAGTAGGATTTGAATTTGTTAATACTAAATAAGTTAAATAAAATTATCCACTTGAGAGCACACTTTAAGCGAGGTCAATTAAGGAGAGACTGCCAATTTTCTACAATTCTTTAGCTCCAAAACAGGGCAAAATAACGCAAAGGGGTGCAAAAGAGGATTCTGATCTTAAAGGGCTCCACAGACAATACCTGTTTTGCCAAATGGCAGGCCCGTGCGGGGGAATTGATAATCTCGTAATAGAACACAGAGAAGTTCAGGGCCAGGCCAAGCCTGATAGGGTGTGTAGGCTGCATCTTTGACTTCGCTATGTCAAACGCTTCCTGGTACGCTTTCTGGGAATCGTCCACCACAGCTACAAACATCATGTTTTGTAAGCATCATAAATGGTATGCATTCACAAGGAGTCTAGATCACTAGCCCTGTCCATGTTCTGCCACTGCATCACCACCACCACCACCTGCAAAGAGGGCTCCAAGATCTTCTTCCTCACTCTTCAAAAGTGTTAATTTAAGGGAAAGTGACAAATCAACAAGGGGACCAGGCAAAAATAAAACTGGGACATGAGGAGCAATGAACTTTCGAAGATCTTGGTGCCACAGAAAAAACAAAAAACAAACCAACCTGTTTGGCTAACTGGCACGCTTTGTCTGGGGAGTTGAGTATTTCATAGTAGAACACTGAGAAGTTGAGTGCTAGGCCGAGCCTAATAGGGTGTGTTGGCTGCATCTTGGCTTTGCTGATCTCGAACGCATCCTGGTAGGCTTTCTGCGAGTCATCTACCACGGCTAAAAACAAACAACATTTTCTCAAATGATGACAAAGTGACCGGGACACAACCCCTCTCCATCTAAAAAGGGGGCAAAGTGCAAGTAACACAATATCAAAGAAGCACTGACAAATTATTAAAAAAATGAAAAAAAAAGAAAATACTAATACATCAAACAAAAAAAAAAAAAAAAAAAAAACGCAAGATAATTTTACTGGTTTAATTAAAGACATCTATTAACACATGCTTATTGTACATCCAAATTAATTGAAAAACAAAGTGATGTACCAATTTTTGCCAGAAAACAAAAGTAAAAATTTGACAAACAATATTGACATAAAAAGAAAAATACTCACTGTTTCTGTTTTCACCCTGGGCAACCTCTGCTAGATACCTGTAGTAGTCACCCTTCATCTTCAGGTAGAAAACTTTGCTTTCAGCATTGCTGGCCTTGGGGATCAGGTATTTGTCTAAGAGACCCTGCAACACGCACAAGGAGACAAAATTGAAGCAAAGTCGACTAATGAAAGGGTCCGAGGTGACGGCAGTTTGTCATGAGCGGTCTGGACCTTTGATGTACCGAGTTGCTGTGCCCTCGCTCAACCATCATGTTGTTCAATCGCGGGTTCCCCTTTCATCGCTCCCCATCCCCACTGCAGCGCTAGGCCGACGCCGGCACGGCTGTGGCACGGCGGCCACAGGTCCGCCGGGCCGACAAAGAAAGTCCAGCCCAGTGTCACCAGGTGCCGGCCGTGTAGCCGCGCAGCCACGCCGGCCGGTCCGTCAAAGGCGCCTTTGGCGCGACCTTGAGCCTCGCGTCGAGAGGTTCAGAGACCGCCACACCAAGTGCTGGCCGCCAGACGGGCCCGGCCGGCCGGCCCGCCCCGCCGGCCCAGGCGCAGCTAAGTAAAAGTCGCGGCTAAGGCGGCCCGGCACGGCCTTTCATTGGCCGGGCTGGTAATGAGCCCCACACCACGGAGCGGCGCAGCACAACCCTGCAAGGCCATTCACGGCACTTCTTTATTTCAAAGAAAAAGCAAGCAATACGCCCGACAGCCGCCTTCAGCCTAAACCGGCCGAGAAGCCCGCACGCCGAAAAGCGCAAGGGGAGGGGGGTCTCTAAGCCGGCATAGACGGCGTAGAACGGCGTTAACACCTGCCCCGGCGGGGGGTAGGGGTAGGGGCGTCGACGTGGACCATCAGCAGAAGTATCCAGAGCGGGGTGCTGACCCAGGACTTTGACTCCGTCGCAGGGAGGGGGGAAGGGGACGCCGGCGGAGAGGGGCACACGAAGGTGGAGGGCTGAGAGGGCGGCGCATGGAGGGGCGGGGAGGTGGCAGGGTGGGCCTGGTGGGCACCGGGAGGGCGCGCCCGGGGCGGCGGTGCGGGGCAGGAGGGGCGGAGCGAGGTATCGATCAACCGGGTGGCCTCCGCCCCTCTTGCCCCGCCCGTCTCCACCTCGCCGCGCGCCCCGACCTCCACCCCCCGCGGCCCCAGCACTTCCACCGGGACGGCAGCAGGGGTGACTGGACTGGACCCCACCCGGCCGGCCTAGGCGGGCCTTGGCGGCCTGGGGCTGCCTGCCCGGGCTGGACGCGCACCCTCCCTGCAATGACCGGCCCGGGGGCCATGGGGCCATGGGGGGCACCGGACTAGGCCTCCGAGACCTAAAGAATGAATGCCAATCAGAGGCTCGGCGCGCGGCGACCGGTACACCCGTAACTCTCCATCGCCGCCCGGCCGCCGACAAACAGCGAGCCCATCCCGCTCCACGCGAATCGCAGCGAATCGCCCCCGAGGAGGTTCGCAGCGCCGGCGTGGCGTCGCTGTGTGTCACCGCTAAAACGGAGTGGACCGGGCCAAAGGCAAAGCCAAGACCGGCAAGGATCGGCGAAAACCACGCGCCCATGACGTCACCACGTCACCGCGGCCAGGGAGGGGGGTAGCCCGTCTCCAAACAACTTGACGCAATGCCAGGTCGGCTGCGCACTGCCTGCAGTGCCCGCACTGCCGCTGCCGCAAACAACCCCGGCCTCGGCACCCTCGCCCTACTGGAACCCCTCCAGCGCGACGGGACGGGGCGTGGCGCGGCGGCGCGCCCAGCTTTGAACGAGGACAAAAATAGCGCGGCTCCCCGGGCCGGGCTGCCCGACGGCCTGCCGGGGCAAGAGGGGCGCGGTCCAGCGGAGAACACCCCTGCAGGCGAGGCGTGCGCTTCGCGGCATGGCAAGTCCGAGGACATGCCTCCGCCCGGTGCAGCCCCGCGGCAGGGACAAAAAGGCACGCGCCGCGGCAGGGATGGAAACCGAGGCCATCAGACTGACTCCGCTCATCTCCCCGCACCCCCCGCTCGCTCCTTACGGAACGCACCATGAGTGTGAGAGAGACAGACTCCACTGGGCCATCAGCGGAATCATCCTTCATCTTCAGACCGGCCCGAGAGAGCCGTCTCGTCGACCTGGAGTGCGAGAGGGACACGAAACCACTGTTCGCAACCAGCCTGCGGCCCGGCCACTACCGGACCCTCATCCGCACGTTCCCAGGGTTTCCAGCCCCATTAGGGTGGCAGGCGTGTCCGCGCGCACGCGACCCCTACGCGGTAAAGCCCTGCCCGCCCTGTCGCTAGGCACGGCCAGAGGTGGGGCGCGCCGTGCCGCCGTGCCACCACGCCGCGGACGGGAGGGCGGAGGTCGCCGCGCAGCGAGAGGGGTGCCCGGGGAAGGGGAGCCGAGCCGGGCCCGGGCCGTGGCGAGCCGAGCACACGCCCATCCTTTCTCTGGCCGGTCCGGGCAAACGCCGGCAGCAGGCGGACGGACGACGGACCGGGCCGCCGCGCCGCCGGGCTGTGGGCTCAAGGAAAGGCCAGCACGCCCATGGCCACATGGCCGCGACCGCGCCTGCCCTGACGAGCCCGGCCGGCAGCGTCGCGGGGCGCATGTCCTAGCCGCGTCGCCGCGTCGGTGCACGCTACTGCGTCGTTCGTCGTCCCGCAGCCGCCACCGCGCCGCCGTCACCACTCGACCCATCCGGCCGCCAGCGGCCGCGTCACCACAGGAAGCGGAGGAAATGACCCTCATTTTCCATTTTCCCGGCCCATTGGCGAAAAATGGCGCCCAGTCCCCGACCCTCCCTCCCTTCCTTCCTTTCGGTTGTTGATAACCGATCGCGACGAACCATCACGTCAACAGCTCGATTTGCAACAGAGCCATACTCGCTCTGTCTCTCTCGCACTCTTGTGCGACGCCCCAGGAGTGCGAGAGGGACAGTGACAAGAGCACTGTTCAGAATCGAGCCGAAGCCGGTCTTCCGCGCGTCACCGAGCCCACCGGCCGCTGCCAGGAGCCGCCGCCAAAAGAAGGCGCTAAACGACGCCGCCAACGAGACGCGGCGGCCGAACCGTTTCATTCGCACTCATCGACGCGACAGATAACAAGCGGCGCGGCCGCGAGCACCGCGTCGACGCGTCACCAGGCGCAGTCCTCGTGGCCGCCGCCGCCCGACCGAGCCGGGATAGACCGCCCCGCAACACTCGCGCGCTCGACGGGACGGCCTGGCTGGCATGCTGCACCGTTGTCCCCGTCATGTCAAGGCAGCGGCCAGGCCTGGCCAGGCAGCAGCCCAGCCCCCTCCACGTTATCAACTGCCTGCCTGACCGCCGCCATGAGGCATGCCACGCCTAGCCATGCCGACCGAGGTCAAGGGCGCGGCGCGGCGGCGCAGCGCGCCTCGATGCATCCATCAAACGCGCATCATCGGACGCTCCCCTTCCCCAGGACACACAAGTGCGGCTGCAGGCCGAAACGGCGCCACAGCGCGCTCGCGGAGCGTGCGGAGCGCACAGTGGGCCAGAAGGCCGGTGGAGACGGCCAAAATTCTAAACGCGTTTGGAGCTCTAAAGTCGCTAAACGAGACACAAACCGAACGTGTGACCCCACCAATGGATTCCTCGTTCGGAGATCAAACCATTGATGGGGCCACACGTTCGATTCGAGTCACATCCAGCGACTCTGGAACTCAAAACGCGTCTAGAGTTTTGGCCGCCTCCACCGGTCTTCTGGCCCTGGCCCATTGACGGGCGCTCCGTGGGAGTGCGAGAGAGACAGCGCCGCCGCGCTTCCCGCCCCGGGCACCAGCGGTCCTTCCGGTGTGCCAGCGACGCGTCGCGACGCCGGACGGGGAGTGGCCCACGTACGTCCACACTGGCCGTGCGTCCGTCCGACCGCGTCCCGCCGCGTCACACACGGGGCGCGCCCGTCTAGCGACTCTAGCGCACACAGCACACGCCTACGCGCTGTTACTGGGCCAGGCAGCCAGTCAGGCAGGCAGGCGACCCACGCCGCCAGCCACGCGGCGCCATGCTGCGGTGGTAGCCGCGAAGCCGCGGCGGTGACTCGCCGTCCTACTCATCCCCAGCCACCGGAAGCACAGGCCGCGCCGAGGCTGCGCAGGCCAAAGCACTCCCAGCCAGTGGCGTAGGGAATCCCTCCGCATACTACGAGCCGCGGACAACGAGCCCAGTGTGGCGGTCCACGAGCACCAGACGTCGAGACACGCGCCGCCTTTGCACTATCAGTTACCGCGCAGAAAGCAGGCGGCCGGCCGCCAGGACGCCGCCGTCGCCGAGCACGCCGATGACGCACCGGGGCCGCGGTTATTCCCCTCGGCCGCCGCGCTGCGCCGCGCCGTGCTGCCTCCATCCTCGGCGTGGCGCAACGCCGCGCGTCACGGCGACACCACTTGGCATTCGACTCCCTTATCCGGACACGTCCTGGCGTGGCGGGGCGTAGGACGGCACTCAATGTAAACGCTCGCACAGCTACGCAATTGACCCCCGAAAGGCCCGAAAGGCGCCCCTCCCCTCCCCGTCCGCAGGGCCCGCCAGACGGCGCACTCCATGCGGGAGTCGGTCGTCACAATGGCCCAGTGGCCCATCACGCTCCAATAACGCAGCCGTGACGTCATCACGCACGCGGCCTTGCCGACCCGCCCGGCCCGGGTTCGAACACCGAAGTCGGACAGGTTTTTTTCCGAGTGGGCGGCGCCGAGAGCGCGTGGTGCGGGCGCACACACACTGCACGTACCCCTCCCCCGCCGTCACCTGTCGAGCGGTTCCGAAGGCTCGTTTTGTCGCCCTGTCTCTCTCGCGCGCCATCGCGGGACGCCCCATGAGTGCGACAGAGACAGCTCCTTCCGTCTGATAGGCCGCAGGCCGCGGGGAGGAAGAGGAAGTCGCGATTGGCAGCGGAGCATCATCGACACACGGCCTGCCGGGCCTGCCCTTGCAGTCCGCCCAGTCCGCCCCTGCCCGGCACGGCACAGCACGCGTGCACTTACTCACACCTGCACGTCCATTCGCATCCTGCCCCCGAAAAAAAAATAACTACGCATCGATGGCGGAAGGCAAGTGGAGCGGAACCGGAACAAACACCACTCCCAGCAACGCCCCCTCAAAACGGCGAAACATTCAAACCCCCCACCCACCCTCCCAAAGACACGCTCATGACCCCGCATGCCGCGTGGGAAACTCCTAAGCAAACTCACCAGGACGTCGTAGCAGATCTCCCTCAGTTCCTTCTCGACCTTCTCTCTGTACTCCTTGGCCATCTGCTGCTTGCGTTCTGACCCTTCAGTCTTCTGCTCGATTGAAGAGATGACTCTCCAGGACGATCTCCGGGCGCCGACCACATTCTTGTACGCCACGGACAGCAGGTTCCTCTCCTCGTTCGACAGCTCCACGCCGGTCTCTGTGACGGCCTTCATGGCCGCGGCCATGTCATCGTAGCGCTCGGCCTGCTCCGCGAGTTTCGCCCTCTGGACCAGTTCCTCCTTGTCCACAGACATGTCTGTGCGGTTGTGTGTCGCGTGGGGTTACGGCCAAGGAACACGTCACGTCCAGACACCAGAGGATGTCCGCCTGCGAAAAAGGAAAAGACACGTTAGTCACAAAACAGCTCGACCTTTGTCTTCGCGCCGCGTCGCCGCTTGGCGCTTTGCCGCGGCCGGCTTATCAACCTCATGTTGCAGTTGCCGACCCCCTCAAGGCCCTCAGCCTCTCTGCCCGCCTCGCCGATTAGAAACTTGTTGATCAAGTCGAAAACGCGGCCAAAACCACCGAGGCTTTTCGCGACGCGCCGCCTTAGAGCGCCGGGCTCTCAACCCAGCCTCCAGAGTCAACGGCACGAGAGGGTCGTCGTCGGCAGCGCACAGTGGGCCAGAAGACCGGTGGAGGCGGCCAAAACTCTAGACGTGTTTTGAGCTCCGAGTCGCTAAACAGGACTCGAACCGAGCGTGTGACCCCACCAATGGATTTCTCGTTCGGAGAGCAATCCATTGGTGGGGTTACACGTTCGGTTCGAGGCCTATTTAGCGACTCTGGAGCTCAAAACGCGTTGAGAGTTTTGGCCGCCTCCACTGGTCTTCTGGCCCACTGTGCAGCGCCCCCGGCGGTGGCCAACCACCCCGACGAGCCCAACCCACTCGCAACAATGTCGTCAATCCGGTAGCGGAACTCACTCAACGGTACACCAGCGCGCCGACAACGACACTGCCCTATGCCCGGCGCGCACTACCGCACCGTGACACAGTACAGCGACACGAGGCGCTGCGCACTCGGCGCACGCAGCGAGGTTAGGGCGGCCCTTGCACTCACTCAAGCCCTCCGGAGCCGCGCTGCGCAACGCCGCTACGCCCTTGCGTCCAGCCACGGCGCTAGTGAGGAGCGCGCGGCGCGGAGCGAGGAGGGAGGGCCTCCAGTGCCGCCAGCCACTTTACCCCCGACCCGGGCGAGCAGGGCGCTGCGCGCTGGGCGAGCGCTGCGGAGCCGAGCGGCAGACGAATCCAATCGATCGCTTTCGTTCGGGTAGTCCGCGAACACGGAGCACGGCACCCGAGTGGGGCTGTCGTCGCCGCCAGGCCGCGCCGCGCCGCCACCCTCCCGGCCGGCCGGGCCCGGGCCGGCTCGCTCCTCAGCAACAAGCTCTAGTGCAAGACGCGCTAGCGGCGCGCCAACGCACTAGCTCATCTCGGCCGCCGCCGCCAGCACCGGCCGGCCGGCGTGCGCGCCCACATGAGACGCCCCCCCTACAGGTGCGCGCGGGGGAGTGCGGCACCGCCGGGCACTGCGTCCCGCGGCCAGTGGCCGCCCAGGCTCGCGCCGCCAGCGCCCAGCCCAGTGAATGGCATTGCAATCGCCCCGGCGCGCTTCAGCCGCTGCAGCGCGTTGCAACACCCAAGGCCGCCGCCATTCAGCGAGGCTGCCGGGGGCGACGCGACGCACAGCGACGTCCTCATGCATAGCGCAAAGTGGCTGCAGAATCCAATTTCGGGCGCGCGATCATGCCGCCATCCCCTCCCCGCCTGTACCCTGTCGTCGACGCGGTCGTCGCGATCCCGGGAGTCCGTGGCAACTATTCGGAGGGGCGCGGTGTCGCCCGCGCGTCAAAGCGACTTGCCCGCCCTCTTGGTGGGCCGCGCCGCCGCGCCGGTGCCGGGCCGCTGTGCCCGTCTGGCCGACGCGGACGGACACACGGGCGAGGGAGGGGGGAGCGGGGCTATTTTCAGACTATCGAGCCCCCCGTAGCCTCGCGTAGCCTCGCGGCTGTAAATATAACGACACGGCACACACGTCGGGCGCACCGAGCGGCGAGCGCCCCGCCGAGCGCAGCACCCCGTCGGCCGGCCGCCGAGTCGCGCCAGTCCGCACAGACTGATGCCGAGAGTCGCTTTCGTCGCTCTGTCCCTCTCGCACCTGTAGGAGACGCCCTTCGAGTGGGAGAGAAACAGAGCAGCGAAGAAGACTGTCGGGACCAGTCTGCTGATTCCGAACAGAGCTCCGTCGCCGTCTCCCACCCCACGAGGTAGCGTTCCTCCACGCGGGGCGCCCCGCGAACGCGAGAGACAGAGCGACGACACCATCGGGACGTGTTCCATAATCACAGCCACGTTGTGCTCCTCAAAATCAGACCAGGAGGCAACGACACGCATTGGGGCCGCCGCGCCGCCGCGCCCTCAAGCGCCACCGCCGCCCATTTCATAAAACACGACGCGGCGCCGCGCCGCCGAGCGCCTCACGCAGGACAAGCTATCGAGCCACGCCTGGCCACGCCCCACGCCGGGCCGTAGTAGGGGGCGTAGTACGCCGGGGCGGGGCGGGGCGGGGCGGGGCAAAGGTGGGGGCCCTGCCGCCGGGCGCCACCACGTAACGCTCACCAGCAGCACCACACCGTGTGCAGCCCAATGCACCAACTGCAGGAAGTGGCCAAGAATGCCGAGCAGCTGACGTGGCAGCAGAGTGCAGGGCTGGCAGGGCCGCGCGACGCAGCGGGCGCGGCGCATGCGCCCCAGAGATGCACTTCCAGCCCGGCGGGACCGAAGGGGGAACAAGCCAACACATTGCGGCAACTTTCAAAACAAAAAGTTGGCGGCGGGGAGCGGAGGGGCGCGGGCGGACAGAAGAGCAAAACGAGCAGGCCGTGTGTCGAATACGCTAGCGCGGCTGCCTCGGCGGAGGCGGCGGGGGAGGCCGAGACCGTCTCTTTCCGCGTCGAGGTAATCCTCACCGAGATGAACCCCGCGAGGGGAGCAGAGGGTGTCGTATCCAGCCGACCTCACCCAGGCCTACTTCTCGCCGCGGAATGCCGCCAGCGAGTTTTCTTCCGCGCGAAGCACACCGACAACTACACGGGGTAGTCGTAGTTGGCGGCGGCGGAGTGGCTAGGACCGGTCGGTCAGCAACCTAGGCTCGGGGGAGGGGGACCGGAACGCACCACTCGACGGGCCGCCCCCGGGCCGCCCCCCGCGGGGGCGTGGCGAGGCGGCGGGGGCGGTAACGCGAGCGTGGCGTGTTCCGGAGAGTGTCTCGGCAGCCCCCCGCGGCACTGCGAGGCACTACGCGGCACGCCACCGCCGGGCCAGTGCGCCCCTCTCTCTCTTTCGCCCTCGCCGACACGGAACGCCCCGCGAGAGCGAGAGAGACAGCGCGCCGCGCCGGCCGCCATAACCCACTCGCACGGCATGGCTATTTCAATTGCGTCCCACTAGGGTCCGCTTCAGTCGGGCATCAGTCCAAAATAAACGAAACGCCACAAGCCGCCGACGCCACCAGCAAGCGGCTCAGAGGCGACACTGGAAAAAGAATAGAAACGGGGCCGGCGGCGTGGAACCGGCAAGGCGCGCAGAAAGGCCAGGGATCGTGTTCGCGCTGCTCCAGCTAGCCGTGCTAGCCGTGCCGAACCGCGAGGCCAGGCCACGCCAGGCCACGCCCACACGCGCCGTTTCGGGTCGCAACGCGCCCGTCGGTCCGCCCACGCGGCCGAGCCCCGCCGAGACCAACAAGCGCCTCGAACAGGCACGGCGGCGCCGCGACACTCAGCGCCAGCCAGTAGCGAGACAGGAGAAAAAATCAGGGTGAGCCTCCAATCCCGCCAGGCCGCCAGCCGTCTGATTCCGAGCACTGCTTTCGTCGCTCTGTCTCTCTCGCACTCATGGGGCGGTCCGTAGGGGTGCGAGAGAGACAGAGCGAAGAAGCAGTGTTTGGAATCAGACGGCAGGCCGCTTCCGAACAGCGCCTCCTCTCTCTCGCACGCCTTGCGGCCACGCAGAGCGAGAGAGACGAAACTACAATTAATTAAAGACGGACGCCCCTAAGCCGCGGCCAGGGGCAGGCCAGCCGTCTGATTCCGAGCACTGCCTCGTCGCTCTGTCTCTCTCGCACCCCTACGGAACGTCCCATGAGTGCGAGAGAGACAGAGCGACGAAAGCAGTGCTCGGAATGAGACGGCAGCGGATTGCGGCCGAGGCGGCCCAGCCAGCCGGGCCCCAGTTCGACCCATCGGACATCACTCCAGCCTTGGCCCTTGGGCTCCGCCACTCCAGCAGCAGCACGCCTTGGGGACCGGCAGCCGCGGCACCACGGCCTCGACGAGTGCCTAATTCGCACCCAGTCTGCAGGGTACCGGAAGGGAAGGGCGGGGGCTCACCTTTCAAGGCCCTTCAACCCCCGCTGCCCTGCGGCCCTGCGGCCCTGGGACCAGGGCCAGGCACGCCGGAATCCACGGCGGGGCGCGCAGGGCCCGTCGGGGTGGAAAACGCGACTGGAATCTCCGGCAAAGAACGCCCGGACTGCAGGGGCCTGGCCTCGCCTGGCCGGGCAGCGCCGTGCCAAACAGCAGTGCCGCGAGGACTGCACACCAACGGCGGGCTAAATCGATTAGCAATCGGGCGGCCGAAGACACAATTCTGGCCAAACCCACTTTCGGGGCGGAGCAGTCACCAGCGAATCGGAGAAGAAGAGCGGGAGAGAGAAACTTGGCGACAAAACGACAGCGGCGTCTTCCCCGGCAGACATGGCCGCAAAACGCTGCGAGCAAATTCGCGCCCCTCGCCGAGGTTTCGTCGCTCCGTCTCCCTCGCACTCTTGGAGCGGCACGGGCGGGAGAGAGGGAGAGAGCGACGCACAGCCCCGGCCGCGCGGTCTCCAAGGACGCCGCCTCGGCGCTTCCCTGCTTCCCGCTGATGAACCCGCCCAGGTCGATTTGCCTCGACTTGCCGAGGCGAGGGTTCGACTCCCCGCGCCCCCCTCAACCAGCACCAAATGGCCCCGCCCCGCCCATCCCGCCATCAACAACACGGACACCGACATCAAAATTGGCGCCAAAATACAAAAGCCAGCACGGCGGCGATGGCAGTGCTAAAAGCCAGGGCCGGCCAGGGCCCCCTCGGGGCGGATGGCGAATCCGCCACGGCCCACAGTGGGCCAGCAGACCGGTGGAGGCGGCCAAAACTCGACGCGTTTTGAGCTCCAGAGTCGCTAAATGGGACTCGAACCGAACGTGTGACCCCACCAATGGATTGCTTTCCGAACGAGGAGTCCATTGGTGGGGTCACACGTTCGGTTCGAGTCCTGTCTAGCGACTCTGGAGCTCAAAACGCGTCGAGAGTTTTGGCCGCCTCCACCGGTCTTCTGGCCCACTGTGCGGCCCCTCCGGCCCCTCCCCCAGCGTGACGCTAGAGAGAGACGGCACAGCCTGGCGAGCCTACACCGTCATATCGATTAACGCGTCCGCCGCGAGATGGCGCCACCGATCGCACGCAACAAGAAGACCGTCATGGCTTGGCCACGCTTCGCACGCGGCGCCCCACAGTGGGCCAGAAGACTGGTTGAGGCGGCCAAAACTCTAGATGCGTTTTGAGCTCCAGAGTCGCTAGACAGGACTCGAACCGAACGTGTGACCCCACCAATGGATTCCTCGTTCGGAGACCAATCCATTGGTGGGGTCACACGTTCGGTTCGAGTCCCATTTGGCGACTCAGGAGCTTAAATCGCGTCTGGAGTTTTGGCCGCCTCTACCGGTCTTCTGGCCCACTGTGCGCCCAGTTCCCTGCGCAGCAACCTTTACGAGCAAACAACGAGGCCCCCTCTCTGCCTCTCTCACTCCCGCAGTGTCAATCACATTATTCGAGGCCCAGCTGCGCTAGCCGCGCGGACCAAGTTATCAATTGTCTCGTCGAGACGCGAGCCGCGCCTCCGATAAAGCCATCACCGCCCGGCCCAGCGCGGCCAGCGCGGCCTCTTCGCAGGACTCGCCGCGTCGCCGGCCTGCGAGGACAGGGCGGCCGAAGAGTGCCGAAACGGCACACGAAATGGGTTTCTCCTGCGGTTTCCCTTCTGCTAGGGCTAGCCGAAGGACGACAGAGCCAGAAACTCGAATTCAAATACCAGGTCATTCTGCGCATCAGGCCATGCTCGCCGTTGCAGACACATCGACGGCCGAAGATTCAATTCCCGCTTTGGTCGGCACTCCTTGCCGCAGCTGCAGCGCGTAAGCTTCGACGCGCGCCCTGCAGACAGACGCCCAGAGTCGTTTTCGTCGCTCTGTCTCTCTCGCACTCATGGGGCATCCCCTACAGGCGCGAGAGATACAGCGACGAAAACGCCTCTCGGAATCAGTCTACCGCGGTCAGCGCGAGCCCACCACACCACAGCCACGCACGACGACGGCGCGCGGCATCGGCGCGCAAAACAACCAAACTGCTGTCACCAGACAAGACAGCCGCAGGGGAGGCGGGGAGGGGAGGGGGCATGCCACCAACGCATCAGCTTAGAGGCTGTGCACAAATTTGATCGCACCTGCGTCACCCGCCGTCAGGCACGGCCGTCAGGCACGGCCCAGTAGTGCCGATGGCTTCGTAAATATTCAGCCTCTCAATGAGACGGGGGCGGGGGAGGGGGAGGGAGAGGGGGGCAGCCCGAACCGCGAGCTTTCGTCGCTCTCCCTCGCACTCACGGGGCGGCCCGCAGAGGAGCGAGAGAGAGACTGAGAGCACGGTTCGCGGATTCAGACCAAAGCGGGGCCTAAATCAGACGGGATCGAATTTGGCCGCGGTTCGCGTCGCGGCCTGGGCCTTCCCCGAACCGAGGGGAGTGTCCTGGGCGAGACACGCCCCCAGCGGGCCAACCTGGCCGAGAGACGGCCTTCAGCGTCACAGGTCAAGCAGCGCCAGCGCCGCCCTGCCGGCGCCTTGGACGGCCACTCCCTGCCGCCCTCGAGGGCCCCGCCAGCAACGCCCGCCTTGCGCCAGCCCCTCCCCGCGACCTTCCGCCAGAGGCCCGCTTCCGCCCTTATAGGACAGCCCCCCCCCCCTCCCCAGCGGGGCCTACAGCGCGCGGGGATGATGTGGCCGCGTCATCCAATCGAACATCTCGCGCCCCAAAAATAACCACCGCGCTGCCGCCGCCTTGCTCCCAGAGAAAAATGGGGAAGCCGACCAAGAAGGGCCTGCCCCTCGACGAAGGGCCCGAAGGGCAGCGCGTTATCGGCTTCAGATAAGCTCGCACACCTTGGCGGCCAGAAAGGGCTGTCGCGTCGTCCGGGCCGGACCAGCGCGGCCCTTCGATGCAGCCGACGGTGCAGTGGAGCCGGTCAAGGACGGCCCTTCTGCCCTTATTAGTGCCGGCATGACGACGGCAAGGGCGGCGAGGCCCTTCGCCGGAGGGCCGGGATAAAGGGCAGGGATATGGCTCGGCGGCAAAGCGGCTTACGCCTTGTCGCAATAAGAGGATTCGTAATTCGCGACAGAAAAGGGGGAAGGCGGCGCTGGAGCCGAGCAGCAAGCCGAGCCCCCTCTGTTCATCGTCGCCCACAGTCCCCGCAGCCCCGCACGCCCCACAGCCCCACGGGGGCACAGAGGCTAGGCGCTGCACCGACAGCCGGGCCGGCCTGTCTGTGGAGGCAAGGCCCAGGCCGCCAGCGCCCGCCAGCGCCCCAGGCCTCGGCCAGGTCGATGCCAGCCTCAAGCGCGCCGCGCCGCCGCCATCGGCCCGACCCACACAAATTGACGAGACACTACCAACTTCCCGCAGTGCACCCCGCCTCCCCGCCACTGGGGCACACTGCTCGGCCAGACTCCGAACGGTGCCGTCTCCCTCCCTCTCCCGCGTCACGACGACACGCCCCGCGGGTGCAAGAGAGACGGGCGTGCCGCTCGGAAGCCGCGTGCAGCGCCGACGACGACACGCGAGGCTCCACCTGTCAGGGCTTTTCCGGCACAAGTTTGCAGAGGACGGGGAGGCGGGCTCCAGGGGCGGCCCTGCGGCCCGGCGGCCCAGGAGATGCCCAGGGGACGCCAGCGGAAGGGGAGAGGATCCGCAGGGGTGGTGGAGGAAGGGGATCAAGTCGGGACGGGCAGGGCGTTGTAAGCAGAGCGGAGAGGATCGTCCAGGGGATGGTGTACTACAGGGAGGGGGAGGTGGGCGTTGGATCCCGCAGGGGCAAGGCTGGGCCCGGCTGGGCGGGGCGGGGCGTTACTCCCGCCTAGACTGCGTCGCGGCGCTCTAGGAAAGGGGAGGTGGGGGCAGTCGGTCGGCAGCCAGCGCCACGTATGCAAATAAGCCTGATAGCATCCCCTGGCTGCGTTTCCCCCTCCCCTCCCCGGCGCCCAGTCAGCACACACTTGCAGCGCGGGGCGAGGCGCACTGCAGAGGTCACTACGGCGCCGGCCACGCTAAGGCCGCGCCAGTGACTCACTGCGCCGCGCCTGGCCACGCCCCCCGCGTGGACAAGGGTCGGGGAGGGCCGATCCGGCTGGAGTTTCCACCTTGCCAGCGCCGCGCCGCGCCGGCCGGTCGGGCCGGCGGCTGGAATGCGGGCAAGAGACGCGGCGACGCGGCTTCGCCGGCTTGAGCCTCGCGGGGCGTAGCGGGGCCGGGCCGCGCCGAGCCGCGCCAAGCGATGGGCCCCTGGGCCCCACGACGTGGACCGCCCCGCACCACGTGCTTCGAGCACCGCTACGTCGCCGACGTCGTGGACGCAGTCATTCAGACCCGCGTCGTGGCGGCGCTGCACATGGCGTTGCACAACCCGGCCGGCCATTTTTACTTTCGGCCGTACGCGTCTGTTTGAACAGGTGATGACGCGGGCCCGGCCCGGCCAGCCTTAGGCCAGCCCGGGGCGTGGCGAGGCGGGCCCTCTCGTTACCGGTCGCCAAGGAGACAATGGGTGTCAACGCGTCAAGCACGCACGCACGCCCCCACTCCAAATTTCGGGCTACACTGTAACGGCGAGGAACGCTTACACGTGCCACGGACCAGGGCCGCGCATTCAAATCAGGCGCGCGATATTTTGACAGGCTGCGGCTCCCACGAGGTATTTCAGGCGGCGCGCACCACTCGCCGAATTTCCACGACGCCGCCAAATTGTTTCTCATTCAAGCAGGCGCCCCCCCCCCCGCCCGCCCCGCCAGGCCCCGCCCCCGCGCGTACGCCACCCCGCGCCGCGCCGCCCGCCCCGCCCATTTTTCTCGGAGCTCCGTTCTGCGTCACGGCCGTGTCACCGCGACCACCAGCAGACAGTGTAGTTCTCGTCGCTCTCTCTCGCACCTGTGCAGAACGCCCACGAGTGGGAACGAGACAGGGACGAAAACGACTCTCGGAATCAGTCTGCCGCCGCCACAGGGTGGCGGGCGCCTCCAGGAGACCAGGGAGACACAGGCAGCGGCAGGGGCGCGCTGGGGCGGCCGCCTAGATTCGTCAAATCCAACGGGGCGGCCGGGCCGCGGCCGGGCGGGGGAGGGAGGGGCGACGAGGCGCGGGGAGGATGCCGAGAATTCACAAGCAGGCTGACGCGGTGCGCGCTGCCGCCGCGGTCCCTAGCCCAGGGTGGGAGAAAGGGGTGGGGCACGGGGTGCGGCAGGGGGAGGGGGAAGGGGGTGGCGCAAGAAGGCTGCGGCACTGTAGACCGATTCCGCGCAGAGCGCCCGTCGGTCTGTCCCTCTCGCACCGGAACGGAGCGCCCCATGAGTGCGAGAGAGAGACCTCTCACTCGGAATCAGTCTGCTGCCACCGTCGAGAAGCTCCGAAGAAAAAACAGCGCCCGGGTATGAGCCACCCCCGCGGCACCGCCATGGGCACCGCGGCCCTGGGGGAGGGGAGGGGGCGCGCCGGCAAGGGGAGTGCCTCATCAAAATTTCACCGTGCCATACACTAGAGTAAATTCCGAGTAGTGCCCTCCCCCTGCCCCTCCACCGCCACCAATACCCACGCCCCCCATTCACTTGCTTTCCTACACACAAGTTCACGATCACAGGTTAAGAAGCAAATGTACGGCTAGCAGATTTGACGATTCTAGAAGACTGCACTGATGCAAAGAGTTAGATCACACTTGCCGTAAAAAATAACAGCAAGGTGTTAGTCCCCACAGACAGACACGATACTGCAACATTTTCATACCATTCAAGGCATACAATCAATAAGCATTTGCAAAAATCGTCTAAGTAACCCGATAAAATCTATGTCATAAGTGAAGAAGAATAGACACATTTTGAGCGAGTTAGAAGTTATTCACCTAGTGCATTCCCATTGAAAAATTGGAGTATCTTAAGACCGAAGAAGCACAGATATGTTACGTAATTTTCGACAAGTTTCAGGCGTGCATTCAAATTTTTTTTAGCTCGTAAACTAATATTTATCATAAGTTTTAAGATTTTTCCACCTTAGCAAAGGCTTTATCAGACCGATACAAAATAAAATGTCACAACACTGACATCTCTAAACCCTGACAACACCACCATAACCAGTTCAACACACAAAAAATAGCCAAAATTTCTCAGCCAGGGAACACCGCCCACTGTACAGCATTCTTGCCGAGCCCAGCCCTGCCGTCCCGTGCCGTCCCACCAGCAATGAGCAAGTTAGGTTATGTGCCTTGCTGCCCCAGACAGGCCGCACCCGCCAAGTCAGCGCCGAAGCCAAAAAGCTCCACCGGGGCGCGGCGCGTCTCTGCGGACGTCCCCAAGGCCCTCAGCGACGAGCCTCGAGCCCGGCTTGGCGTAAAACACGGCCCCGGTCGTGGTGGAGACCCTCGCCTGCGACGAGACGGGTCGGGGCCAGGCATTGATCGCGCCGACAGGGCAGAGGTATGCCCGTGCCAGGTCCGGCCATGGAAGCCCGCATGGGAAGAACCCGACGACGCAGAGCCCAAATGCAGGATTTGCCGGGCACAGGCCGAGGGTGTCACCCTGGGGCTGCGGCTCGACGCCACACCGACGCCCCGGCCAGAGGCCAGAGGTACCGGTCGGTCGGCGAGTAGCAAGATGGCGATAAGGACACTCCTACATACAATGCGTCACTCAAAACCCCGTCCCTCGGCGCAGTATTCCGCTCTCCGCTCACTCCGCGGCCCGGGACGCTCGCACGGGCCTCACCGAGCGGCGCTAACACAACGGGTACTTACCTGATGAGAAGTAATCCGTTCTGGAACAGTTGCAACAGCACTTCCACCACGGACTGGACACACAATTTCAATTTTTTTCAGGCCTCCACAGATCCCTCGGCTCGGCTCAGAAGAGGGGCTCTAATGGCGGATGCCGAGAGACTCCGTGGTCAAAACTAGGTTTCTGAATGCGAGTTGGGGTGGCGACGCAAGCGAGCATTTCGTTCAAGTAGTTAAACCGACTTACACTTGACTTATTTAATTCAGCAGTATTTTATTTTAAAATTATGTGTAAAAAGGAAGATTAAAATATAATGTTGCTGCTTTGACTACTACAGCAAAGTACACGGAAAACGTGAGAAAGTGCATTTTTCTTTTCTAGCACGCTACGTTGCTCAATCGAACGGTAATAAACATATTTCCATGATCTGAAACCAGGTTTTTAAGTTCAGAATAATGTTATTAAAAGATAGAAACGCTGCGTTCAAATTAAAAAGAATGGTTTTAGTTTGTAAATGATGGCAATACTTTACGGAGCAGCCAACATTCAAAATGCTAATTGACTGATTTGTGGTCATTTAATGTCAAGATTAGAGTTTGAAAGTGGCACTTCTTCACCTGACGTGGCTAACTAAATAGAACAATTTCACCTGTATTTTTTTTGCTGACATTGCTCACGTAGAATAACTCTTTGTGATAGTCATTCTCATGCTGGTACATGCTAGCAGACGACATTTAAAACCACAACAAACATACAGGAATCGTGGTCACCTTTTCAAAGATATTTTCCCTTGAAAACTGTTCCTCTTGTAGATTGTCATGTCTCAGCTGAAGTATCTGAGGCCCAGTTTCGGTAAAGCATTTGCTAAAAACTTTTTACAGTGGTTTCCAGGCCACATGGGTAAAGGTATGGCATGTTTCCCTTTTACTTGAGGTTAGTGTAATGATTTTGCTGTATTCCTTACAAATGTATGTTTTGTTCTGTGACAGGGATGAAACAGATGCAGCAGCAACTAATGAACGTCGACTGCATTTTAGAAGTCCATGATGCTCGTGTATCCTTGATTGTTTGCTTATTTATTTGACTTATATAGGAACTCCACTTTCAACTTTCCAACATGCTTTTGCGTTGGGTGTGTTCGTTTTCTTAACGTCTCTCCAGATTCCTCTGAGTGGACGCAATGAGGTTTTCCGAACTACCTTGCTAGGCGTTCGGCCACACTTGCTAGTATTGAACAAGTGTGATCTAATTCCAAAAGACCAGCACAGCATTATATTAAATGCAGTAAAAAATAAAGGATATGCCTCGGATGTGCTGTTTACTGATTGTAGAACACCAGAGGGGCCTGGTGTCAGGGATGTAGGTCGTTTGTGGTTTAATTTGAGTATTTAAACATTTTTTGAAGTAGAAATGATAAAGAGGTCTCCTTTCTGTTTAGGTTCTTCCCACAATTACCAATAAAATTATGAATGTCCATCGATATAACCGTCAGAGTGAAAAATCCTACAATCTTCTTGTCATAGGTGTACCTAATGTAGGAAAATCATCATTAATAAATGTACTTAGAAACTATCATTCAAAAAGAAGTAAGTATTTACAAACCATGTCTCTTTTCAATTTTTTGTTTCATTGATTTAATTTTTTGTTTCTTGTTCTTTTAGAAAAAGCCACGAAGGTGGGGCCTGTTGCTGGTGTTACTCGGTCTGTTTTAACAAAAATCCAAGTTTCTTATGAACCTCTTATCTACCTGCTAGACTCCCCTGGTATTTTGGAACCACAAGTACGAGATGTTGAGGCTGCTTTTCGTCTTGCTTTGTGTGGTATGTATTTGTTAGTGCAGTTTGTAGCTATTAAATACAATTTTGACTTTAGTTTTTCATTTTACTTTTTTTGCAGCAAGTATGCAAGACCATCTAGTTGGTATAATAAATATTGCAGACTATCTTTTATACTGGCTCAATAAACACGGGCATTATAGGTAATGGTACATTTTACATGAGAATCATCGTTCTCTTACCAGACTTAAACTACTTTTTTTACCACTTAGACTTGAAATTTTCATCCTATTGCAGTTATGTTGAGAAACTTGGTCTCAAAGAACCATCTGATGATATTTTGGAAGTACTGACTCTTTATGCTTTGAATGAAAAACTTACCAAAAAAATGAAAGACTTAAGTACAGGTAATCAATCATTTCTGATATTATTTCATTTCATCTAATATTCGCACTGAGTTCTTTTAATTTGTTATCTTGTTTGTGTGTTTTTACTTAGGCAAGATGGTAGTCAGGCCCAACATTGAATCGGCCGCTACAAATATGGTAAGGATGTTTCGCCGAGGCGAATTGGGCCTTTTCTTCCTTGACTGCGACCTACTCTTGTGATGCAAGTTTATTTTGTAAACCTTTATTAGCTATTATGTAATGCAACAAACTAAAATAAACAAATAGACTGAAACATCTTGTCTCTCCTCGATATGAAATCATTATTTTTTGGACTTTGAAGACAGACAGTTCTCTTGCGCATTAATCCAACAACACAATCCCAAAGGCCCAAATTTTGCTTTCAGTACAATTTAAAAGCACAGATTTACACACAAGTTATGCTCGGGAAGTTAAGTGCAAAGACGGACCAACAGCCGGGGAGGTAGGCAACCCAACCGCCACGGTAACACCGGCGCTGCCTAACGTTGCCCCCTGATATTGGCACGCCATTCTTTTGTCATTGGGGTTTGTCAGACAAACTTTGTCTCTCTCGCTCAGTCTGCTGCGCCTCGATGCGCCACGGACGATTCTAATGCAAAATGTCCAATTATCCGAAGTGCCCGTGTTTGTTGAGCCGTTCAACTACCAGGTTGGGCCGCACGGCGCACGCGACGCACGCGAGTGCTCGCCATGTGTGGACCGGCGCGTGACGCAAACCTTCCGGGCGATTCCGAAGAGTCGTCTCTGTCTCTCTCGCGCCTCTACGGCGCGCTCCATGAGTGCGACAGAGACAGGGCGACGAAACGAGTCTTCGGAATTAGTCTGCTGCTTTTGCACCCGGGCCGGGCGACGTGACGCGAGTGGCTCCCTCGTAAAGGTGGACCTGATGCCTGCGCTTCGCTTAGAGAGAGAAAGAGAGAGGTTCGTGGCCGTGCGCCCGGCATCGAGTTGCCGGGAAGTCCAGGAGGAGGGCTCGGCTGGCGGCTTGCTCCGCACAGTGGGCCAGAAGACCGGCGCAGGCGGCCAAAACTCTAGACGTGTTTCGTCGCTCCAGAGTCGCTCAACAGGACTCGAACCGAGCGTGTGACCCCACCAATGGATTCCTCGTTCGGAGAGCAATCCATTGGTGGGGTCACACGTTCGGTTCGAGTCCCATTTGGTGACTCTGGAGCTCAAAACGCGCCTAGAGTTTTGGCCGCCTGCGCCGGTCTTCTGGCCCACTGTGCTCGCTCCCACAGCGGCCCCTCGGGAGGACGGTCCTGGCGGTCTCGGCCCATCCCGGCGGTGCCGTCGACGTCCCCACCGGCCCGGCGGCCAGACGCAGCTGCTGCTTGCTGCTCATTCGAGCTCGCTTCAAGGCTGGAGATTCACCTGCCCGGCGGTCCCCGCGCCCCCACAGCCCCGCGGCCCCGCGGCCCGCACCAAGGAGCACTTGACTAGCGCGACGCCACGCCGCCAGTCCGGCGCCGGAGCGGTCGCGAGCAACACGTACTACGCACTTCGCAGCGGCAAGACAAGCAGCAGCATGACACTCCGCGGCGCCGCGCTGGCCGTCGTGGTGCTGGCCGCGGTCGTCCACGCCCAGGCCGCGACCACGATGTACAGGACGCTGCCGCAAGGGATGCCGTCGGAGGACCTCGCGGCCTCCACCGCGGCCACCACCGCGGCGACGCTGCCGGCCGAGACGCCCACGTCGCCGACCCCTGACGCCGACGCCGGGAGCGACGAGTCGGAGGAGTTGTACGCGGACGACACCGCCGACGCCTCCGACGCCGCCGACGGCTCCGGCGCCTTCCCCACCTGGCTCTTCGACGAGCTCACGTCGCTACGCAGCCTCATGGACTCCTCCACGTCAGGTTGGTTCACGTGGCGACTAGACCGGCTGGCACTGGAATTAGATCGCCGGATCACGAAATGATTCGTCTGCGTTGGGCTTGATACAATACGCCTCCCAAAGACGCGGATCTTCATTTTGCTGGAGCTGTCGTCAAGGATAGTATCTCGGGGGGTGGTGCATGGACAGATAACTGAGTGTTCCAGGGCAATGCCAGCATGATGCCAGCATGGCGACAAACGCTCTAAGCGTCTAAGCGCCACCCACTGCTGCTTGTCACGACTCGCATCATACTTAGCATCCGTTTCCCTCGCGTCATTCCCGCCGAAGGGAATGCCCAGGGAATGCCCCGCAGTGAGTGCCCGCACCAGCAGTCCACCAGTCACCAGTCGCTCTGCTTCTGGGCTTCCTGTTGTTTGTCTCATTCCCCCTGCAGACTGCAGTCCGCGAATTCGGCTCCCCGAACGCACTCACCGAGTCAAAAGAAATTCGGTTCAGCGCAGCGCGCGTCGTGCGCCGTCGACCCCTTCTTTCCCACACGCGCACACACGCACATAAACACACACACAAACACACAGAGAGTGGCAGCGCGTGTTGTTGTTGTCCAGCCACGCGCGTCATCAGCGCGTTTGCCAGCTCGCCAGGTCGCCGTCGGAGCGGCGGAGGATGGACCGTCGGGGACGCCGTCATGACGTCACACGGCGGCCGGGGATCGGGGATTAACCAACAAGTGCATCTCTCTCCCTCTCTCCCTCCCTCTCTCCGTCCCACTTGTTCGATAGGCCACAGGCAATTCGTAATGAGGGTGGGGTGGGGGGGCGCCCCGTCGTCTTCCATCTCCTGAGCCTCCTGCATTTGGCAACAGCAGCCCGGCCAAGCGCCTGGGTGGCCCGTCGAGTCTAAAGAGAAAATGTTCGAAAAACGAGCCACCCAACAATGTTTTCAACAGTGTGGTTTATACTGACTCTTGACGGGCCCTCCAGGTTCGATTTTTCAATTTTGGCAGAGATTGGAAGGCAACAAGGCAAGTTCACCAGAGCGCGGTTTCGCCTCTCTGTCTCTAAAGAGGGCTTTCGCATTCATGAGACGGCGATCCGTGTTGGTGCGAGCGAGACAGAGCGACAGATCTCACGGGCCGCGGTGCGCTGCGCTAATTTCCCGGTATTTCTCGGCAAAGTGACGGAGTGACGGATGTTCTGGTGGAGTGACGGCGGCCGCGCGGCCTGGCGGTGTCTTCGCTGTCTTCGTCGGAACCGGGAACCTGTTCTTAGCGCTCTAGTCTGCCCCCTCCCCAGTGGACTCTCGTTGACTGTATTTTCGTTATAATTTTCCACTCATCCTCTCGGTGGTGGCAGCCAAAAGCGGAAACCTGGCACGTTTCACCAAAAGCAGGCTCTTGTTGTGCGTGTCGCGGTCTCCTCGTAGACAAATGCTCGTTTTTAGACTGGTTCTGTTAGTGCATGGGCTCTGCAGGGCCCAGGCCGACGTGACTAAGACGCGGTTCGGGTCACGGAGGTCAGAAACAATGGCGCCAAACGGGCGATAGAAAAAACTCCAGACGTGTTCACAATAAAAAAGATACAACGCGGAACGAGCCAGGCGAAGACTGTACGCCGACACGTTTGCACTGGCCGAGACAAGGCACCCGTGGACCGCTTTAGAGACTTGAAACAATATGGTTGTGATTCCGCCACGACTCTCAGCTCAGCCGAGAATCTTGCCACAGACTGAAAGTCGTCACTGTGTGATAGAAAACAATCTATGCCGACGTCATGAATGGTAATGAAACGGTCGTTGCGGTTCTCTGGAAGGCAGTTCGGGCAGTGTGCGCAATGTTAGTGCCGTCTCTCAAAACCAGCTCTATTTTTACGACGGGAGTCGTATTCCTCAAGTCGGTTCGATCACTCGTGGTCCATCCTCTCAAGTCCAGAGCGCCTGTCATGGACGGGGTAGGCAACGCGCGCCACCCCTGTGCGTTGCTGTCCCGACCGGTCCTTTTTGGCGCGGGGCTGTTCCTCTTCAGACATTCGCGTCCTTTGATGATGATGATGATGATGCCAATGCTTGCGCCATTACTGACAATGAACCGCTCCTTTTCAGGCAGCGACGAAGAAGAAGAGGACGGCGACGACGAGGTGGAGCCGGCGGACCACACGAGGGACGCGTCGCTCGACGCGTCCAAGGCGGCGGAGGAGACGGAGGAGGCCGACAAGCTGAAGGCGGTCCAGGGGCAGCCCGAGGAGGGCGTGATCAGCGTGGTGGACCTGATGCGCCTGCTGCACGCGCTGAGCACGTCGTCCAACCCGCGAGGTGAGGCGAAGCTGCAAACACGGCGGCAACGCTCCAAAATAAGCGTCCACTTTTTGTGACGTTGACGATATCGGCTGAATGTCGCCAGACTCGTCGCTGGAACTCCTGGAGAAGGAGAGTCCGGAGGACGCCGCCACCAAGGACAACGCGCTGGGCAGCAAGCCGGCGCCGGCCGCGCAGGACAACCAGGGCTACTTCCAGGACGACGCGACGACGAGGACGACGACGACGAGGATGACCCGGCCGCCTCGGCGCTGAAGGGCTGGCTGCTGGGCAGGCCCTCCGAGCACCCCGACGTGGACGACGTCGACAGGGAGCACAACCGCGTGCGCCGCGGCTCCAGCCACGGCTTCTCCAGCTCCAGCAGCTCCAGTTCCAGTTCCAGCTCCAGCGGCGCGGGCGGCAAGTCCGCGTCGCACTCCACGAGCGGCTCGCAGAGCAGCGGCAACGGCCACTCCAGCTCCAGGTAGGACTATACAGTCCCAGGCAGACTCTGTGCGTCGATGATCGTCGAATCAACATCGATTATCGCTGTGGATCGATGGTAATTTGAC
Organism: Thrips palmi; assembly: GCF_012932325.1. Taxonomy (NCBI): domain Eukaryota; kingdom Metazoa; phylum Arthropoda; class Insecta; order Thysanoptera; family Thripidae; genus Thrips; species Thrips palmi. Next base: position 3,734,642 of record NW_023144634.1, read on the forward strand.
CATGAGATCGAGGGAAGATTGATTCGCCATCGGTTCGACGAACAATTTCTGTCTGGGATTGCCCGTGTGGTCCTTCCCTCGTCAGCGATTGATTTTTCATGCGCCTTCTCTTTCGCTCTTGCAGCTCCAGCAGTTCCAGCTCGTCCTCTTCGAGTGGCGGCGGCGGCTTTCAAGGCGGCAACTTCGGCTATCAGCAGCCGAACTTCGGCTTCGGGGGCCAGCAAGGCTACGGCCAGTCGGGCTTCGGCCAGTCAGGGTTCGGCCACTCGGGTTTCGGTCAGCAGGGCTTCGGCCAGCAGGGCTTCGGTCAGCAAGGTTTCGGCTACGGCCAGCAAGACTTCGGTTACGGCCAGCAGGGCTTCGGCCAGCAAGGCTTCGGCTACGGCCAGCAAGGCTTCGGCCAGCAAGGCTTCCCTGGCTTCAACGGCAACGGCCAGAGCGGCTCCAGCAGCAACTCCAACTCGCAGTCGCAGTCCAACTCGGGCTCGGGTAGCGGGGGCGGCCAAGGAGGCTTCGGTCAAGGCGGCTTCGGTCAAGGTGGCTTCGGCCAGGGCAGCTTCGGCCAAGGTTGCTGCGGCGGCGGCGTCCAGGGACAAGGCGGCTACGGCCAGGGCGGCTACGGTGGCAACCAAGTCCCCCAGGGCGGCGGCTACGGCCAGGGCGGCTCGGGCAGCACATCCAACTCCAACTCGCAATCGCAGGCCGGATCAGGCTCCGGTGGCGGCCAGGGCGGCCACGGCCAGGGCGGCCACCAAGTAGGAGGCCACGGCCCGGGCGGCAACCAAGTCGGAGGCTACGGCCCGGGCGGCAACCAAGTCGGAGGCTACGGCCAGGGCGGCTCCGGCAGCACATCCAACTCCAACTCCAACTCCCAGTCGCAGTCCGGCTCGGGCACTGGAGGCTACGGCGGCCACCAAGAACCCCAGGAGCACGATGGCGCCGGCCAGCTTGACGTCCGGTGAGTGTCTCTAGAAAATGCCGGCTTTCACGAGTTGTGGCCGCGTAAAACGTGGACTTGACGAGTCAACTTGTGATGTATGTGCGTTTTCTTGCGGCAGGACCGGCACGGCCACCCGGCGCTGCAAGACCAAGGCCTGCACGGAGGAGAACGCCATCGCGGCCCCCAGCAAGGTGGCTCTGGGGGCGCGCTCCGGCATCCCCGCGGCCCCCGCGGCCTCCGTTGGCGCCGCGGGCCCCCTGTCGTCCCGGAGCGGCTTCGCGGCCGAGGCTGCCGCCCCCGTGGCGCCCGCCGCCCCCGCCAACAACAACGACTGCTTCGCCACGTCCAGCTCCAGCGGGCAGTCCCAACCCCCAGGTACGAACGCCAGAGACGCTGGGCCAGGAGACCGGCGCAGAGCTACGTTTCGTTAAAGAAACGAGCCATCGAGCAAACGAGCTTTTGAGCCAACGAGCTACGAATTATGAAAAATTGTTTGAGCGGACGACCACCGCCACGAGAATTGAGCGAGCGCCCCGCCACTGCGCCGCACGCCACTCTCAGGAGTACGATGGGTTGCCTATCCACACCGCGCAGGCGCCGCCTCCACTCGGATACACTCGGACTTCGCGGAGGTCCAGCGTGTCCTTGCCGCACTAATCTCCTCCGTTTCTTGTTTGCCCCAGGACCTTCAACGTCACTTAGCAACCGGGGCAGCCTTCCAGGAGGCGGATGCTTCTCCAGCTCCAGCTCCAGCACGATGAGTGGGAAATGAGCAGTAAGGCACACTGTAAGAATTGGACTTTGGGAAAGATGTGTCCGGCGCTACTGGACGTGTTTAGACTGATTGCGAGCAATTAATTCTGAGGAATAACATTGTTGTTGTTGTGATATTTCGATTGTAGCTTGTAGCATGTAAATAAGCAGGAACGTTTTAGTTAAGACTCGTTCACGGTGTTTTTTATTTTCCTTGAAACTCTTTGGTGGCGTGGACCGGGGGAAAGAAAGGAACAAAGGTCGTACACAGCATTTTTCTTTACTCTCCATAGGTGTGAACGTGTGACTTAAGTTCACATGAACAGACTAGTTTAAAAAACACAGAAGAAACAAGCACCGGGCCGATTGCACCTTGTGTATTGCACACGCCACGCCACTGCACGAAAAAGGTGGTGGTCATATCACATATGAAGCAACCCTACAAAAGAGAGGTTCTTGCAACTTCCAGGAGAAAAGTCTCGAGATGCGTAGTTGTCTCGATTTTACACACATTCGTAAATTTTGATTTCGACTGTTAGTCACCCATGTCTTACCAGATCATGGGATAGGAAGGAACCACCTTTACAAACGTCAATAAATAGTTACAGTAATAATTTATGAGTGGGATGTTTCGGATCTTAAAATTTCTATAATATGCCTATACATTATTATGTTATTGGCTTGGCAGTGCCACATAACAAGTCTTAATTAAGTCATTTTAATTCTTGTCAAGATTTATCATAGCAAAGAAATCTAGACACACTACAACATTGAATCTAAAATAAAGCAATTAATATTGGCAGTCTTGATACCCTTACAGTATGGTAATCATTGGATGGGATGTAAAAGTGTATTATGATACACATTTGAGATGACAAGGCACATTGTCAGTCTGTCTAATGGTTACTAAACAATTGAAAAATCATTCAAAGACAGGTAAAAAGACCTACATCACAGACCTTCAATCGTTGTGCATGCATTCCCCCATCTGAGAAGTTAAAAACGTTCATAGAGCCCAGGCTCTTCTCTTTTTTTTTTATAGAAAAGTGTAACAAGGAGGTACACTTTACAACGGCAGTTCAGACGACTTATAGTTATGAGATAACATTGTGATTTCCGTTTAACAAACTTTTACAAGATATCACAGAGATGGGAGCTCCGCTCAAACAGAGCAGCCATTATGTCATTACATAATTCGAGCTGATAAAAAAGGGAAGGAATGCATCCATTTGAAATATTTAACAATTCATTTGAGTCTAAATGAACAAAAAATACTAAACAATAAATATTATTTCACATTCAAATACACCTAATTCTCGCACGTTTCCCTGAAAATATTATGGTCTTGGTGGGAGCTACTTCAATGCAATAGATGACTATGCAACATTGGATGTTTCCTACCTCTTTGCACACAGGTACATAATTTAAAACACACTTCACAGAAGTTACTAGTATGTACGTGCAAACGTAACAATTCGAGCGTTTCATCGTGTACACCGGAGCTAATACGTGTCGCCAATTTCTAAAATGAAAATGGTCGCTTCTAGCAGAGGACTTCCCCGGCGGAGCAGCCTTAAACATGTACATGGCGGGAAGCTACCCCAACTTCGTCGAGTCGGAATTCTAATATCACAGCAATGAACAAAAATACACGTGAGCGACGACAGCCGGAGGGATCCGAACTCTCTCCCGATTGGCTGACAGTCGCACTCCTCTCCTCGCCGAGACTACACCATGCTGCCGTCCGAGTCCTCCTCGGTGTCGACGTCGGTGTGCTCGGGGCGGCATGGCCCTGACGCCGCCTCGCCCCCGTCGCCTCCGTCGCCTCCGTCGCCCCCGGCAGCGCTGCAGTACGAGCTACGGCTGGAGCCGCAGCTGGGCACGGACGACAGCCTGCTGGGGTTGTCGGCCTGCCTCAGGTTCGCGACGGCCTTCTCGGGGTCGACGGCGTCCTCGTCGCTGACAGTGACGGCGACGCTGGCGGGGGCCGCGGAGGCCGTGCCGATGGTGATGGTGCGCGGGCGCCGCTGCGACTGCCGCGTCCGCATGGCGCACATGCTCTGCGTGCGCGTGGCCGCGGTGGCGGCGGCCGACGGCGGCGTGGGGCGCCGCACGCTGCTGCGGAGCACGTTGGCCACGTCGGCCGCCGTCATCTGCGACGAGTGCGTCCTCTGGTGGCCGCCGGACGGCGCGCCGGGCCGCAGGAACGTCTCCATCCTGGACGACCCCTGCGCGCGCAACGGCACAGGCGACGACTCCCTGCGCGCGCAACGGCACAGGCGACGACCCCTGCGCGCGCGATGGCACTGGTGACGGCGCGGCTACTGGCGGTAAGCTGGCGGCGTCGGCGGCGTCCTCGTCGTTGAGCACGATGGTCACGTCGTGCAACGACGCCTGGCTGATCTCCACCAGCACGGCGGCGTAGTCGGGCGGCGCTGGCGACGGCGCCGGGTCGGGCGCGGGCGGGGCGGTGCCGGCGACGCCCTGGTCCACGGGCGCGGCGGGCACGGCGTCGGCCCCCCACGCGGCGGACATGGCGCCGGGGCCCGCCGCGCCCACACTGCTCACGGCCAGCTGGATTCGGCGGACGCTGCGGCGGAAGCTCTGGCGCAGCATCTTGGCGATCCTCGCGCCCGTGGCCGTGGTGTACGACGGCGGCGGCGTGTACTTGGGCGGCGGGTCCTCGATCACGGCGTTCTCCTGGTTGCCGCCGCTCGCGCCGCCAGGCCCGCCGTCCGCCGGCGCGTCCGTCTGCGTCGAGAGGTCGTGAAGACTGCCGTCACCGTCCACGGGAGGACGGTATAGAAGTTGGATTCGCTGTGGAGGTCAAAATCATATGACTTTGCGCTCAATCGCTCAAAGACTCAAACTCAAACTGACCCGTCGGTATACTCACGTCGAATATGTCGGGGGGTCCGCCGGAGAGGTAGCGGCACGTCTGGATGAGGGCCACGACGGGCACCGTGAGGAGCGGCAGCAGCTGCAGCATGGTGCCCAGCTCGCGCGCCCACAGCGGCCAGTAGTCGTAGCCCAGCCCCACGTGCCAGGAGTACAGGTCCCTGGAGCCGCCCTTCTTGAACACCGTGATGCACACCACCTGCGCGCCCAGAAACAGAACCAGGATGAAGCTCCCCGCCGACGCCAGCGTTTGAACCCGGAGCACGTCATTCGATCACGCGTTGCTAAATCACTGTCGTCTGCTGTTTCGCCCGATCGCTGTTCGTGCCAAGTAAGTGTCCCCTTTCCGGCTCGAACACGAAAAGACACTGCCGCGTCGGTGCGGCCACGGCGCGGCGCTTGCACAACACACTGCATCCCGAGCAGCGAAGCAGCGAAGGGAAGGGGCGTCGCCACTTTAAATGCGGTTCACGCCCCACTTGCTGTGCGCCAGGCCAGGTACGCGCCGACGGTGCTGTCGTCGCTCTGTCTCCCTCGCACTCGTGGAGTGTCCCGTAGGGGTGCGAGGGAGACAGAGCGATCGTCCTGGTACCCACCATGAGGATGACGGGCAGGATGACGTTCCAGGTGAAGGTGAGCATGGGCGCGGCCCAGGTGATGAGGCAGGAGGTGGTCTTGTGGAAGAGCATGCCGGCGATGTTCTCGCCACTGTAGGGCCTGCCGCGCACCATGAGCACGGCGCCGACCTGCAGCAGCTGCAGCGCCATGATCCACCAGCCGCTGCCCACGCAGTAGTCCAGGAAGTACACCACGAAGATGCCCAGCTGCAAAGGAAATGGCTCAATCAATTTTCCGGGTCACTGGGGGAAAAAAACTTTGACGAACGAAGTTGGCGGTCGACGGCTACCTCGGTGGTCATCGGCAGCCCCAGGATGAAGCCGCACGCGCAGGAGAAGAAGGTGATGGTCGTCTCCCAGGACTTGAGGGTGGGCGCGTTGATGGCCATGATGCCCGTGATGACGCAGTGCCAGATGGCCAGCTGCTGCGCGATGCCGAACAGGATGAGCACGAAGTAGAAGAGCACGGCCCAGAACGGAGACACCTGGTCGGCGCCCAGCAGCGCCAGCGTGGCGGGCACCAGCTCGGTGGCGAGCCGCAGGACCTGGGGAGCAGGCAGGGACATGATTATTGTGTGTGTGTGTGTGTGTGTGTGTGTGTTTTACGACAGAAAATTTTGACAGTGTGTACCTGGTAGCCACTCTCCTGCGCCGTGTTGGAGCCCGGGCGCTGCACGCGGTCGCCCATCACGTAGGACGAGTGCGACATCTTGGCCGGCCGGGTGCTGCCGTACTGCGAAGGCGCCTGGTAGCGGTCCAGCACCACGGGCTGCAGGAACTGGTACGTCGACATCCGCTCTGGAACGGCACCAAAAGTTAGTTACACGGCCGTTTCTCTACTTTGAACACGTTCGGGTTCCGAAATGGGCTCACCAAAAGAGCTGGGCACGCAGTTGAAGCCGTTGGCCTTGAGGAGGGCCACGCACATGTTGGCCAGGAAGGCGGCGAGCAGCAGCATGGACACGGTGAACACGATGACGAGGCTCGAGTCGCGCTGCAGGAACTTCTTCTGCTTGTTGTGCGAGGCGATCTGCATGGCGGCCGTGCCCAGCAGCCCCCACGTCAGGAACACCTCGGTGGTGGCGGACACCCAGCACTGCGGCAGCCAATCACAGCGAAGCGTGAGGCCGCGTCAGCCAATCGCAAAGGGAAGCAAGACTTCCTCCTCTCAGCTCGACTCACCTCCGAGTTGGTGAAGAAGTCGGTCCACTCGGTCTCCGGGAACACCTGGTGGTTCGAGTCGCGGGGCATGAGTCCCAGCATCTTGGTGCACAGCACCAGCATGCCGAACACGGGCACCACGGAGAACACGTACACCACCTTGCCGTAGGACCGCAGCCCTGCGGAATGCGCGAGAAAGAAAACCGTGAAAACAGTGACGGCGGAAAAGCGCCCGCCAAGTCGAGGGTAGGCCAGCCCGCAACACTCGCCTGCGTTGCGGGGCAGTCTACGCCCATTTGCCATTACCATTACGGGCTAGACCACAATTGATCGTGCGCCGTTTCGGGCCCGACACATGCTCGCCTGCACTGCAAAACGAGACATGGTCCTCCTTACTGGGGTGACACTTTACCCCGGCGGAGAAGAGCCTCAAGCGACTACAAGCCCCCACTCGCAGTATGACCAAGGCGCTCCTGCCTTTGATGTCATGTAGTGCACGGATAGGGGGGGACGACATTTCGCACAAGACTTCGCGGAAACTGATTTTTTTAGGCACCCCGTTAGGAAAAACTGAGGCCGTTTGCGGGAAACGAGCGGTGAAGTAGACAAGCCTAGCGCCTGCGAGACCCAGGGTAGGCAATCCCGCCACGCCGGCGCGCGCGGCGGGGAGGCTACGGGCCGGTCCGCGGGCGGCGTCGCGCCGGGGCGTCACCCGGAAAAACCGTCTTCCAAATCCACCAATATTCCTGGAGCCCCCAAAATTTTCCGCGCACCCACCTTTGCTGAGCGAGACGAAGACGATCATCCAGACGACGGCCAGGTTGAAGGCCACCTGGAACTTGATGTGGCCGAAGGAGTTCTCAGGCTGGGCCAGGTTGTGGCGCTGGAGCACGACGCCGTTCAGGTAGTCCGGCACGGTGTGCTCCAGGTGCGGCGTGGCGTTGTAGTACAGTCTTTGGTCTGCGGGGGAGACAACAGAAAACGGGTTATTAAGTCGTCTTTCGTGGAAGGTGCGAGAGTTGCAAAGGCTTCTCCAATTCGATTCTCTTTGCAAGACAGTGTGTCGTTGTGTTTCCCGTTCGGCCGCGGCGCAGCATCCGCGCTGCATTGCATTAAATTGCATTTCGCCAGGTTGCGTGGTCTGGCGCGGCCACCGCGACGCGGTGATGACAAGCGGCAAGGTTAACGCTCTGATTGGCGGACGAGAGTTTCGCGCCGCGATTCATCTCTGCGATTGGTCCAGAGTGAGAGAGCGAGTGAGTCATATGGGTGAGTCGAGTCAGTGGGAGCGAGAGAGAGAGTGAGTGTGTCGGTGTGAGGCAATAACGCGGTATGGGTCAACCACTCCAGATGTACCCGAGTGACTGACCTGCCTCCGTGTTCCAGGTTTTCGGACCGGCGGCGAAGCGCGGGCAAAGGCCTCGGCAAAGGCCGGCGAGGCGGCGAAGCGCGGGCAAGTGTGATTTTAGGAATGCGGCCGCTGGCTGTGGCCGGGATGGCCGGGATGGCCCAGCCGAGCCTCAGAGGGGAGCATAATTACACACAGGGAGGGACGACGCTTTCCGCTATGCGCGCCGAGTCGCCGAGCCTCAGCCTGTTTAAATTCACGTTCCCACAATACCTCTGTACGTTCACCTCTCCGCGCTGCACAGTGGGCCAGAAGACCGGCGCGGGCGGCCAAAACCCTAGACGCGTTTTGAGCTTCAGAGTCGCTAAACAGGACTTAACTGAGCGCAAGACCCCACCAATGGATTGCTCTCCGAACGAGGAATCCATTGGTGGGGTCACGGTCACACGTTCGGTTCGAGTCCCATTTAGCGACTCTGCAGCTCAAAACGCGTCCGGGATTTTGACCGCCTCTACCGGTCTTTCTTCTGGCCCACTGTGCGCTGCTCTTCGGGCTCTTAGCCAACGAGCTACCTGTAGGGTGACCCCGTCAGGCCGCACATTTCGCTTTACATTCCCACTCGTCAAGTTATGAGTTGAAATTCGCTGTACCCACGACGTCCGTCCATTGACGGTGGCAGGCTGGACTTGAATGCCCGAAGGGGACCGACCTGTAGGCTGATTCCCATGGTGGCATGTGTCTCTCTCTCTCGCACTCACGGGGCGTCCTACATGGGTGCGGCAGAGACAGAGCGACAAGTGGCTCTGCCTGGAATACACTGCTCCGGGACTTTTGCCATACACCACCTAGTCTACTTCCCACACGGTGCCGCACGCCACAACGTGGAGCAGTAAGCACTGCGCGTGAGCCGGATTTCATATCTGTGTACCCGGCCAGGCCAGGCCACGCCACGCCACGCCACTCACTCCCGCGGCCCCCGACCCAGCACAGTGGGCCAGAAGACCGGTGGAGGAGGGCAAAACTCCAGACGCCTTTTGAGCTCCAGAGTAACTAAAAATGACTCGGACCGAACGTGTGACCCCAGCAATGGAGAGCAATCCATTGGTGGGGTCACACGTTCGGTTCGAGTCCTGTTTAGCGGCCCTGGAGCTCAAAACGCGTCTAGAGTTTTGGCCGCCTCCACTGGTCTTCTGGCCCACTGTGCCCCGCCAGCAAGGCGGCCAGCAGCGCTTCCTACACTCTGCTACACTCCTTTATCCCGAGCTGCTCACCTTCTCTGTAGAGGTCGAAGGGCTCGGCCCAGCGGTAGCGGTCCTGCTTCGTGATGAACGAGTCCCTGAAGTAGATGAAGATCCACGACACGCCCACCGTGCTGTACACGCCGATGAGGGCTTGCGACACGAGCAGCGCGATGCCGATGCCCTGCGGAAGCGTTGTGATTCAAACCACGCGGCAACAACAACAACAACAACAACAACAACAACAACTTTGTTTTGAGCTTACCTGGAACACGGGCGATATCCTCCACATGTCCACGGCACCCGCCGCGAGGAACTGACCCAGGCATACTTGAAATGTGTAGAGCGGCACGCCGAAGACGGCCGACAGGAGTAGGAACTGGATTATGAAGTTGGCTGCAAACGGAAGCGAGGACATCGATGAGCAAACCAACTACATTCTACAGACGACTAAACGCCAAGGATCGATGATGCGTCCGAGCGCGTGGGTTTTATGGCGGCCAACACGCGAGCACAACACACGAGAAAACTACGCGTTTTGGTACACTGTTTAAAAAACAGAACTTAGAAATTCCCAGAAAACTTGGTGGGGAAAAAAATGCCGCTGAAATGTGTGAGTTTCCGGCATGTATAGAAGTGCAAAAAATACGTTCTTTTAAACAGAAGCCGAAGGAACTTTGAAACGATATTTCCAGTATTTTCCAATATTTTTAAATAGTGAATCAAAAAGTGCAGAGAAACTTTTTTTTAAAACAGAAGCCGAAAGAACTTTGAAACGCAATTTCCGGTATTTTCCAATTTCCGTTTTGCAGTGTCGCGGTGTCTTACCTCCGAACTGCACGCTGAGCACCGCGAACCTGGAGATGTTGAAGAGGCCGACGGTGCAGCCGAGGCACGCCAAGGTGGCGCTCAGGTTGTGCGGCCATTGGCCAAGCGGGCTGGCCCCGCGGGCTCCCTCAGGCATCACCTCGCATGACCTGCGCAAACAAGGCGGCAAATAAGGAAACCGGGATCGCGGGAAAAGCAGAAACACTGCTCGTGTTACGTGATTGGTGGACAGTGGGCGCGTTACGCCGGCGGATGTGGCAGTCACACGGCCATGGCTGCCGCCAGTGCGTCCTTGGCCCGGTCCAAGGCACCCGCCCTTTCAATACTAATTCAATGTTCCGCCACACCGTCCGCTTCCGCGAGGCGGCCAAATATCGGAAAGGCGTGCAGAATCGCCACCAGGAAATGGACGCGGACGCGCGAGGTCTCGGACACCCGCTGCACTTCCCCGACAAAGCGACGCAAAGCGAGGCGTGTCAATCGCCGGCCTTGCCGCCGCGTCGCCGTGTTCATTAGGCAAGACGCGTCGCTCCACAAAAGCTCGAAAAACGCTGCCCATTTTCTGCGCGCGGAGCGACAAGTTTAAGTTTGCCAGTGTACGAGCACTGGGACCGCTGGCCCCGTTCGCGACACTCAATGCGCCGTTCCAGGAAAGTGGAATTTCGCTAGATTTGTGTTGAGCGCAGTCACACACGCCCGCACGGCGGCGCCAGGGCCGCGTGAGACCGCGGCGCGGCTGTCTCTCTCTCTGTCGCACTCGCGGGGCGGCCGGGCGGTTCGGAGGGGTGCGAGAGAGACAGAGCGACGGGACGACTCTTCGGAACCGCCCGGCCGCACCGCACCGTGCGGTACCCTGAGTGTCCGAGACGCCGAGCGCCGGCGGCGGTGTGCGTGCGCCGTGGGCATGGCGGGGCACGGCACGGCGGGGCACCGCGCCACGGTACTCGTCCGCGGTACGGGACTTGTTGGCGTCCGTCGCGCCGCCCGAGGAGCCGTGGCGCCGCCTCGGGACAGAAAGAGAGACAGAGAGAGACGGACGGACGGATGGACAACGGCACTTGCCTGTCCAGGCTGCGCCAGGCTAGGTTGCTGGGTTCCGCTCGGCCAGACTGCCCAGACAGTTTCGCTGCTTTTCGGCTCTTATTGTTTCGCGGCAGCGCGCTGCTGCCACCGTGAGAATCACTTCAGGAGTCTGAACTTCGAGCAAACCACTCGCGCGCCAGAGAGGCCATTCACACTTTTTCTCAGACAAACAGTTGACCCAATTAGTCTTCTCGCAGTTATGGAGGACTTTGGAATTTTCGGGACTTTCCTTGTTTTATGATGGGCAACACCTACACTGTGAGAAAAAAGTACGGAAAAAGTCTGGTCAATAATTTGCCTGGACCGCCCGTACTTGCCAACTATACGGAACGTTCCGTACTTTTTTTCCGTACCCATTTACATGGGTTCATATGAAGCAAGTAGGGAACGTTCCGTACTTTTCTCCGTACCTCCGTACTATATTTTTCTGTATTATTTCCATACAAAAGTACGGAATTTCTTACAGTGTAAGCCTACGGTACCAGGATGCCAACCTAACCTAACCAAACCTAACCCAACCCATCCGCGTCCGAACGCGCCCCGTCGCCCCGTCAGCAGAACGTTTGTCGAGCACCACGACGCCTCCCACACCCGCCCCAGGAATGCGCGGGGCAGTAGGCTGAGGTAGGCAGGGAAGCCTAGGCAAGCCTAGGCAAGCCTAGAGAAGCCTTGGCCAGCCGATGTAGGCCGGATTTCTGCCTAGTTGTCTGCCGGCTGCAGAGGCCGTCGAGTCTGCATATGCAGCAGCTGCTCCATGCGTGCTGCTTAAAAATTAGTACTAATTCTCTGCTCACAAGTGCCGCATCATCATCATCATCATCACGATGAAAAATTCAGCGCACCCAACGTCACTTCGTGATAAAGAAAATGCACAGGCACGAAGGACAATAATGAAATTTTGATAAATGTCTGAGCATGTGCGCATCAAAATGAAACTTTTGTCTCCCTCTGCTGGATCGAAAAATAATGACAAAGTCCGGACGGATCGAAATCTAATTGGAATCTAGGGGCAGGCAGGAAGCGGCAGCGGGACTCAGTCCGGTGGGGCCGCCACGCTGCGCTGAGCGAGGGCCCGTCGCTCTGTCTCTCTCGCACCCGTAGGGGGCGCCCACGAGTGTGGGAGAGAGAGGCGCCCCGCTCGGACCCAGCCTGCCGCGGCCGGACGGCCCGGGGAAGGGGGTGGGGGAGGGGCGCGGAGAGGAGCAGGCGGTGCAGGGGCAAGGGCAAGGACGGGCAGACGCGAGGCGATCAGACTTTCCCGATGGCAGCAGGAACTGCTGGCAGATCGGCCGCAGGCTGATTATCCGTCATCGCTCTGTCTCTCTCGCACGCGTCCGGAACGGGCCGGCAGTGCGGGAGAGACAGAGCGACGAAAGCACTGCTCAGCCTCCTGGCAGCTCGGCGCGGACGCGGAAAAGAAGGCAAAGACTGAAAATAAGCAGTGGCGGTGGCGCGGCGGCAGCGGCGCTGCAGATGCAAGCCGGTCGCCAAGGTCTCGGAGGCGGGATGCGCACTCATACGGCCGTCATCGGCGGCCTCCAGCAAAGGCACGCAACTGCGTCGCGGGGAGCGGCAGTTACGCGCGCCGCCGCCGCCGCCGTCTATAAACACATGACTCACGAGGGGATCACAGCCTGGAGGCGAAAAAGTAATGGAACCGAACGTTTTTGCAAAGTTTTCAGTGCGTCACTTTGCTCTTCTGAGTCACCAGGTCGGCAGTTCGAACGCGACCAAGGCGCCTGGGATTAGTAAGAACAACCATGTGGTTGGTCTGGTAGTCCAGCCTCACCCCGTTCTGTTCGACTAGCCGTCTAGAGATACGACAGACCCGAGGAATCCCTTTGTTTTTATTGACGCGCTGCTCTGGATTCCCTCGCTGTGTCTCTGTCGCACTCGTGGGGCGTTCCACACGGGTGCGAGAGAGACAGAGCGACGCGTTGAAAGGGTGATAAGGGGCACGTCGTTGACGGAGCGTCCCCAGGGACCTGCAGGGACTGCCCCCGTCGGGTTAGGGAGGGGCGACAGTTCACTGAACCGTGGCGTTGCAGCCGACCGACTCCGGAGCGTCGCCTCTCTCTCTCTCTCTCTCTCTCTCTCTCTCTCTCTCCTCTCTCTCGCACCCGCGTGAGGCCCCCCACGAGTGCGACAGAGACAGAGCGACGACCCCGGAATGAGTAGTCTGGCGGCGCGTATTCGGCCGGCCGGGCTGGGCGGGTACGCCGGTACGCCGGCGGCTGGACTCGAAGCCAAACGGGGTCTCGCCGCCCCGGAGCCTTCCGAGCCGAGTGGAAAATAATCGTTATTTCTTTTTTTCCGAGTGGAAATTTGAACGGCACGCGAGAAAATAAGAATCATGACGGCGGAATGAAGTGCGCGACGCGGCGCGCCGGCGGAGGCTGGAGCGGCTGGAGCGGCTGGAGCGCGGTGCGCATGCACTCGGCTTGCACTCTGCGGTCGCCGCCACCGCCGCCAACGGTGCCACCTACGGTCCCTACGGTTCAGACTTCCCTATCCACAAAAAACTAATGAAAACAGACTGCAGAAACTCGGCCGCCGCTGCATGCTTTCCCGCCGAACAGCGCGCTGGCGCGGACCTTCTGCGGTTTCCGGGTAACGGTCGAACCGAAGCGAACCGGCCGGCCTGGCTGCTGCGCCCCGCGCGATTGCATAGCGAACAGAAACGCACCGCCGCCACCAGGCGGAGGCCGGCGGGGCTGCTGGGATGCGTTGAGGCCCAGCGGCCTATTCTGTCGGTTTCGAAGAGCCCTGGCGCCGCCCCTGCGAGTACCGGTCGCCGCCCCTGTCCAGCCGCACCGCGGCGAGGCAAAGCAACGCCAGGCAACGCCGGGCGACTGCGGGCGACGCACTGCGCCTGCTGCGCCAGCACACTGATTCCGAGAGTCCTTTTCGTCGCGCTGTCTCTCTCGCACTCATGGGGCTCTCCATAAGGGTGCGAGAGAGACAGAGCGACGAACCGCTCCTCTGAATCGGCCGGCAGGCGCTGGCCAGGCAGCGCACCTGAAGCCTCAAGGCCGCAGGGGTGGGGTCGCGCCGCCACTGCCGCCACACCGCCACCGCGCCGCCGTCGCGTTGCCACGGCGACGGCACCACAACAAACCGCCACACTGCCACACCGCCACGCACGCGGCCGGTCCGCTCTGCAACCCAACGTAACGATTTTCCTGAGATTTCAGGCGGCTTTCTTATCGAGCGGCCGGTCACGCACAACGAGGGTCGCGAAAAAAGAAGACGAGGCTCAAGTGAACTTTTCGAAAATGTCCGTCGAAAATTCGAAACTGCTTGTCACGGAGACAAGAGAGACAGGGCGTCCCGCCCGGGCCTTACTCGTGAAAGTACACACTCTGGGCGGCGAAGGACGCGATCCATTGTCCCGATGCCGCGCCGCGCCACGCCGCGCCACGCCGCACAGTGGGCCAGAAGACCGGTGGAGGTGGCCAAAACTCTAGACGCGTTTTGAGCTCCAGAGTCGCTAAATGGAACTCGAACTGACCGTGTGACCACACCAATGGATTCCTCGTTCGGAGAGCAATCCATTGATGGGGTCACACGGTCGGTTCGAGTCCCATTTAGCGACTCTGGAGCTCAAAACGCGTCTAGAATTTTGGCCGCCTCCACTGGTCTTCTGGCCCACTGTGCGCCGTGGGAGCGTCGCTGGATCTGGGTCGTCCGGGCGCATCCCTCCGCGACGCGTCCCCGGCGTCGCCGCGCCGGAAGCGCAAGCGAAGGCGCCGCACGCGCCGACCAAGCGTCGCCCCTCTTTGTCGCACTTTGTCTGTGCTCGTCTCTCTTTCTCACACTTTGTCTCACGCATTCCCGTGATAAATAAATCACGCCGCGTCGCCAGCGTGACGTCGCTGCGTCGCCGTCAGTGACGTCATTGGGGGTACGCAGTGACGGGCGCGGATCAAGCCGCCTGCTTCGGACGGACCGCACTGGCTATCTCTCTCGCACACCCACGGGGCACCTCGCGGAGGGGCGAGAGAGACGGAGCTCCTCCGCACAGTGGGCCAGAAGACCGGAGGAGGCGGCCAAAACTCTAGACGCGTTTTGAGCGCCAGAGTCGCTGAATGGGACTCGAATCGAACGTGTGACCCCACCAATGGATTGCTCTCCGAACGAGCAATCCATTGGTGGGGTCACACGTTCGGTTCGAGTCCCGTTTAGCGACTCTGGAGCTCAAAACGCGTCTAGAGTTTTGGCCGCCCCACCGGTCTTCTGGCCCACTGTGCGCGGCGACGCGCTCCTCGTCCTCTGCGCGCATTCAAGTCTCCGCGTCGCCGTCCGCGTTGTCGCCGCGAGGGCCGCGAGGCGAGCTCCAAGCGCCAACAAAAACAAAGCAAGGAAAGTGTTTCGACCCCGCCTCGCTCCGCCACGCCACGCCACGCCGTGAGCGAGAAAGGCGACGCCGAAACAATTCCGATAGAAACCCTACACTGCTGCCGTCGTGTCGTCTGCTTGCCGGCGATCCGGCGCCCCGTTTTTCCGAGAGCCGCGCCGCGGCGCGCCACGTTACTCCTGCCCGCCCCGCCCCGCCCCGCCCCGCCCCGGGCACGCCACCGCAGCCCTTTGAGGATGACCACGGCCGTCCTTTGGCTGCCCTTGGCCGCCCTTCTCGGCCGCGCACGGCTGCCCAGGCCCTTGGTCGCGGACCCGCCCAGCCCGCGTTTCGAAAGGGACGACTGCGCGCGCCGCTCTGTCTCTCTCGCACCGGCGCGGCAGCGCGGCGCGCCCCGTGAGCGCGAGAGAGACGGAAGCACTCTGCAGAAGCAGCCCGCGGGATAAGAGATTCGGAACGCTGCGACGAGGCGAGGCCCGCACCGCCCGCACCGCCACCACCGCCCACGCGCGTGTCGAGGCCGGCGCAACCGATCCCCAGGGCCTGCCCCTGCCCTGCCCGCAGTGTACAGTACTTACAGTGTAGGGCGAGCACTGCCATCAGCGAGACGCGCAATCGGCATTCTCGGATCCCAAACGCGGCGCAAACCCACACTTTAGACTTGGCATTCCATAGGCAGGCTGGGACCGGGGGCAGCGGCCTCGAAAATCGGGAAATTTGGTCACGGACTGTGCGAGACGCAGCGAGACGACGCGACGAAGGCAAGAAGCTGCCGCGTCACTGGGCGGGGGCGGACCGCGGATAGGGATCGGGCGACAATGGAGTGCTCCACTTCCAGCAGACAAGGCAGGTCGCGTATTTGTTTCTCAGTTACTTCTCTCTCTCTCTCTCTCTCTCTCTCTCTCTCTCTCTCTCTCTCTCTCTCTCTCTCTCTCTCTCTCTCCTTCCGCACCGCTTTGCGCGCTTCAATGAAAAGAAAATAACTTTCGCCGGCTGCTGTCTGCGTGGCATGCCGGCCGGTCCCACCGCGCGTCGCGTCGCCGTCGCGTCACAGCATTCAGTGATTCAGTGTGGCTGTGTCGCACATGCCATAATGTCGTCGTGGCGGCTACACTGTCGGGGAGAAAGCCCCCCGGGCAGGGCCCTGGCCACCCTCAATGGACAAAGTGGACATTGCGCAAGATGGACAAGGGGCCCAAATAGAACGACGCGGCCAGAAAAAGCCTTTTTCGCACGGTTTGGTTCGTACTTCGTATACGGACCCGGACTCGCATTGTCCAGTCCAGCAGACTGATTCCGAGAGTCGTTTTCGTCGCGCTGTCTCTCTCGCACCCGCACGGGGAGACAGAGCGACGAAAACGACTCTCGGAATCAGTGGAGCTTCGCTGCTTCGCTTGCTCGGCGCCCAGCACTCGGTCACTACGTTTACGAAACAGAAACAACACGCCTCATCAGGCGTGAGAATCCGACGCGTCAGTGAGTGCACTGCAAGCAGACTGCAAGCAGTGTGTGCGACGGAGCGCGCTGAGCTCGCAGTTCGTTCACCCGCACCATTTGCACGGGGATTCCGCATGCTGCGGCGCCGCCACTGTACAGAGCGAGATCTCTATTCTCGGTGGATGGCGCCCGCTCACCTGCGCGACCGCCACCGCTCCGACACCGAAAAAAGAGGGGGGGGGGTCTATTTCCCAGGAGCCTTCTTCTCCTTTCACACACGGCAGGGTGACCCGCAAGAAAGGCCGCCCAAGTGGCCCGGCCGTCAGCTGTTCCGCAGACAGACACCGATTTGGCGGCCACTGACGTCACCGCGCGGCGGCGGCGGCGGCCTTGTTGAGGCCGTCCGAGAACACCTGCACCTGCGCGGCCCGGCCGGCCCACCACTACACCACTAGCGTAGCGCGCCGCGCCGTGCGTCTGTGCGAGGGCGGCCAAGTCCTGCCGTCGCTCCGTCTCTCTCGCACCCGTTGCGACCGCGCGCAACGCCCCGCGAGCGCGAGAGAGACAGAGAATGCTCTGCATCGCCGCGGGCTTTGTGCCGGACAGAAATCGAATCCAGGTGATAGAGTTTCCCGGTGGGAACCCGAAAGCCTCCGCTGCGAAGCCTGCAAAGCCCCGGCGGCGGTGCGCCATTCACGGATCGCTCCCTTTTGTTGTTTTTATTGTTTTTGTCTTTTTCACGCCGCGCGTTGTTTCCGCTCCCGGAATAATGACCCCCGGGCCGCCTTCCCCGATGCCATCGACCGCCCGGCGCTCGGATCACAATTACGAAAAAACTGTCATTGACTGTCCATTGACTCAGCAGGTCGATCTCTTCTCTCTCTCTCTCTCTCTCTCTCTCTCTCTCTCTCTCTCTCTCTCTCTCTCTCTCTCTCTCTCTATCTATCTATCTCTCTCAGAACGTTTTTCTCCTCCTCGATAAGTAATGCTCATCAGTTCCGCCGGGCGTGCGAGGTGGAGTGATCAGTATTTCGCGCGAGGTTCCCCGAGGCGACTTGATATTCCGATTGCAGCGGTGCTGGCCGTATGCTGGCGCACCCCGACCAGGAACACACCGAGCTTCGCTAGCTTCGACGGGCCGGCCGCGTGCGTGCCCCGCGTGCGCCGTGGGCAGTGACGTCACTCACACAGTGGGCCAGGAGACCGGTGGAAGGCGGCCAAAACCCTAGACGCGTTTTGAACTCCAGCCAGAGTCGCTAAATGGGACTCGAACGGAACCTGTGACCCCACCAATGGATTGCTCTCCGAACGAGGAATCCATTGGTGGGGGTCGCACGTTCGGTTCGAGTCCAATTTAGCGACTTTATAGTTCAAAACGCGTCTAGAGTTTTGGCCGCCCCTACTTCTGGCCTGCTGTGCGACGGTAGGATGCCCTCTTCGCCGGTATAAAATTACAGTTAAGGAAATCGGCCAAAATTTCACAGTGCTCGACAGAGGAATGGTAACGGCGAATCCATTCCACACCACCGTCCGGGCGACGACGTTGGCTTTTACTTTTCAAACGGCGACCGTCTAGTCCGCCACACCACTGTACTGCTGCTTTGTAACACAGCGACACGCATCACTACACTCGGCGTCCCCCCACTGCTTGAACAGTTGACTCGCTCGCTCGCTAAATTGTAGCGACAGTCGCACACCTCTCCGGTTGTGCAACTCCGCTCGAGTTGCATGCGGGTACGGCACGCCACGGCACGCTGCCAATGGCACGCCAATTGTTGGGCCTGCACTGCAGCCTGCAGGCAGGCGAGGGGGTTTGACCGACCAGACCGCGAGCGCGAGCGCGGCAGCGCGCCTCTCCGAGAGCTCCAACTCCTGTTTTACTACGTGCTTTGCAAGGCTGGAAGCTGGAAGGGGCGGTAGACCACCGCGACCTCGCTCGCCACCATTACTGTGACGTATCGGCGAGGCCGTGAGGCCTGTGCGTGTGCGTGCGTGTGTGTGTGGCGTAGGTGTGAGTGCGTGGCGGTATGCTTCTCCACACTCGTCAATACCTTTCGTCTGAGAATTTCCTCGTTGTGGCGTCTAGCCTTCCTGCACCGCCGCCTGCTGCGCCTTGCCCCAGTTCCCCGCCCTGCTTCCGGCCTTCCCGTTCAAAACACGTCAACTTCCCATCCAATCGATCCATTCAACTATCGAACGGAGATTCGAGTTGTCAATCGTCACCGCGAGCGTGGCATTACCCTTTAAGCGTCATCAGTTATTGCGCTTGAAATCAAGCGTAACAGGCTCATCCGACAAGATTCTCCCAATCTATATGCACATGTGAGAAGTTCTTATCTACGCTTCATTTCAAGCGTAACTTCAAGCGTAACGTTATGATTGACTCAAACATACAGTTACGCTTTACTTTTACCCGGTTTTTCCAGTGAGCTGAGACTCGAAGTCCTTTCCGACCGATCCGACGATCATCAGCCCTCTGATGCTGCGCTGCCCTGTACTGCCTGTCTCGAGATGGAACGGATTTCGTGGGATGTAGTCCAATGCAGGAAGTTCGGCCAGTGAGCTCGCGGTCGGCCACACAGTGTGCCACACACTGCAATTGGCAAAGGCTGCGGCCAGTCATTACAGGCACCGTCGCCCTTGGACCTTGGGCCAGGCCACTCCGCGGCAAGCCAAGCCGTGGCTACACTAGCTTGAGCCGCGGCCGGTGTTGCTACCGCGTACCGCGCGCGCGGCCTGGTCTCGCCTGCCGGCATCACTCACTCAGTCATTATGGCCGCCTGGCCTGGACGCGCGGTGCACTTCCGTTACGGCTGATCTTAATTTCAAAATTAGCTCCAAGAGTTTCGCTTGAACGATCGATTTTATTAATCAGGTTTAAAAATTGACATTAAAATGTAATAGAACTTTACATTTTTTTCTGCCACGTTTACCACTTTGAGCTCACAGTGAAAGTTGGGTTTGCCTCTAAATCCGTTTTATTAATGAAACGTTAAAAAATTTGCAAAAAAGAATAGTTCTTTTACACTCTTAAAACCTTACGAAGTATTTAGAGCATACATATAACAATCTAATATACTTTGTTATACGAAGAAATAGTTTGTAAATGACGAAGTATTTTCTTTGTAAGCTTATATGCTCAAAATACTTTGTTATAAAACTAATTTTCTTTGTAAGGTCCGAAATAGTTAACAAGGTTTTCTCAGTGTAAAAATGAGCAAGATATTTGACTTGGAGCACACTCCAGACTCCGGAGCCGAGTTTGTCTGCCCCACTGGGCCAAGCGGCCCCTCTCTGCGCGTGGGAGAGAGAGGACGAATGCGGGAACTGTGCTGCCTGCGGGGCACTAGGCCCCTGGCTCGGCCCCGGGCAAGGCGACAGCCTCCAACGAGGGTGATGGGATGCCCAAGGCTGGAGGCTGGAAGCTCCAAGGCCCGGCGCACCACGGCGGGAAGTGCTCGAGACTCGGATCTCGGCGATCATCTCCCCAGATAGACAATGTGGCATTCGGGTAATGGCAAGATATGGAGTTATCTTCACGGCAGCCACAAAAACGCGCAGCCGGTCTAAATGGAGTGCCGGGCTGGCGCGGCTGGCCCACCTCGTCGGCTAGGGCATTGTTGACGTCGGCGAGAAGGGTGAACTCCCATTAACCACGACATGCGAAAGACGCATGCAAAGATTTACGAAGGGAGTGCCAAAAGTCAGAAAATTCAACTTGAAATTTTAAGTTGCACTGGCATTTGTAACTTGCAATGACGTTTCAAACAGCGACAAGTTTTTGGTTTGTTTCAACTTTTGGTGAAAAAATCCACTATTTTTTGTGCTACTTGAATTCGTACGCATGTTCACCTGTGGCGCACTGGCTGATTTTCATCGCCCCCTGAAGAGTGCCTCGCGCCAGCCTGCTCGACACCGGCGAACCGGGCAGGTGCTCTCTGCAGGGTATCCTCACCTGCCTCACGCCGGGTAAGATGTTGATGTCGGCACGTCACGCGCGTCACGACCCAGCGTCACACCGGCGTCACAAAGACGTGCACACGTCCTCACACACACTCACACACACACACGGCACTGTTAATCCCGAACGCAATCGTATGTCGGCCGGTGTCGAATGTTTCCTCGATGCTGGAGCAGGCAAGCCGCGCGGGGCTTCTCCAGCTCCAGGGCGAACTGGGTGGCCGAGGGCTGCAGGGGGTCTCCAGGACGGCGCGGAAGACTGGACACCGGCGGCGTGCGTCCCGGCGCGCTGGCCGACTCGGCACGACGTTCGTCCGTGCCGCTCGGCGGTGCTTCGCTCACTGAGGCGGCCAGGCCGCCAGGCCAGCCAGCTTGTGCCCCTGCCGGGCCGGAGTGGAGGCCCCCGCGGCCGCTAACCCCCCCCCCCTTTCACCGCCACCCCACGCCACTCCAGACGGCCTGCACACACCGCGCTTGCACCGTGCTTGCAGCGTGCTGGCAGCCCGGGCGTGGCCAGCGGGACCGTCGGGCCGGGGCACCTCCCTGGCTGGAGACTCCGGCAGCCCAGCGCGCCGCGGCGCGAATGTCCGCTAAGGCCAAGGGCAGCTTGGACCCTCCTTTCGACGCCCCGTCTCGACGCCCCGTCATTGATGAACGAGTTTGGCGGCATTGGCGCCAGGGATAGCGAATTGGGGGGCCCGGCTGAAAGCTATCAGAGTCTTCAAAATCAAAATTTTGCATTAATCATTCTTGAGATTTGACAGTTTTGCTGTACAAGAGTCAAAAAAACAACAACAACAACAAAAACAAAAATAAGTCGATGGCGGAATTTAAGTTCACTTTCTGAGAGACCACAGTCAGGGGAATTCACAGTGTATGATTTCCGATGATTTCGCAGTGATTTTGAGGACTGAGGGCCCCACTCCTAGTCCAATCTACCTTTTAGAAGCAAGTTGCTTCCCTTCCTCGAGCGCCAGTGTACTTTTCACTCTTTCGCGCGCAGAGATGAGTTTCTCGAGCTTCCCTGCCCAGGGCAGCGCCAGGCCGTGGCCAGGCCGAGCACTGTCGCCGCAGATATTGCTGGGCACGGCGGCTCCACGGGCCAATTAGCGGTGCAGTAGTTTCGTGGCAGTTTGTTGTCGCACAGGTCGGCGGAGAAGAAGAATGCTAACGGATCCGCGACTTTACAGGCGACCGCCATTTTCTAGCAAGTAATTAAAAAAGAAACGCTCCCATGCGACCGAGATCCGGGCGAGACGGCGGAGAGGGCAGACCCCGAAACATTTACGAATCTTTTGGGTAAGATTTTTCTTTTAGTAGAGTACAAAATTAAGTTTTGCTTCGAGGGGGCAACCACGCACGATGTTTGGGGACACAAAATTTCTTGACACAAGAGATTTCGTCGGATTTCATCCATATTTAGGGCTAAAATCTGCCTATTTTTGGCCTTTTTGGGTACAGATTTCGGATTTCCAGAAATTTCTATAGGGCTCCAGGGGACACAGGATGTGGTTGCCCCCTCGTTTTGCTTTGTTTTCCCTGAAAAATTTGCAAACTCTGCGCTGTACTTAAGGAAGCACGTCGGTCAACAATGCGCGAAACGCGGTGCGAGACGTCAACACGTCCCAATTGACGTTTATCTCGGCAGCCCGGCCTCAGTTTGGCTGCGTTACTGCGGTTGCTGCTTGGCTCTCCGCATTCGGATTCATCGTACTTGACCACCTCAATCTCGAGGCGATAACGCGACTCGCGGGCCGGGCCGGGCCTAGTCCAGGAAGTAGTCGGGCGGGTATTCGGGAAACGTGTGCGCGGACACCAACACGCCAAACAGCAGCACCGCCACCAGCAGCACGGGGCTCTTGGCGTCGTCGGCGATACGGTGGTTAACGATAGCGAGGACGCGACCGACCGGCGGAACTTTACTCAAGTGTGCGCATCTCGGCCACGTTAGGCCGCGTGCCCCGTCTCGCTCGCACCCCCAGGGAACACCCGCGGAACGCCCCGCGGAACGCCCCGCGGAACGCCCCGCGGAACGCCTCGCGGAACGCCTCGCGGAACGCCCCGCGGAACGCCCCACGCGGTGCGAGTGCGAGGGAGACGCATGTGATAACTTCTCGCACTGCAGTGCAGGTGGGTCGCGCGACAATTGTGTGCAAATTTTTCCGCGCCGACTAAGTTGTCTGCTCGGCTACTTGCAGTGTGCACACGCGCACACGATTCCGCGGCCCGCTCGTCGTGTGCGAGGGCGTTTTTGAAAATGCCAGTGCGCACGGCGAACAGTGGGCCAGAAGACCGGTGGAGGTGGCCAAAATTTTAGACGCGTTTTGAGCTCAAGACTCGAACCGAACGTGTGACCCCACCAATGGATTGCTCTCTGAAAGAGGAATTCATTGATGGGGCCACACGTTTGGTTTGATTCCCATTTAGCGACTCTGGAGCTCAAAACGCGTCTAGAGTTTTGGCCGCCGCCGCCGGTCTTCTGGCCCACTGAGCGGCGGGCGCGACCGCGACCTGCCTCGGCGGCAACCTCGCTCGCGGACGAGTCGCGCCGTTTTTACACTGCCCAAGTGTCCGGTTAGGCCGGGTTAGGCGGCTGCGTCGGGGTGCCAAACAAGTTTAAGTTCCCCTCCGAGAACTGCATGCACCACTCCGCCACCAGTGCCACCGATGCGGGCTGCTTCCGGACAGCGCCCCGTCGCTCTGTCTCTCTCGCACCTTTCCATCGGCGCAGCGGGTGCGAGAGAGACAGGTGGAGCCCGCCGGCGACAACGAGAGCACCCCGCAGCAGACCGATTCCGAGAGTCGTTTTCGTCGCTCCGTCTCTCTCACACCTGTACGGGACGCTCCGTGAGTACGAGAGAGACAGCGCGACGAAGACGACTCGCGGAATCGGTCTGCAGATACACTGTATCGGCGCGTCGCCGCGTCGCCGGGGCGTCCGGCCCAAAGGCAAGAAGGAGAACGAGCAAACGAGTTGGCGCGTTTCGTTTATGCAGATCGTTGAACCCCTCCCCTCCCGCCACGCGCCGCCGCGCCACTCGCAGCACTCGCCACTCGGTGCTGTACAGTAGGCCGACAGGCGGGACGACCTGGACGCCGAGAGTGGTGTAGGTCGAGGAGTTCGCGGCGCACATTGGCCCAGAGGAATTTCGGGAACACCGCACAGTGGGCCAGAAGACCGGTGGAGGCTGCCAAAACTCCAGACGCGTTTTGGGCTCCAAGGTCGCTAAAGGGGACTCGAACCGAACGTGTGACCCCATCAATGGATTGCTCTCCGAACGAGGAATCCATTGGTGGGGTCACACGGTGGTTTGCGTCCGATTTAGCGACTCTGGAGCTCAAAGCGCGTCTAGAGGTTTGGCCGCCTCCACTGGTCTTCTGGCCCACTGTGCGATGTTCCCGAAATTCCTCTCGGCGTGCATCCATAGAGAACACAGAGGGGCGTGGTGTGCGCGAGGGGGGCATGTGTGCACACAATGTGAATTTCTACGGCACCAGGCGGGACTGACGGTACGGACTCTCTCACACACTCACTGACTCACTCACTCTCTCACACTCGCAGGGAGTGGGTGGGAGATACCCAGGCCGGTGATGCGCGGTTCAGCTGACCCAGTTCAGCGGCACATCCGTGCGTCGCAGCGTCGCACGTCGTGGCCATACACAAGTCGGCGTGCCGCGTCACCGCGTCGCGTCGCGTACGACACGACAAACGCTGAAAAAGGAGGGCGGAAAGCGCCAACGTCTCCTGTCCGAATCACGGTGCATCAGCAAGTGTACGCGGCCGAGTGCGGCTCGGCACGGCGCGGTGCGCGGCCTCATGCAGAGTGGCGGTAGGTCGCCGGCGTCGTCCCGCTAGCCTGAATGAACCGCAGCGTTCCGCGTTCGCGCGGCGGGGCCGCGTTCGGGACGGCCGCACAGTGGGCCAGAAGACCGGTGGAGGCGGCCAAAACTCTAGACGCGTTTTGAGCTCCAGCGTCGCTAAACGGGACTCGAACCGAACGTGTGACCCCACCTTTGGATTCCTCGTTCGGAGAGCAATCCATTGGCGGGGTCACGCGATCGGTTCGAGTCCCATTTAGCGACTCTGGAGCTCAAAACGCGTCAAGAGTTTTGTCCGCCTCCACCGGTCTTCTGGCCCACTGTGGGCCGCAGCCGTAACCACCGCCTTGACGGAGTGCGTTCCGTTCCGTTCCGTCGTCCCATCCACCGCCTTGCGACTCGGCCAGCCTCGCGGCGTTGCCGGTTCGTGGGAAAACAGTCTGCCCGCCGAAGCGTCGCCGCAGTGCGCAGCCAAATCGTGGTTGTGGGCTTTTTCTCGCCTTCGCGATGAAAACGCGTCTTGAGTTTTGGCCGCCTCCACCGCTCTTCTGGCCCACTGTGGACCGCCACGCTGGAGACTCCAGCCAGCCGCTCCAGGCGTGGACGCTCCAGATTGTCCAGGACGGTCCCTGCAGGCAGTGCAACGCCTCGCCCTAGAACAGCG
The DNA here is from genome assembly GCF_012932325.1 of Thrips palmi. Lineage (NCBI taxonomy): Eukaryota > Metazoa > Arthropoda > Insecta > Thysanoptera > Thripidae > Thrips > Thrips palmi. Next base: position 3,759,745 of record NW_023144634.1, read on the forward strand.
GTTCCCAACCTTTTTCGGCTCGCGACCCCAAATTTGTAGCCAAAAATTTACGCGACCCCCAGGAAAAATTTCGCGACCCCACGCAACCCCTCCTTTAGCATGCCTTTGATACAAAGTGCGATAATCCGCTTTTAGTTTGGAAGCAGTATTGTCTCAAAGTTGATCAAAACGGGCACAAATGTCTGAAAAATCGTGTTTTGGGCCGACTTTAAGCATCCACTGCATCTGATCCGAGGCGGTATTTCGTCCTCCCTCAGCGGGCAATTCGTCTTTAGACCTTCCTTTTGCATGCCTTTGATACGGAGTGCGATTATCTTCCTTAGTTTGGGAGCAGTATTGCCGCGATCACAAATGTCTGTGAAAAGTCGTGTCTTGGGCCGACTTTAAGCATCCACTGCGTCTGATCCGAGGCGGTATTTCGTCCTCCCTCAACGGGCAATTGGTCTTTGAACCTTCCTTTAGCATGCCTTTGTTACGGAGTGCGATTATCTGCCTTAGTTTGGGAGCAGTATTGCCGCAAAGTTGATCAAAACGGTCACAAATGTCTGAAAAATCGTGTTTTGATCAACTTTGCGGCAATACTGCTCCCAAACTAAGGCAGATAATCGCACTCCGTAACAAAGGCATGCTAAAGGAAGGTCCAAAGACCAATTGCCCGTTGAGGGAGGACGAAATACCGCCTCGGATCAGACGCAGTGGATGCTTAAAGTCGGCCCAAAACACGATTTTTCACAGACATTTGTGACCACCGCGGGAAACCACCGCGACCCCAGGCGACCCCAGCCACCTCGCCGCGACCCCTCGAAATTTTTTCGCGACCCCAAGGTTGGGAACCGCTGCCCTAGAATGCACGGCAGCGGCAGGCCGAGCCGATAACGAGAACGAAGCACTCCACTTTAACTTTATTGTCTTCCTGCCGACGCCTTGCGGATTGTCGCTCCCGGCCACCGCGGCCGCGGGCAAGGACGGGCGGATGCGGCACCCGTCGCGCGTCTTTGTCTGCACCGCGGCATTGGGGTCAGACGGCGCGGTGCATGTGGGGCCCGCACGCGCACCGACACACAGACAGACACACAGACGCAGGGTCACTCGGCGACAGACGCGCCCGCCGCTTTATCAAAAACTTTCTTTTCCGCCCACGTCACCGGCAGGGCCGAACAACGTGGTGCAATGCGAGGTGGGATGGCGACCGAAATCTGAATCACCCGCCGCCGCCCGCACGCTGGATTCCGCGAACAAAGGAACGGAACCGGGCAGTCAAACTTTGCGTCGCTCTGTCTCTCTCGCTCTCAAGGAGCGCGCCGAAGTGCCGTTGGGGTGCGAGAGAGACAGCCTGCGGGTGCGGATCACCACAGGCCGCCCGGCGGAAATCGTCGCTGGAACTCCGGATTGGGGCGTTATCGGCCAGCTCCAGGCATCGGCGCAGACTCGTGCTTCGCCCAGTGCAGGCCCCGGTGTAATCCGGACACGGGCTCCGAAATACAGTGTGCGAGAAGCGGGGGCTTCTCCACGCCGTGCGTGCTGAATGTGGACCCAAGCCGCGCTGGAATGCCAAGGCCCCCCAAGGCCGCCCAAGGCCCGATGGCAGTGGGCCTCCACGAATCTAAAATTCGATCAGAGAGCCCCGGAGGGCCCCCGGGCTTGCCCCCAGGCTTGCCCCCAGGGCGACGCGACCGCGACGCACAGTCCCAGTTGCCACGGCTAGCCACGGCTACTGCCCGGGGACACGCACGCACGGCTTGATCGGCCCGACTGCGCGTGTCTCTCTCGCACCGACACGCGACGCCGCACGAGTGCGAGAGAGACAGCGGCGGGGCGGGCTGCAGGCGCGCTGCACGCGAACGCCCGCGGGGTAGGCAACCCTTCGTGCGGGCAGGCCGCGCGGCCCCGCCTGCAGCACGGCGCAGCGCGCAGCGCGCCTCCACTGTGAAACATGAACGCGAGAGCGCACAGTGGACCAGAAGGCCGGTGGAGGCGGTCAAAATCCCGGGCGCGTTTTGAGCTCCAGAGTCGCTAAATGGGACTCGACCCAGTCGTGTGACCCCACCAATGGATTGCTCTCCGAACGAGGAATCCATTGGTGGGGTCACACGTCCGGTTCGAGTCCTGCTTGGCGACTCTGGAGCTCAAAACGCGTCTAGAGTTTTGGCCACCTCCACCGGTCTTCTGGCCCACTGTGGAGCGCCACCCAGCGGACTCGCTGCCGGCGAGTCGTTTCCGCCGATGCCATGGCGGTGGATGCGTTGCCTAAATGATAGTCATTTCGGAGGCGCGGCCGTGGAGCGCGTCTTGCAGCGCGCGGCGGGGAGGGCGCGTCCTCTCACGATAATAGCGCGACACCCACGCACCCACACAGACACACTCACTCACGCATTCCCAGAGTAGACGGTTTCACGCGTTTCTACCGCATGTTAGTTTGTTCGTGTGGCAGTGTGTGAGTGCGTGTGTGTGCGTGCGTAGGTGTGTGTGTCTAGTCCCACGGTGTCATCTTTCCCGCTGAGTATACTCCGTCTGCTGTACTTTCTCGCCAGACACTCGCTGCACACGTGTCTAGTGCTCTGCACACACACACACACGCACAGACACACGCACAGTGAGACACCTCCACACCACAGACGACAAAGTTGTAGAAGTAGTAGTAGTGGGGTGTGTGTGGGTGTGTGTGTGTGTGTGTGTGTGTGTGTGTGTGGTGTGTGTGTGTTGGGGCGTCACGTCCCCTGACCGCGTGCGACCGGCCGGCGCGGGTGGGAAGCGTGTCGTGCGCGCATCCGTGTCACGCGTGTCACACGATATACAGACTGCTGCGCCCCGCGCGCAACCCACCCGTCGTGCGACAGTGTGACGTGGTCGTCACGTTACCTGGGACACGCCATCGACGATCCGACGACCCCGCGGCGGCAGGGGCGCACGGGGTCAGGACGATGCGACTGGATTTCCCTCTCACCTACCTACCAACACACACACACACACACACACACACACACACACACACACACACACACACACACACACACACACGCACCAACTACCGCACATCAGCACGGGGCGTTAACCCCCGCCAGGTTTTTATTAATCTCAATTCGTCCGCAAGGAAGCCAAGCCTCATTAGTCGCGGAGGTGCGCGTCGTCATGCACCATGAGTCTGCCTTTTCTGTTTTTTTCTTCCACATTGCCGCGTTTTTTGTCGCTTTTCGCGTTTCCAACCGGACGCAAATGGCGGGGTTGACAGTGTAGTGCGCCCGGGGGCCCGGGGGGAGTCTAGTCTGGCGGGCGTGGCGGGGCTGGCGGTGCTTGGCGGCGCTTGCATGCACGGACATGGACGCGGCGCGCGGCGCACTCCGCGGCGGTACAGTACTCGGAGGGGCGATGCCGCACAGTGGGCCAGAAGCCGGTGGAGGCGGACAGAACTCTCGACGCGTTTTGAGCTCCAGAGTCGCTAAATGGGACTCGAACCGAACGTGTGACCCCACCAATGGATTGCTTTCCGAACGAGGAATCCATTGGTGGGGTCACACGTTCGGTTCGAGGCCTGTTTAGCGACTCTGGAGCTCAAAACGCGTCTAGAGTTTTGGCCGCCTCCACCGGCTTCTGGCCCACTGTGTGCCGGTCCCCTCCCCGCCGTGACCCCGCCGTGCGCCGTGCGCCCGCACCGCGGCACCGCGGCCACGCCAAGTACGGCATCACGGTCTAGGCGGCCCGGCCGGCGGTTGGCTGCGGCGCACAGCCGATAAGTGGCTGCGTAGCGTACCTCGGGCCGCGCCTTGGCGACCGGGAGCCCCATTCCGAACAGCTCGCCCGGCTGTCTCTCTCGCACCCCCACGCGACTGCGCGACGCCCCGCGAGTGCGAGCGAGACGGAGCGTGTGACTCACCGCGGCGCTAATCCGCGGCGCGGCGGTCTCGTCGGCGAGGTTCCGCGAGCAATCGCCGTGTTTGCAAAGTGTTCCGTTTGTTTTGTCGTTTCGGCCGGCATGGCGATGAGCCCCCCTCGCAGCCGCTGGCTTCATGGCGAAGCAGTGGGTGAAAGTCTCCCCGGGACAATGAGGATGACGGCGCCGTCCGGGCCACACGCTGCGCGCCGTCCGGGCGGCCCGCCGGGGCTGTGACACTGTGACCCCCGACCGGCGCGCCGTTTACCGGAGTCCCCGGCGGAACGAATGGCCGGCATCTCCTTAGCGCTGCAAGCGTTACGCGTGTAGGGGCGCCCAGGCGGACGCCCAGTATCTCATACACAGTGTGCCGGGCAAGGGGAAATCACTGTGAATTTCGGTGTACCAATCCAATGAATTTCAGTTGAATTTCGATGAATTCCAGTCGAATTTCGAAGAATTCCAATGAATTTTAGAGAGTTTTACATGTTTGATGATTTTCGGTGAACAAATTTGGCTGGAGTTATTTCCCCTTGGTACTACGAGGTGGGCCAGAGCCAGAAACCCCGAGACAAAGTGAGAGGTATGCAGTCCTGCCAGGTACTGCTTCTCCCAGGCCGAGGGGCCGGAGGGGAATGGTGGGGGCGTGTTTGGGTTGGTTATACTGCATTTTGTCTCGGGGTTTCTGGCCCACTCTACAAACCGAAGTGTGTACTCAGCATGCATCTGCAGATGCATAATTATAAGTACACATCTACAGATGCATACTTGACAGGTATGCATCTGCAGGTGTGTACTTATAAGTATGCATCTGTAGATGCATACTGAGTACACACTTCAGTTTGTAGAGCACCTGATACTACAGCGCATCGCACTACATCACGAGCACGGACCGGACTCCTGGAACTTCCTCCAAGTCGAGGCGGAGTTCGCACCTCGCCGTCGTCAGGGCAGTGCGGCAGTACGGCAGTACGGCACACGTGGGGGCAGTGTACTGACCTCCACGCCGAGCCTTCGCCGTCCGACATCACAAAGGCAGAACCAGAGGGGAGGGGGGGGGGCAGTTTCACAACAAACTGGCAAAGCAATCTTCGGAAACGTTCCGGCGGAGAGCACCCCGGCAAAGCGGAACCAGTAACAGTACGGGGAGCGGCGAGCGCGGCGAGTGCAGCGAGTGCGGCCGCACCGAGAGGCGAGCGGAGGAAGCACGCGTTGCGTTGCGCGCCGTCGTCGCGGGGACGGCATGCCCGCGGCCTGCCGGGCCGGGGTTCGCGAGCAACGCCAACGACACCGTGTCCCCTACCTGCCGCCGCCTGCCGCCTGCTGCATCCAGGATGCGTGCGTGTTGCGTCCGACACGCTGGGGGGCGGGGCAGGCGGTGCGCCCCGGGCGGGGAGGCCGCGCCACGAGGTACACGAGGTGGCCGCCGCGGGGGACGCCCCGGGGGCCTCGCCGAAGAACAGCCCACCGCGATGACCGCCACGGCCTGGCCGCCTGATGCGCTCCCAAGGAAAAAATGAAGCAAAGCCGAGCGGACGG
>NW_023144634.1:3765651-3802274 GCF_012932325.1 Thrips palmi
GACGCTGGCACAGCCTCGCTGTTTGACGCGGGCCCACACCCTCCTGTTTGACGCTGGCACAGCCTCGCTGTTTGACGCTGGCACAGCCTCGCTGTTTGACGCTGGCACAGCCACGCTGTGTGAGGCTGGCACAGCCTCGCTGTTTGACGCTGGCACAGCCTCGCTGTTGGGCTGGCACAGCCTCGCTGTTTGACGCTGGCACAGCCTCGCTGTTGACGCTGGCACACCCTCGCTGTTTGACGCTGGCACAGCCTCGCATTTTACGCTGACAGATCTTACTCAACTCGCGTCAGATTTTCCCCTATTCTTGACCCTACCCTTCTTTTGGGAAAGGGGGAGAACATGTACTCCCATGCTGGTAGGGGAGTACAATATCCCTAGGGACCAAGTACTCCCCTGCTAGTGGGGGAGTACATTGGCCCTAGGGATGGTGTACTCCCCCCTTAGGGAGAGTACACCATCCCTAGGGATAGTGTCTCCCCTACCTCGAGAGGGGGGAGTACTTTGACCCTAGGGATAGTGTACCCCCGGGAGACACTATCCCTAGGGTCAATGTACTCCCCCCTCTCGAGGTAGGGGAGTACACTATCCCAGGGATGGTGTACTCTCCCTAAGGGGAGAGTACACTGTCCCTGGGGATGGTGTACTCCTGGGAGTCAATGGTCACGAGAGTATAATGCCCCGCCCAGACCTGGCAAGGGGAAATCACTGTGAATTTCGGTGTACCAATCCAATGAATTTTAGTTGAATTTCGATGAATTCCAGTCGAATTTCGCAGAATTCCAATGAATATTAGAGAGTTTTACATGTTTGATGATTTTCGGTGAACAAATTTGGCTGGAGTTATTTCCCCTTGGTGCTACGAGGTGGGCCAGAGCCAGAAACCCCGAGACAAAGTGAGAGGTATGCAGTCCTGCCAGGTACTGCTTCTCCCAGGACGAGGGGCCGGAGGGGAATGGTGGGCGTGTTTGGGTTGGTTATACTGCATTCTGTCTCGGGGTTTCTGGCCCATTCTACAAACTGAAGTGTGTACTCAGTATGCATCTACAGATGCATACTTATAAGTACACATCTACAGATGCATACTTGACAGGTATGCATCTGCAGGTGTGTACTTATAAGTATGCATCTGCAGGTGTGTACTTATAAGTATGCATCTGCAGGTGTGTACTTATAAGTATGCATCTGTAGATGCATAATGAGTACACACTTCAGTTTGTAGAGCACCTGATGCTACAGCGCATCGCACTACATCGCGAGCACGGACCGGACTCCTGGAACTTCCTCCAAGTCGAGGCGGAGTTCGCACCTCGCCGTCGTCAGGGCAGTGCGGCAGTACGGCAGTACGGCACACGTGGGGGCAGTGTACTGACCTCCACGCCGAGCCTTCGCCGTCCGACATCACAAAGGCAGAACCAGGGGGGGGGGGGGGGCATTTTCCCAAAACAAACTGGCAAAGCAATCTTCGGAAACGTTCCGGCGGAGAGCACCCCGGCAAAGCGGAACCAGTAACAGTACGGGGAGCGGCGAGCGCGGCGAGTGCAGCGAGTGCGGCCGCACCGAGAGGCGAGCAGAGGAAGCACGCGTTGCGTTGCGCGCCGGTCGTCCCGGGGGCGGCATGCCCGCGGCCTGCCGGGCCGGGGTTCGCGAGCAACGCCAACGACACCGTGTCCCCTACCTGCCGCCGCCTGGTGCACCCAGGATGCGTGCGTGTTGCGTCCGACACGCGCTGGGCGTGGCGGGGCAGGCGGTGCAGCCCCGGGCGGGGCAGGCCGCGCCACGAGGTACACGAGGTGGCCGCCGCGGGGGACGCCCCGGGGGCCTCGCCGAAGAACAGCCCACCGCGATGACCGCCACGGCTTGGCCGCCTGATGCGCTCCCAAGGAAAAAATGAAGCAAAGCCGAGCGGACGGCGGCGTCCGAAGCGACTGGCGGTCGACGCGGACGCTGGCGGCCGAGGTGGGGCTCCGCGACTGCAGCGGACACCGCGCCAAGCGCACAGTGGGCCAGAAGACCGGTGGAGGCAGCCAAAACTCTAGACGCGTTTTGATCTCCAGAGTCGTTAAATGGGACTCGAACCGAACGTGTGACCCCACCAATGGATTGCTTCCGAACGAGGAATCCATTTGGGGGGGTCCCCCGCTCGGTTTGAGTCCTGTTTATCGACTCTGGAGCTCAAAACGCGTCTGGAGTTTTGGCCGCCTCCACCGGTCTTCTGGCCCACTGTGAAGCGCCACGCCGCCGGCCGCTCCGGCAACACAGCGCCAACTCGGCGGGGCCCCGGACAACGGCAGGAAAGCCCCTTCACGGATACGCGCTTCTTGGCCGCGGCAGGCACCGTGACGGCCGGGCCGGCTTGGTCTGGCTGGGGCCACTCCGCGGTCGGCCGTGCCGTGCCGTGACCGAAGGGGAGGGGGCGGGGGCACTGACTACAACAAAGTCGCGTCGTGTCCCGCGCGCGGGGCTCGGGGCCCCGTGGGGCCCTTTCTGGCTCGGTCCAGCCGGGTCGGAGCCCTCGCTACAGTCTCAAGAAACGCGTTTCCAAGCCGTCGGAGACAGAGAAACGAAATGTGTTTGAACTGCCTAGACTCAATCCTGTTTCAATGAAACATTAAAGGCAACGCATAGAATAAAAATCATAAAATGAATTACACAGTGGGAACCACCAATATTTTTTTGAGACGCTCCTATAAGAATTCTTCGAATTTTTCTAGAAAAATATCAGAGGTTTTTCTCTGCGAGGAAATTTTGTGCCTTACTGTATCGACTCTTTACGTCGTCGAACCTGAACTCTGGCGAATCTGGTTGCCGATAAATTGGACATCCTGAACCCCTAACGCTCATTCGATGGAGCAAACCGACCGGGGCGGGAATCCGAGCTGGGTGCGATTGGCCGGAGCCTCGCCTGAGAGCGAGTGAGAAGATTGTTTCGAGCTTCACCGGAATGCGAGGGAGACGGCTATGTCGGCGCGACGCGAGCCGGTCCGGCTTTATTGGTATTTAATTGAGCCAACATGATGAGAGTCTTTGACTGCAAGCTCGGCGCGGCTCCGCCATGGCTCCGCGATGAGGCACGTGCAAGGGAGCACTGCGGCGCCACGGGGGACGGAAGCTGAGCGCGGCACTGTGATTCGAACCAGGCCAGGGGCGGCGGCCAAGGCCCGGGCGCCGCGCACCACGCACAGTGGGCCAGAAGACCGGTGGAGGCGGTCGAAATCCCAGACGCGTGGAGATTCAGAGCCGCTGTATGGGACTCGAACCGAACGTATGACCCCACCACGCCCCACCAATGGATTGCTCTCCGAATGAGGAATCCATTGGTGGGGTCACACGTTTGGTTGGAGTCTCATTTAGTGACTCTGGAGTTCAAGACGCGTCTAGAGCTTTGGCCGCGCCACGCCCTGCCCGAGGCCCTGCCCTGCCCCTGGACGTCGGCGACGTCGGCCACCTCACACAACACGCATGACTACGCCGACGCCCCTATGGGGCTTGGACTCACACAGCGGGGCGTCCAGGAGCAGGCGAAGAGGTTCGAGCAGAGTTCTCGCGCCCTGCCGCGCCACCTCCGCGGCCACGACGTGCAGCAGGAGCAGGCGAAGAGTCTCGCGCAGCGATCTCGCGCCCCGGCGCGCCACCTCTGTGGCCACGTCGTGCAGCGGGTGCAGGCCGCGACGGGGACCGCGTCGACGACCTTGACGCCCTGCACGAGGTTCACGAGGTGCGCCTGGTCCGCCGCCAGCGTGGACGCCGAGCCGGCCGAGCCGTCGGCATCGCTCCGCAAAGCCACCTCCACCTCCCCAGCCAATGAGCTGCAAGAACGGGCAAGAAGGACCAAGGCTGAGTTGCTGGCTTAGCGCAGACCTGGGATCGGCCGCCAGGGTCTGAATTCGGCTCTGGAAAAGACGGCAAGAAGGCTTCCCGACGAAGAATCAAGGCGAAGAGTTCCGCGCGAAACCGTTTCGCGTCGCTTCGGCTTCGCGTCTTCGGCTTCCCCGAGTGTGTCCCCACCGAGGCGCCATCTTCACGGCGCGCTGGGCACAGTGGGTCAGAAGACCGGAGCAGGTGGCCAAAACTTTAGACGCGTTTCGAGCTCCAGAGTCGCTAAAAAGGACTCGAACCGAACGTGTGACCCCACCAATGGATTCCTCGTTCGGAGAGCAATCCATTGGTGGGGTCACACGTTCGGTTCGAGTCCCATTTGGCAACTCTGGAGCTCCAAACGCGTCAGGAGTTTTGGCCGTCTCCACCGGTCTTCTGGACCACTGTGCTGGGGAAGGACGAACTGATCGGCGCCGCCGTGCGGAAAAACGCACCGATGTGCCGGATAGGCGGCGACGATCAGTTGAGCGTGGCACACATACACAATCCGGAAACCTTTCCCTGGATCGTGGCTGCGGCTCTTTTAATCCCCTCTCTCTGCCTCCACTTATTGGCGCGCTCACTCGGGCCAAAGCGCCGCCGGCGAGAGGGGCGCTGCGAGTAGGACTAGGTCAGAGCCCCAGGCTTCTAAGTGAGCACGGAACGGCACGAGCGCACACAGTGTGCCTCACACGCGGTCTCGAAGGAAGTGGGTAAAGAAGCGGAAAGACAAGTTTGATTCCCCCCCGACTACGCTAGCAACACACAACCCTATTGTATCACCATTTCAAACTGACTGTTGTACATATTTCGAACGCCGGAGTCAATAAACGGGGTTGTCTTTTCTAAGCTGGAAATTAAGCTTGGATTTAGGTAGGTTCGGAAGCTTCCCCCTTTCTCGCAATTTACGCCGTGTGAACGGCTTGGTGGCGCTCTCTCTCTCGGCTTGACAAATGTCCCAGAAAATGGGCGGCCAGCCCACAGTGGGCCAGAAGACCGGCGACGGCGGCGGCCAAAACTCTAGACGCGTTTTGAGCTCCAGAGTCACTAAATGGGACTCGAACCGAACGTGTGACCCCACCAATAGATTGCTCTCTCAACGAGGAATCACACGTTCAGTTCGAGTCCTGTTTACCGACTCTGGAGCTCGAAACGCGTCTAGAGTTTTGGCCGCCTCCAGCGGTCTTCTGGCCCACCGTGCCGCCTCGGCCAGCCTCTTCCTGCACCGCGGCGTCGCGACGCTGAGGGACGCTCAGCGCGTGGGTTGTGGGAGTGCCGCGCTTTGCGCGCTGCACTGCGCCGGATACCGTAAAATCGGACGCCAACTTGGCCCACTCCGCGACCGGTCTGACTAGTGAAGCGACGGACACGGGGCGGACGCGGCCTGCGTGGCCTGCTCTGCGCGTGGCACGGCCAAGCACGGCACGGCGAAGCACGCCAGGGCGCTCCCCAGACCCGGGGGCGTTCCTAGCGCCAGCGCGCCCAGCGTTGCCGGTTCGAGGGAAGCCCCCCTGTGCGAGAGTACCCCTCTGGAAATGGTCATTTTCTAGCAACGACGCAGACTCGCCTGGGGAACTCTCCGTAGCAGTGTGCCAGTGCCTCTCCGATGAGAACCGTGGCCTGCATTGAGCGCAGCGTGCCGCCTGCACTCCGTACTCCAGTGACCTTTCAGGCACCCTTACCCTTCGTTCATCCGCCGCGCCGCCTCCGGCCCGCCCGCCCCGCCCCGCCCCGCCCCGCCCCGCACACTGACCACTCCCGACTCCTTGGCCGCCACACCCCCGCGACACGCCTCCTGCCGACCCAGTAATCTGCCTACATCCGCTTCGCCGCTTCGCGGATCCCCGGCCACCAGCCAGTAGTAACGGAGCTTCCGCGAGTTCAATCCCCGCCGCCGCGCCTTTTTTCCGCTGCGATATTTCTTTGTTGGAAGGTTTTTGTGGTCGACTGTCGCCGGCGGGGAAGGGCAAGGCCGGGCGGAGCACAGTGGGCCAGAAGACCGGCGCGGGCGGCCAAAACTCTAGACGCGTTTTGAGCTCCAGAGTCGCTAAACAGGCCTCGAACCGAACGTGTGACCCCACCAATGGATTCCTCGTTCGGAGAGCAATCCATTGGTGGGGTCACACGTTCGGTTCGAGTCCCATTCAGTGACTCTGGATCTCAAAACGCGTCAAGGGTTTTGGCCGCCCCACTGTTGGTCGTCAGGGAGCGCCTGCGAAGTCGAGATAGGCATCCCTGCACGACACGCACGCGCGCAAGCAGGAGGGTGGCCCGCCTCGCAGGCGCGCTGCGCTCCTCGCCGTGGAGACCCTCAAGGTGGACCTGAACGTCGTGGGCTGGTCAGCCTGTCGCAAGCGGCATTGTGTCGACAGGCGGACGGACTCGCTTGGGGACTAATCGCAGATTCGACCTAATGGCGGGCCGGGGAATGACGTGCCAAGGACCGCGATGGTCCCAGCAGGACACGCTATCGCTCATCCCTCCCTCGCCTGCGATGATTTGGACCTCGAGCCGAGAGTCGAGCATCGAGCACAAACGGCAAAGAACCGCGACAATAATGTTTACCTATTTTGAGTGGGTGTTTTAATTTTACCTCCAGTGACACCTAAACGCACATGCGTCAGAGAGCGTTTTCAACAAGTCAGTTAACGCAGCCCCAAAGCCAATAGCATTTCTCCGGGCCAAGAGCATTTCTCTAGGCCAAGAGTCTCCAAGCCAAGAGTAGCTATCCAGGCCAGGAGCATTTCTACAGGCAAGGAGTATTTTTCCAAGCCAAGGACATTTCTCCGGGCCAAGAGCATTTCTCTAGGCCAAAATCACACAGGCCAAGAGCATTTCTCCAGGCCAACAACACCCAAACCAAGACGAGATATTCCTCCAGGCCAAGAGCCTGCAAGCCAAAGCCAAGAGTATGTCTCCGAGCCAAGAGTATGTCTCCGGGCCAAGGGCATTTCTCCAAGCCAAGAGCATTTCTCCTCGAGGCAATCACCCTGGAGGTGGCGGGTCGGGTCGCGGGCACTGCTGGATATGCAGCCAAGGCTCGCCGCCGGCTCGCCGCGCCCCATGCGACTGCGCTGCCGGCGCTGCCCCAGTTCTCACTCATGTTCCACTCGGAATCGGATCAAACGCTGCGGGGGCGTACGGCGTGCGCGTTGCATCATGGCCTTGTTGGCCCGACCGGCCCGGCCTGCAGACTGAGAGTCGTTCGCCTGTCTCTCTCGCACCTATTCGGGACGCCCTATGAGTGCGAGAGAGACAGAGCGACTGAAACGACCCTCCGAATGAGTCTGCTGGCGCAGCGTGGCGCAGGTCGTGCGGTGCCTACTTTGTCGCTGTGCGCCGTGCCATGCGGCCGTGCCATGCGGCCGTGCCATGCCGCGGCACGCGCCCGACTCGGTTTCCTCCTTTATAATTGGCCTTTCGGGTCAGGCATGGCTTTGGCTGCCTTTGGCTGCCTTCGGCGTTGCCCAACGAGGACCGAGCCGATAGCGAGCGACCCCCCGCCGAGGCGCGCCGAGGACCCGAAGGCGGGCCGCGATGACCGCCATTATTGCAATGGGTTCCTGTCGCGAAAATAAGCCGCGGTTCTAATCGGCTTGAAAGGCCAGCGTGCGACAAGGATGCACAGTGTCGTGGATACTCTCGGACGCAGCGCAAACCAAGTTCGGAACGGGATAGCGATCAAAAGCGACCCAAAGGGAGTCTGCGAGACGCCCCTGCACTGCAAGTCCCCTGCGTTCAATTTAGCAGGACTGGCAAGGCAGCATGCAAAGGCATGCAAATGAGTGGGGCGAGAGGACAATGAGTCCGACACTGCACTGTTCACTGACCTGGCGTTGCTGCGGCGGCGGCCGGACGACGATCCTCTGGACGGCGACGCCGCGGGGCTGGGGCCGCTGCTGTCCGAGGACGACGACGAGGAGCTTGACGAGCTCGACGACGAGAGGTTGGCGGTGCGGTGCGAGGGCGTGCCGACGGCGGAGGAGCTCGTGGAGAGCACCGTCCTGGACGAGGGCCGCGACGCGGCGCGACCGCACTGCCTCACGGCGCCGGGGGTGGGGCCCGCGGGGGCGGAGCGCGGCCGCGGGGTGCTGGTGACCGGGACGACGCGCTCCGTGCTGTCGGCCAGCAGCACGGCCGCGGTGCTGGCGGGGAGGTGCGGCAGGGCCACGTCGGGCGGCGCGCTGCGCCGGTTGTCGGGGTGCTGGTCGGCCAGGCGGAAGTGGCGCACGCGCCTCATGGAGGCCCGCAGCCAGGACGACGGCCTGGAGCGCTGGCGCGGCGTCGCCGTCGCGGACGTGCCGGTCGCATCGGCGTCCTCGTCCGACCGCTCGTCGCACTGGTAGCTCCAGTTGGTGGCGCCGCCGTCCGCGGGGCCTCCGGCTCGGCCTCCGGCCGCGACGGCCCCCGTTGCCTCCAGCATGGCGGCGGACACGGCACTGACCGGGCGGCGCGGCGACCCGGGGGACGCCAGCCGCGGCTCCGGAGCTGGAGCTGGAGACTCCAGCGTGGTGGGGGCGGCGGAGGGGCCGGAGTCGTGCGGCGTGCATGGCGGCGGTGACTCAGGCTCTGGCCGACGCGGCCGACGCCCAGATGCCGCCGCCACCTCTCCCTCTTCTCGCTGCCGCCGTTCCTCCTCCTGCACCCAGCTCCAGTCGATGTCGTCGGCCCCACAGCTCGAGCTGCAAAGGCAGGGCGAGCTCGTTAGGACCGGCAGCAAGAAGCCAGCAAAACGCCGGCAAAAAGCCGGCAGAAACACAGCAGAATCTCGCGCGTGCTGACTTGAGATAAACCACCAACTGCTCGCGCCGCAGAAACTTAATTTAAAGATAGTATCGGGGGGCCTTTTTATCACGCTGAATTTCTTTCTTGTCGTTGGTTGGTCGGGCTTTGCTTCGTGCATGAGGTGGCGGACTGTTTCGGCAACGCGAGGCTTGCGGCGCGCCACTGCGGAATTCCACCGCACCAAGCCTCCACTGCTCTTCTCCTCTACCGTGTCTCTGCCGCCATCCGCGAAGCTTCCCGTGATCGGCCGTGCACTCACCTCCTGGGCCAACGTCAACGGGACGCGGAGTCGTGCGGGGCCGCCGGCTGGAGGGATACTTCCTCTGAAAGAGACTCGTGGACAACGGCGCCGCTTCATCAGCTTCAGCAGCCCCGCCTCAGTGCAGTTCGTCGCATCTGCGGCGCAGTCCCGCAATGAAGAGGTTCGACAACTACGTGAGGAGCAGGACTGGCGCCATGCTACACCGCAATGCATCCTCCACTGTCTCCACAACACTCAAGGGTCCAAAGGCAACGAACCTCACTTTCCTCAACCTGGGATGGGTCATACTTCCACGGAGGTTGCCCCATACCCCCCCAGTAGAGGGTGGCTGCCTCAGACAAGACACAGCCTGCATTTGAGGTTTGCAGTCTGAGTTCTGTGTTTGTTGTAGTTGCTTACTCGAACGCTAAAGGTCTGCTGAGGCCTAACAGCGCCGATGACGATGACGAGCGGCGGCAAGCAAAGCCAGCGCACAGCCAGGCCGCGGCTACTTGACTCACTTTGACACGCGATTGTTTGGCCGGAATGCCTTTCTCCAATGTGCGCGCGGGGGTGCTGGGGGAGGGGGTAGGAAGGGGCGGGGCGGCGGAGGAAGGCAGCAAGGCTGTTCACACAGGGGTCGTTGCGACACGGCGCCGCGGACGCAAAGAAGAGCAAAGAGACCCTGGACGGGCTTCACCCCGCCCCGCCCCGCCCCGCCCCAGGCCCTCGTGAGACAGCGGTGGCGTGCGGCAGCAGCCTCCGTCCGGCTTTTGAAAGTGTAACGCCTCGGTCTGTTCTGGGCAGCGCTAGAGATTAGCCCGGAGATGGCGGCACCCCGCCCCACCAAGGGATGTGTCTCCATGCACAGGATGGACACAAGGCTTCCGTCCGGGTGGCGGAAGGTCACCGAGGGCAGTGCCCAGGACGGGCCCAAGACAGCGCTCAGGACAGGGCGCTAGCAGGAAACCCCAAGGGAAAAGGGCACTAGCGGCAGGAAGCTTCTGGGTGGCGATAGCGCGCCCAGTCCTACCGAAGGGTTTCCAGCGCAGTTCCGCGCGCTTCGGCGATACCTATGATTTACCGCGGACGAGGGAAACCAAACAAAAGAATACGAACCTGGCCGGAATTGAATCGAACTTTCTAGTGGCGCCGCGTTTTGAAATGGAAACACCCTGCTCCCTGCTCGCGGATTCGGGTGGCCTTCTTTTTCGTTCCGTTCCGTTCGTCGCTGCACAGTGGGCCAGAAGACCGGCGCCGGCGGCTAAAACTCCAGACGACTTTTGAGCTTTGTCGCTAAACAGGACTCGAACCGAGCGTGTGACCCCACCAATGGATTCCTCGTTCGGAGAGCAATCCATTGGTGGGGCCACACGGTCGGTTCTAGTCCCATTTAGCGACTCTGGAGCTCAAAACGCGTCGGGGATTTTGACCGCCTCCAGCGGTCTTCTGGCCCACTGTGGGCTGCGGCGCGCGGAGGGGCTTCCCTCTGCGGCCGCGCCTGTCGCTCCAGTTCAAGGCGGCCGGCGTCCGCCTCGCTGGAGGCCGAAGGCATGGCCGAAGGCCCCGGCGTCGCCCTGGCGGCTAGGCCGGCCCGGCCCGGGCCGTCCTTCGGGTGACCGCCCATTGAACTAGAACTAACAGGTGTAGAACAGATGCCGCCTGGGCGACTAAGGCCGCAACTCTTCCGCGCGGCCGACCAGCAGTGGACTAGCAGCGGACGGGCCACCAGTCAAAACGGAACGGAAATTCCGCGGGCTGGAGGCCCTGGAGGGTGGGGCTTGGAGCGGCCGCACAACGCCTCAGTGAGAAAGGGAGCTCGGTCGCCGGGGCGGCAGTCGCTTTAGGATGTTTGGGGACACAAGATATCCGAAAGAAAGAGATTTCGTCGGATTTCGCCAGATTTCGACCGATTTCACGCCCAAAATTTGCTTGTTTTTTGCCTATCGTTTCAGGGAAGATTTCAGATTTCCATAGATTTCCGGCGCTTCAGTGGACACATGATTTTTTGATTGGTTGCCCCCTATCCGTTCGCCTTCACTGTAAGTCTTTTGTTGGACGGAACTTTGAAACAAAAACAACAACAAGGAAAGCAGCTGCGGCCGGCCCGATGACCGCCAAGCCGTGTCGTGCGGCGCGCCGGCGCGGGGCCACCATAGGGCGTCTAGGCTTCGCAGGGCAGGGCAGGCAGGGCGGCCTCTGGCCCCAGTTTGAAACGAAGCGACGATCGCTGGAGGAGAGCGGCAACGAAAAAGAACCGGCGACCTTGGGGCTCCGCGCCGTGCCGCGGCGCAAGCCCGGGGCGGGGCGGGGCGGGGCGTCACGGAGCACGACGCGGGGCCGGAGATGGGCAGCAGCAAGCCAGCGCCTTGCCGCTTTTGCACACGCACTAAGTGTTATTCTGGAGGATGATTTCAGTCAGAGCGACTGCTCACAAAACCACAGCGCTGTGGATACCGCGACCGGCCTTGACGCGGGCAGACTTAGGTTCAACTACCGACAGGCAGCCGTTTTACACGACGCAAATACAACGCAAGATTTTTTTGGGTTTCGATTTTGGCTTTGCACTGGCCGTCAAATTGGTCACGTGTAGGCGGGTTCTTGTCACCTCCCCGCCTATTTGCAGAGTGGAGCTGTCTCAATCCGGTAGGTACCCGTTCGCAGTCGCACACTCACACACTCGCAGCAACACGAGGCACCGCCAGTAGCACCCCCCTGCGAGTGCCGCGACTTGCAGACGCCGAGGGGAGGGGGAAGCAGGACGACCGCCGCCGGGCCAAAAAAGGGACGACAATTTTGGGGGTGGACGTGGGGAGGGGCTGTGGTACGCCTTTTTGGGGGGTGGGCACTACGGGTAAGGACTCTAGCTCCCGAGGACTCACCCCGCGCGCCGGCACCCTGCCTCGCCGCGACCTGCCCTGTGCTGCACCTCCACCAGTAGTCTGAAAGCATGACCACCAACTAGCACTTCCTCTCTGCCTGCAGGCGGGGTGGGGGTCTCAGGGCCGGGACTAAGGGCAGACATTGCAAAGGTTGACGGTGTGGTGCATGCCTTGTCGGGGTACTCACCACGCGTCGTGGCTCTCGCTGCCGCGGCCCACGGCGACGGAGTGCGGCCTGCCCCTGAGCGCCGCCGTCCAGTCCAGGGACCACTGCCGCTGCGGCTCCACCATGGAGGACCGGTCGTACGCCGCCGCCACCGAGGACCGCGCCGACGGCGTGTCTGCGGCCGACCCCGGCGCCTCCGCCGAGTGGAAGAAGCTGGACGAGTCGACGGGCAGGGGCCCGACGGCGGCCGGCGGCGTGGCCTCGGACAGCGGGTTGCTGAAGCAGTGCGACACTGGCCGCGAGGACGCGCCGCCCACGCGCAGCGACCGCCGCGCCTGGTGCGCCCACTGGCGGCAGCGCGTCAGCGTCGAGTCGCTGGCCGTCGACCGCGGCCGCCGGGACCGCCGTGGCCGCGGCACCTCGTTGGGCTGCAGCGCGCCGTTGGTCTCGGGGGTCATGGTCGTCGTCGAGGACTCGTCGTCCTCGGAGGACAGCTCGAAACCCTCGTTGAGTCGGCAGCCGCTGGCGGGCCGCTCGGAAATCTCCCAAGATCCGGAGCGCTCCGAGAAGTGCCCGAGGCCCGGGCTGCCGGGTGGCGGCTCTGGGGACTCCAGGAAGGTGGTGACGGCGCCCGGGACGGCCAGGCCCGCGCCGCTGGGCGGCCGCTGGTTGGCCTGCGCGTACAGCTCGCGCTCCACGGGGCCCATCATCGGCCCCACCATCCCCGCCGGCGCGGCCTCCTGGTCCGCCAACTGCTGGTGCTTCACGATGAAGGGGTCCGCGGCCACCTCGACGCGCACCTCGTGGCCGAGGCCGCCGAGGCCGAGGACGGGGTGGCCGAGGCACTGCTGGTCGCACTGGTTGTCGGCGCTCGACGGCCTCGGAGGCAGCGGGGGCGGCGACGAGTCCAGGCTGACCATCTCCAGGCCGTCGTCGTCGTCGTCCAGGGCGCGGGCATCGGGTGGCAGGAGCGGGCACTGGGGCAGAACGAGGGCCCTGCGCCCTGGGACTCCGCGGCCAGCACGGTGGGGTGCGGGGGCACGGCGGTGGCGGCCATCAGCTCCTCGGCGGCATCCTCGGCCTCCGCGTCGTCAAGCCGCGACCGGCGGTTCGCGCCGCTGCGGACGCTGGGGCTGCGCGTCGTCGCGCGCCGCAGGCTCACTGCAACATCAAGGAGTCCGTCAGGGTGGTGTCACTCGGCCTCGGTTTCACTATCGAACGTGGACGTCGTCCGCTCCAAAACCTCTTCAACGATTGCCTCCTTTCCGACCGCGGACACTCACGCAACCTCCTCGTCAACATCTCCATCCCGACAGCCTTCCCGCGCGTTTGCCCCCCTCGCGCTCACCGAACGTGTCCCTGATGAAGTGGAGCATCAGCCTGGCGCCGGACGTGGGGGGCGGCCCTTCGGCCGACATGGCGCTGCGGGCTCACACTGCCATTTGCCCAGGACGCCGTCGACGACGCGGCCGGGACACTTCGCGCAGCAGGCAGGGCGGAGAGGTCCCTCGCAGTCGGACGACGGGCACGGTACTGGTCAGTGGCGTCCCCTCCCTTCCCCCTCCCTCCACTCCCCCGCCGACGCCTTCACGGCCAAGCTCTAACCGCTTGTTGACCACTCTGTTCATGGAGGGACAATTGGCACCTGTCTAAGTCACGCTGGTCACCCTTCAGAGCACCGTGGAAAATATCCGCGACCGACCAACGGTCGCAATATTTTTGGAAAACAACCTCGTTTTAAATTTGAAGTTTTCAGTTCTGCTTGGTTTTAGTTGAGATAACGTCGGGAGAACTAGAAAAAGACTTCCTGCCTGAATTTAATAACGCAATTAGAACGATCTGCGTGTGTTTTTTTATGCGAGGATTTCGGGTCTTTTCGTTTGGCAATCCGCGGCCGGCTCTCGTATCTGGCGCCCGAGTGCGAGAGAGACAGCAGCCCGCATGGCCGTGGACGAGCAGACGAGCGCGGGGGGCATTAGGTGCAGCACGATAACAAGGGCCTGCTCGGGCGCGGCCTGCAGAGGGAGAAGGACAGGGAGATGGGGGAGAGGGAGAGGAGGAGTGGCTAGGCCCCACCATACTTCCCACAGCTGGCGGAGCGTGCCGAATTTCGAGATTGTTGCAATTAATTTTCTCCTTGCAGGACTTTTTTTCCGGCGAGGGACACTGCTACGCGGCACCGTTGTGTGACTCCCATCGCCGCTCTGCGTGCTCTAATAGCAGCCCAGCCGGCTAAGCGAACGGTGCGGCCCCGCGCGAGGCACCGCCCTCAGAGCCACCCAGATCTGGCAGTGGGTGTGCGATTAACTACCTTGGTTTGGGTGCAGTGTTTCCACAAAGTTGATTGAACCGGTGACTAATGTCTGAAATTCGAGAGTTCAGCCGACTTTGGTATTCGATCGGAGCCGAGAAATCGTCGTCCCTCCAAAGGGTGGTCGTCGTTGGGACTTTCTTTAGCTCGTGTTGCCTCAAAGTTCGTGGAAATGGTTACAAAGGGTAAGCTGCCACAGCGTCTTCCGAGGTGTGGTCTTTGGACGCCTCTTTGGGCCTTTCTTAGGCGCACCCGAGCTAGAAATAACGATTTCCTGGCTTAGATCGGACGGATTGGCCGTCGAAAGTCTGTCGAAATCTCGAACGATGACTATAGTCTCGGCGTTTTGGCGCTCCCATAAGGCAAGGCCTTTCCTTTGCGTAGGCCTTGCAAGGAGCACGCGGCGTTTTCGGCGCCTCGCTTGCACCAAATCAACAACAACAACAACAACACGGGCGTGTTGCTCGAGCCGGTACGGTATGCACGCGGGCCGAACGCATCACGCCGGAAAGAAACCGGGCGTGCAGCGCAGAGGTGCTGCCGACAAGAACTTCCGGTGCAGTGTTGCCAACTCGGAGGGAAATTTCCCGCGCGGGGAGGGAAAATGGGAAAGGCAGCCCGTACCGCTCACTGCTTGGAAGCATCCCTCAACCCAAAGTCTGAAGCAACTGTTTTATGCTGCACTCATTATTCCGAGTCACTAGAAATGATAAAAACTTTCATGTTTTTCAAGTAACATTTAACGCCTGAGTCCCGGAGGAGTTGGCAAGCTTCCAGCCAGCCCGGCTGCGTCCGGCGCCACGTCTTGCGTCTCTGTCGCTCGCATTGTATGCAAATGAGTCGAAGAGAGACGGAAGACCATAATTACGGAGGTCCAGCACTACGGGGCACCGGACCGAGACCACCCCTAGGTTTGTCTGTTTAACCGTTGCTTCGTGTACACGTCCGTCCGTTCGTCTGTCTGTATGCCTGTCTGTCCGTCTGGCCCTTGTCTGTCGCCGAGGAAGGACACGTTTCCTCGGAGATTGTGGGCGTGACTCAGCCTGAACCTTTGCCGGAGGTCGAATGGGCAGTGTAGCGACAGTCATGGCATAGACACTGTAGTCATTCAGAGATCGTTCCAAACGAACACACACGCACACACACGTACACACAGAGTGACGTGTCAGTAACATGTCCCTGTCGTCAGCAGCGCCTTGGCGAGTGGTGGGGATGGAAGGCGTGGGCTTCGCCTTGCTTCGCCTTGGTTCGCCTCGAACGAGATTCTTTTCCAGAGCAATAAACTGGAATAACACTGACTGAGAAGGAAGGGGGTGGGGGAGTCTGTGCAGTATGGGAAGGCGGAGGGAAAGGGGGGGGGGGAGGCAGCGAGGCGTATCAGCACCAACGCACTCGGAAAGGCTGCCTGCAGGGACCAAACCCTGAAACTGCAGCCACACCTTAGAGCCGCGGCATTCTCTGTGTGCGTGTGTGTGTGTGAAAGAGAGAGAGAGACAGAGGGTGTGCAGGCGGAAACACATGTGCCGAACACGCCGGCTGGAAGTGCCGCGGCGCGCCAAAAGGTGTGCAGTGAGCACTTGTTTTTAAAAGTTGTTTCTTTTTCTCCTTTACGATTGGCTCGGTAAAAGTGTTACGACTCTCGCCCCGTCTCGATGTAGTATTACGCACGGCGGCCGATGCGTGTACGCCTTGTCCGTAGGCACGCCGAACTTTTATGCGAGGGAAACCCTCAGCTGAGATTCGTCTGGCCGTGTTTTGGCACTCTCAAAAACTTCAGTCAGCAAATTGGCCCAACTTCAGTTGATTTTTAAAGTGAGAATCAGGTGTCAATTAACGAATGAACTATCTTTAGAACCACTGTAGTTCGTCACAGTAGTTCTGAACTTTATAGTTCTTCACAGTAGTTCTGAATTGTATAGTTCTTCACAGAAGTTCTGAACTATAAAGTTCTTCCAAAGTTGTTTGATTATGGAAAGAGTTCAATTCAGAGTCGACTCTCCGTGGTCTTTTCGGCGGTGTGCATGCTCGGCGATGCGTCTGGAGGGCACCCACCCTTCCGTCGCCCCGACTTTGATTCTCGGCCGTTCCAGCCTGCGACGAGCACCGCCACGAGCACCGCGCCCACACGCAACGCAGCCCAGCCCCAAGTCCCAAGCTCTAAGCAGATGCAGCAACTTGTTTCAGATTCCATTTTCCGATAATTCGCCTTCATTCCTGCTCCAACACGGATCACTCTTGCACGTGGCTGCCACCCCCTAAACCGTGGCGGTCTGTCTCTCTCGCAAACCTTGACGCACAGTGAGCCAGAAGACAGGCACAGGCGCCCAAAACTCTAGACGCGTTCTGAGCTCCAGAGCCACCAAACAGGCATCGACTCGAAAGTGTGACTTTGCCAATAGATTCCTCGTTCGGAGAGCATGGTGGGTCACAGGTACGGTTCGAGTCCCATTTAGCGACCCTGGAGCTTAAAACGCGTCCGGGGTTTTGACCGCCTCCACCGGTCTCTGGCCCATTGAGGGACGCCCCATGAGTACGAGGTAGACACAGCATGCGCCTGGCGTCTGGTTCATGGCCGGTGACGGCATCACCTCCAAGTTTGGGGCTGCATCCAACGAGGAGGGCGAATGAATGGACCACGGCGGCCTTGCCTGATTGCCGGCAGCTTGTGCAACGCCCTCGGTCCCTCCCCCCGGCACGCGTTGTCTCCACGCTCCGCTGCATCAACCACTGTGCATTTCTACCGACTAGCTGGCCGCGCTGGCCGTGCCGGCCGGCCGTTGGGGGGGCGCGCATCCCTGCCGTTCATCCTTGGCTGGGCAGCAACCGGTCTCGCACGCGTCCACCTGCGTCTGCTCTATCTCTCTCTGTCTCGCTGTGTGCGTCTCTCTCTCTCTCTTGTCGGCAAAATGGCGAATAATTAACAAATGGGCTGCAGACGGCGAGGTGTCTTCATTTTCTGGTGTCGTACTTCTGTTTCTGGGTGTCGTTTGGCCATACGCAATAATACTTATAGCATCTGCTGCGCACTGACAAGTCTTAAGGATTGAGGTTGATACGAAGTGGATGCTTATTTTAATCTTGAATCCTCAGAGAGTCTCTCGGAAGGTAACAGTGTAGGCCTGCTCTACGTTCGGTCTGATGAAAACCCGAAACCTGTGTAGGGTTTTCAGGGAGCCAGTTTGAGGGGATTAAAAAGTTATTAAGGGCAATGCACGATTGACACGTAGCAGGGACGAAGGCGGGCTTGTTTGAGGAGATGCCACGCGGTGCATGCGTTTTATTTGTGTGCGTGCGTGTGTGGTATTCGTGTGCGTGCGTGTGTTTGTGGTGTGTATCTCCCCAGTGCTATTTCCGAATCGTCCCATCCTAGCTCTCCTTCGCGGCTCGCCCGCTGCGTTCGGGTTCAACAACTCCGTCGACCCAGGAAAAAGGAAGACGAGCAATAGATCGGATTCATTCACGCCGGCCAGCAGGAAGTTTGGCGGTCCCCTCCACCTGTTCTGGGACGTCTTGGAAAGAAATCGAGTTTTGCATCCGAATGACAGAGAGTTTACCAGCATCGCTCGATCACTTCCCACGAGGCGGACGAGAGCGCAGCAGAAGGACGCTATTGTGTGGTTATTGGGTCGGTAATGAAGATCTCCGGCTTATCTTCTCAGATGACACGGTAATTGCAGCCTTTGCTCCGATTTAGTTCAACAGCAGCGCCATTCACGAGTCCCAACCGGTCCCAACTTCCTGGCCTGGCTATTCCTTGCCGTCAAGCACCTGCTTGTCAACCCACCTGATTCCACGCGCTGGAGGATTCCTGGTCGATCCGCGGAAAGCACAGTATCCTTCGTCTTAATCCTGTGGACGATGGTGAATCATGGGGGCGTATCCTTAGCAGTGTACCAGGTGCAGTGGCCGCGGCGGCGCACAGGCACACAGAGACACAAACACAGGGGCACACAGACACACTATCGCGCGGACATGTCCTCGGGGTGCTTGACGACGCGGTCCTGGCGGTGGCGTAGGCAGCCGGCGTGCTGCACGCCGTGTAGGTGTAGCCGGTGCCGCCGAGACGCGTTGGGCCGGCGCACACCACACACTGGCGTAGCTAGCCAAGCAGCGCGGCACCGTGCCTCCACCATCCACCCTACCACCACGCCGCGCCGGTACGGTATACACATGCCCGCCGCGTCGGCCGCGTCCCGGCGGCAGCCATGCGGCAGCCAGGCCACGACGCCGGTCCGACCAGGTAACCGCCGCCTACCCCCTCCCCCGGCCCCCACCTTCCCAGCCAGCCACTCCAGGCGGCTCCAGCGGACTCCAGGGTCCAGCGGCCTGGAGAACTGGAATCGAGGCGCAGCCTGGCGCAGCAGCGTCTCCACGACCGGGTTCGATTTTCTGCGGGAAGCGTCGCCCTGTCGCATCGTGACATCCGGCGCGGTGGACTTGTTGGTTTGTCTTGCGAAGGCAACATGCAGGACTGGGCTGCCAAACGCCCCTCGGGCCTGACCGAATCATTTGGCCCGTCTTGGAAGGTCAGATGTTTCCGACGGCAAAAGGATGAATCAAGCTGCCTCCTCCACACCGTGGCGCCAAACAGTACACTGTGGTCCTGAATGTCACCAGACGGAGTGCGAGTGGGACAACGGACATCCCGTGCGCTCTGTCAGAGGTCCGAACTTTGTGCCAGACTTGGCATGTCCTCGATCCTGAAGCACTACGAACTTAGAAACGCTTAGCTGTACGGCAATGGAATTTCAGACAAGTGGTATGCCGCATGGGGGCATCGTGTTAGGGAAAAGGTCGTTGGCCAAGCCGCTTTCTGCTGGCGTTTTGCTGTTCAGCCAGCCCCGCCTCTGGACCACACTTCGTGGCCCTGCCCGCCCCGGCCTGTCCCTCGGCTGGCCCGGACGGACGCAGCTCCAGACAGGCTGCCTCTGGCCGACGGATCCCGCTCGCCCGATACCGCTATCCGTTCGATTCGGGTTATTTCCCCGACAAGCATCTTCTAGACTGCTCTGTAAAAGGAGACATGTGGAGTTGCACGCGCGCGCGCGCGCACGCGCGTGTGTGTATCTGTTTGCGGTGCAAAGCTGGACCATCATTGTGTCTGCAGGACCAATGAATCACTCCGTCAATGAGTGCCCGTTTCACAACACGCTAATCAGCTTCAATAGATGCAGCTGTTCGAAAAAAGGTCTGTTCTCCCCACCCCTCCAAGAAAGCAGGTATTGTCTCTTTTAATTCAGGTGATTTTCCTTCAGTTGGTAAAAGCCAAAATGTTTCGTTTAGAGTCAGGACCAGACTAAACTGTTCAAAGCGAATGCTTCTTTTTTTGCCTTCCTTTGTAGTAGGCGCTCTGCAGGCAAGGAACCCAAGTTCAAGCTCAAGTTCAGGTCCCCTGGCTATAAATTACCGTGGCCAGTCCTGTCCTGTTGGGGACTCCGTCACTACCCCGTGCTCGCGAGGCCTGCGCCGGCCCGGCCCGCCCGGCCCACGCGCGCCGATACTCCGCGCCAAGAGAAAGGGGTATCGCGGCGCGCGGCAGCGGCACCCACTGGCACACTGTCTTCCGCTCCTTAGGTACCATCCAACATTTTCGATGATGAGATTTTGACAAAATGGGGCATGAAAACTGCAACAGCGTTCCCCCCATAAACCCAATAAAAATTGGAATGACGAATAATCATTTTTATTCAGATCTCGGTTTGTACGTGGCTTGCGTTCGTGCTGGCTGTTTCTGTGCTAGTACTGGCTGAGAACCGTGAGGGGATTTTCCAGCATCTTCCGTCTTAAATTTCCAGCGTGGGCGCAGTAGTTCCAGGCGGGCCCGGGAGAGGGCGCTGGCTGCGTCGCTGGCGCGCGGCGTGAAGGGGGCGTTGGAGGGGGCGCAGTGCCGCGTGGTGCCTCGCTGCCGCCAGTACCGACTCCGACTCGAACGAGGGAAGGCCTCGCGCGCCGAACCGCCCAGGACGCCGCGGACCACGCGAGCCACGTGCTTGGCGCCGGCAGTGTCAACAGAAGGCCGTGCCACTGGATACCGACGACACCGGCCATGTGTAGTGCAGTGAAGTGACGAATCGACGAAATCGTGCGCGCGTGTCAGTGTATTTGTGCGTTTGTGTGTTTGTGTGCGTGTGTGTGTGTGTGCGAGGCTTCTGGATGACCAGAGGCACGCCGAGAAGCCCGCCCACCTATGTTGCAGCAGCAGCCTGCTGCAGCGGCTTGGACTGCTGCTGAGGGCCTGCCTGTCGACGACCAGGTACCGTGTCCCCAGGGCACTCAGTGCTCAGCCGCCAGCTTCTTTGAAAGCCTTCCTAATTGCTAGTAGCCACGCTGCCGAGCAGCGGACGTGGCTGGCGGGAGGTTCGAGCACACGGACCTCCCGCCTCCAAATTCAAAATTACGTCCCAACTGTACCTAGGATCACAAATTTAATGAGGCCAACTCAATCTCAAGTCATTTTTTTTTCTGAAGCTGCAAAATACTGTTCGAAAATTAAAGTTAGTTTTAATTCACTTTGAAATTGTCTTTGAAAACGTGAGCTGTCAAATGGAAGAAAACAGTTAGCGGGACTTGAAAGCTGAAATTTCAGAATTTGATCTGTAAATTTGATCTGGCTGAGCTTCTGACACTGCACTGTGGCACACAGCTGCTCCCGGAGCCACCGCTCGACCTGACTGCGGGGCGAGCCGAGCGCCCCGAGGACGCCGACAAGCAAGATGCAGATGGCGAGGCTGCCGCACCTGGCTGGACCGTCCACCTGACGCCTTGCGGACGCCTCTTCTATTGCAAGTGAGTAGTACAGCTCAACAGCGCCGCGCCTGGTTACGCTGCAAAAGCTGCCCACGACAGCGACAAAAGAATATCGCAATAATATTTTGTGATGAGCACCAACACCCTATTCTTAGATGGACTTATCCACTGGGAAAATTTGTTGTCACTTTATGACCTAAAGGGTGGCTTGCAAAAAACCTTGATGACATTTTAACCTCTTCCCAAAGATGCAATTTATCGCCATTATAATCACAAACTGTTGAGATTTTCTTCACATCTCCTATGCTTACTGCTTGTCATCAACGAGTTTGATGACTCTATTAACGAAAATGAGCCTTCAGATCGTCGTCCAGTGACAACCAAAGTTTTCAAAGTGTGGGGCGATGGGATGGAGCCTGTTCTCAGGTATCCCTACCCCTGGTGCATCGCATCACCCGAAGCACTCGTTGCGTTCTTCTGGCTCCATCACTTCCCCGTCCGTTCGTTGGCTTTCGCGGCATTCTAACGCCTCGGTGAATCGGGCTTTCGCTCGCACCTTGGGCTGCGTGCCTTGGGCGTTAGATTGTCATCGCCGTTTCCGGTGGTGTGTGTGTGTGTGTGTGTGTGTGTGTGTGTGTGTGTGTGTGTGGTGTGTGTTTATACTTTGAGATCGGCTTTGCCAATTACTGAAGTGCGCAACCACGCGGGTCTTCTGCCAGGCTGTTTCTGCGAGCTAGAGAGGAAGTCCGCGGAAGTCTTGGTCATTAGTTTTTAAAATCTGTTTAAATCTGTTATTCGGCTGCCTGCTGACTTTGCGGGCACCGCCGGTTCCCTACATTGCTGGATAGTTTTCCCCCCTTTTTTTGCCAGTCTTCCATGGGAGCTCGATTGGACAATACTGGAACTGAAGGAACGCGGCTGCTGGCTAGCTGCCGCGCGGCACGGCTGGCTATGCCGCGGCTGGAACGCCACTGGAGAGAGGGGAGGGGGGAGGCAGTCGAGCTAGACCAGGTCTAGGACGGCGTAGCTGGCGTGGAGCGGTGGAGCCGGCCAGCCACGGCAAAGCTATAGGGGCACAAGAGTTCCACTCGGTCAGACGGGACTACTGACCTCACCGGCCAGTACACCGCAAAAAAATGAAAGCAACTTTTTGAAAATATGATGAAGTTTGCGCGTGATTGCCTCCTCCTGCCGTCTGCCATCTGTCAGTCGTTTTATGGCGGACAGTTTTCTCGGCAGTTCATTTTGGAGTCTGTCTATTCGACCAGTCTTTTGGTCGCCGTTTAGCGGTTAGCCTACTAGTTTGGTTTATGTCGTCGTTGGATCGGTGTAACTGACCATAGCCAGCTTGCTTCGCGCCAAAAGTCATATCCCATAACACGTGTTGCCATCGCTGTTGCACAACACAACAAACGAAACAGGTTCCAGTATTCCAGCGTCTTACACTGCCCCTATTGTGCGCGCGTGTGTGAGTGCGCGCGCCCGCGCACGAGTGTGTGTGAGAAAGCCTCGTCACGTGAAAAGCTGCAAATCACTCTGTCACCCTGCCGGCACGCACTGATGGTGACAAATTATTTGGGAGCCCCGTTTTTTTTGGATGAGAACTTCGTCCGTAATTGGCGGTCTAAACTGACGAGGCTGCGTTGGCCTTCCCGTGCCAGAAATAAGTTCCCAGGACCTTCATTTTTGGAATCACCCGCAACCGAGCGCACGGCCTGGACCTGCAGTTGCAAGAGTATGAAGTTACGCTTTTTGGGGAGCTCGTTTTCACAGGTCTCAAAAGCGAGACCGCCCTTTGGTCCGAGGGCAAGACCCTCGCTTTGCCTGGTACCCCTTTTTTCGTCAAGCAAAATAATCAATTTCTAAAAGGTCCTTATACACACCGAAAAGCCGGAGTCCACTATTCGCGCTCCGTATTACGTGGCCCCAACGCGAGGCCCCCTCGGGCCCCTCCGGGGGCGCCGTCACGGAAAAACCCAGGGGCGTGGAAATCCACCTTTGGCTGCGGGAAGCGAGGCCGTTTTGCCTCCTGGGGGCAAGGGGTGGGCCCCAAAACCCGGGGGGC
This sequence comes from Thrips palmi, assembly GCF_012932325.1. Lineage (NCBI taxonomy): Eukaryota > Metazoa > Arthropoda > Insecta > Thysanoptera > Thripidae > Thrips > Thrips palmi. Next base: position 3,788,707 of record NW_023144634.1, read on the forward strand.
CCCACGCCGCTTGGGTGGGGCCCGGCCCGGCCCGGCCGGTGGGGTCTTGGGGTCCTTGGTTGGCGGCTGGGCGGAGCAGAGGTCACAGAGTCCGAGGCAGTCCGAGGCCGGGGAGGCGGCGATGTGTGAAGCGATTGGGACACGACCTTTCAATTTGACCAAAGGCGTCCATCTAATCCAGCGGTGCAGCCTGGCTGGACAAAAAGACTGTCTGTTTAATAGTGCGGAAGCTGAGATGGTGTTGCTCCAGGAACTGACGTGGCGAGCATGTGATAGCAGGGCGAAAAGTTTGTGGCCAATAAAACCCTTTTGCTGACAATGCCTTTCAATGCAGCTCAGTTTTGAAAACCTTGTTGGCCAATTCACTTGTCCCACAGTGCACGCCACTCGCGTTTACCTCACTCCTCCTTTCCGCCTTTGCCTTTATCGCGCCTCGTGCACCTCACTGGACTCTGGACTTGGCACACAAGCAGGCGAAGCGGGCGGAGCGGGCAGGAGGCGGGGCATCCTTTCACACTCCTATCCTTGACTCGGCCGGCCGGTGCGAGGACTGCGTGGGCGGCGACCACACCTCGTGGGCGCCGCAGCACCGCGCAGCACCGCGCAGCACCGCGCAGCACCCAGTGGCGCCTGCCTCTAAAGCCAGCCGTGTAGGTAGGACGCCCCATGAGTGCGGGAGAGACAGAGCGACGAAAAACAGTGTCCAGGCAGGAGCTTGGGCTCCTCTAGGAATTCAAAGCGCGGCGCTTTCCTCGCGGTTCGCGTGGCGCCGCGCCGCCTGGACGCGGCTGGGCGCGGCACGGCACGCCACGGCGCGGTGACTGACTGAGGCGTAACGTCGGCAACGCCGCCTCGGCGTCGCGACGCCGCGCGCCGGCAACGCAGCGTCAGGCACACTGATCGGCCTGGAATGGCACTCCGTCTCGGAATTATGCCAGATTTCAAGGGCTTCCCGCTGGACGACGACGCGCTCGGACTTCAAATCCGTTGGAGTTTTGTCTGCGACGGCGAGTTTGAGATGTGCGTGCGTAGTTTTCGGCCCCCACCCAAGCTCGGCGTGTGCCAGGCTCGGGCTCGAGGTGTAGTGTGGGGGGCCTGCGGACGTCAGCGGGTTAGTCACGTGGTTTCACCGCGGACCAGTCACTGAAGAAGCACTTCAATGGGCTCTAGAGCTCAAATCGACTCAGTAAAATTAAAACGATCGAAGCACAGTGAACTTGAGGTTGATTGCAATGGGCCAATCACCTTCCACCGCACTCAACTGCCAAGTGCAGCCACCTCACAGCCCGACACAGGTGATGGTCGATCGCCTAGTCGGCGCACTCCAGAAGACAGTCACCGAAACTCCAGACGCGTTTTGAGCTCCAGAGTCGCTAAACAGGACTCCGAAACAAACGTGTGACCCCACCAATGGATTCATCTTTCGGAGAGTAATCCATTGGTGGGGTCACTCCTCGTCCGATTCGAGTCCCATTTAGCGACTCTGCACCTTAAAACGCGTCCGGGATTTTGGCCGCCTCCTTCGGTCTTCTGGCCCACTGTGCGGCGCGACCCTGTGCCCTGTGGGCGCGTCGAACGCTCCTGGCGTGCATGTCGTCGCCGGAAGTGGGCGAGATGCCAGGCCGGCTTCTTTGCGGTGTGCAACCACTTCCGTTTCCGAATCGGATCGTCGGCCGCGATGACACTGGCGGGGCGCGGCGCGGCGGCGCTGGCAAAACTGTGGCGCGGCACAGTTAGCTGCTATAACTTCCGCCTCGTCACCGCCATCGCCGCCCTGCTCTAGTGACCGCCACGGCGCCGTCGTTTCCGGTAGGCTAGTTAGCGGGCTATTTAAACGCCGTTTCGGCTTCCTTCCCCGCTTTCTTTGTTTTCTATCTTTACTTTCCCCCACGCCCACTTCCTCCTACCTATCTGTGTGTTGCGGTGCTACACTGTGTCACGGTTTACGAGTTTTCCGGGAACCCGTTTAGTGTAGTCGTTGTACTAGCCGCTCGATGAGAGCAACTGCCGCAAAATTGGTCCGAGTTTTGGACCGACTTTCGGCGGCCGCTGCGTCCAAACGCGTTTTGGCAGTGGTGCTCGTGGGAAGGGTGGTCTCAAGACCGTCCTCTTTCATTCCTCGCGGTACGCAACGCTCATTTGAGCAGCGGTGCCTCAAAGTTGGCCAAAGGGTGGACGGATTTCTGAAAGACGTGCGCAGCCCGGCCGGTGCGGCCGACGGCTTGTCGACCGAAAGTGGCTTGTGAACCACCAACGGGTTGCTCTCCGAACGACGAATCCATCGGTGGGGTCACACGTTCGGTTCGAGTCCTGATTAGCGACTCTGGAGCTCAAAACGCGTCTAGAGTTTTGGCCGCCCCCACCGGTCTCCTGGCCGCGGCGGTTCGAATCTCGCTGTTGCTGCCTGTGACTGCGGGCTGAACCAAAGGTCGCGCGAATTTGACCGACGTCGCCGTCTCTAAGTCGTCTCCGTCTTCCCGTGGGTGCATTAATATCCCCTGGGAACCCGGCGGCGCTGCCGCAGGAAACGCCGGGGCGGCGGCGCGGCGGGGCGCGCGGCTGACTGAGGTCGCGCTCTGCTGTGGCTGGCTGCGGTTCCCCCGGCATTTGTCGGCCGAGATGATCTGCTTTAGATTATATTCGTAACGACGTCGTTCAGCGCGGCAGCAGCACGACGCGACGCGGGGTCGGCCGACCGTCGGCCCCGCGCGCGCGTGACCTGGCCACCACAACAACGTCAAGGATGAGCTGCAGTAACTCAGCAAAATTGCCATTTCGGTGTCTGGGAACCTGCGAGACTTTAGCCTTGCGCGCGAAATAAAGTGGTTTCGGTAAGTTTTCTGTGAGGTTTCACCCGTTGTTCGCAGTGTAGCGGCCGGTTTTTGCCCGATCGACGTGGACTGTTTTGGAGCACCTCGCTCGCCCGCGGCGCGCGCGGAGGTCTAACGGGAACGCATGTCCTGGTTCGAGCAGCCGCCCGTCTTACGCAACGACGAACACCCCGGACTCGTTTTTCGGCTGCAGCTATTGCCAGCAGACTGACTCTGTCTCTCTCGCACCCATACGAGACGCCCCATGAGTGCGAGCGAGACAGAGCGACGGAAACGACTCTCGGAATCGGTCTGCTGAACCGCCGAGACAGTCAGCCCGTCCATTGCGCCCCCTCGCTTCTCGTGGACGGCCTGCTCGACCTTGCCGGGCGCTGCTAGACCACTGCTAGGCCGCCGCCGGCACCCTGGGCTGGCGGGGCTGAGGCTGGGCGGGGCTGTCAAGGCTGGCAGCGCTGGAAGCGTCCTGGTGACGCCAGTGACGCTACACGGTCCACATCTCCGTACGACATGCGTCCACTCCACTTTCTAGGTGCACTAATTGATGGGATGGGGGAACGGGAATCTGCCTTTGCGTTCTCTTTCCCGCCTCTCTCTCTCTCTCTCTCTCTCTCCTCTCTCTCTCTCTCTCTCTCTCTCTCTCTTGAGAAGTCGAAGTAATGACTCTGGTCCGCGGGTGCCAGGGTAGCCCTCTCGGTTTCCGTAGTTTGACAAAGATGCCCCGATAGGTTTGAGAGGAAAAAGTTTGGCGAGTGTCGACAGAGTCCCCAGCGCCGCCGCCCACCCTCCGCCTGGAGTCCAGGCCGTTCAGGCCGCCCAGACTCCAGGTCGCGGCTCTGCCGGCTCTGCCTGGAACATCCCATCTCATTCCATCCCGTGCCATTCTCCTGCCAAAGTGTCCCCAGGTGACCCCGACCCGCGCCGCACCTCGGGGAGTGGAGCGCTCCGGCAGTCCGCTCGGCTAGGGCCGTGCGACGGCAGTCCGCCTGCCCGGCCGGGCTCCGGGCTGGCCGGGCTCCGGGAGACACCACTGGGAGACACCACCGGCAGTGCCCTGGCAGTGTCCCTCCCCGGAGCGGCACGCCGATACCGTGGCGTCCGTTTTCCAATTCCACCTGCAATTTCGCGAGTACGTAAACGCTGACCGTACCGGCGGTTTCGTCGAAACAAAAACGGATTGGAAATTTCATTCCGAAGTCACAGTCCCACACAAGTTTAAGGTCAATTACCCCGACCTTACCCCACAATGGGCCAGAAGACCGGTGGAGGCGGTCAGAATTCTGGACGCGTTTTGAGCTCCAGAGTCGCTAAATGGGACTCGAACCGAACCTGTAACCCCACCAATGGATTGCTCTCCGAACGAGGAATCCATTGGTGGAGTCACACACTCGCTTCGAGTCCTGTTTAGCGACTCTGGAGCTCCAAAACGCGTCTAGAGTTTTGGCCGCCTCCACCGGTCTCCTGGCCCACTGCGCGCCCCTGCAACCTAGCCGCGCTCACGACGTCGACGACGACGCGGTGTTTCCGGCGCGCCGCCTCGTTACAGCAGGCTCTCGCTCCCCATCATCATCGCCGCGGTTAATTTAGAGTCCCCGGGCACCACCGGCACCGCCAGCACTGCCAGCACCGCCAGCACCTGCACGACGACAAGGAGGCCGGCGCGCAGGCGGCGCCCGCTTGGCCTGCTGCAGCCGTCCTAACGACCCGGCCGCCGCCAAGGAGGGCGCGATACTCCACGGCCAGCAGCGCCATTCCGTCGCTCCGTCTCTCTCCCTCTCACGGGCCGTGCACGGCGTGGCGTGGGGGTGCGAGAGAGACAGACTACGTGCAGCAGCCTTGCGCACTGCACTGCAGAGTGCAGGTTGCGTCCGTGCAGTCAAGGCGACGCGCCGCCGTCCGGCGAAAGGCGAAAGGGTAATCAGCAATCGCACCGTACGTGTGTGTGTGTGTGAGTGTGTGCACGCGCATGACTGGTGTCTGTGTGTCTCTCTCTCTCTCTCTGAGTGTGCGCACAGACAGAAATCTATTGCTGGTTTTGTGTGGTGTGTTTTTTTCGCTGCGGCTGCGGGTCGTCGTTTGCTCCATGGCGGATGCCCCCGTGCCCCCTCCTTCTCGCCCTTCCCATATCCACCCGTCCGTCCATCCATCCGTCGGATTCCTTCCAAGGCGCGAGGAGGGCCTCTATGGATCCGACATGAGCGACATTTCCTTGGAGGGGGGCGGGGCGCCTGCCTCGGCCTGCCGCCTGCGACAACCACCGTGGCGGCGCGTCTGTCTGGCCTGTCTGTTTGGACACACACACACTCACACACACACTCACACACACACACACACCAAGGCTCTCAATCCATCCCCATACGCCCCCTTCCTCGGACCTTTATGTCCTCTTGCAAATTCCATGGAGACCGCATGCCGGCTGCCACCCGGGCCCAGGCGTGGTGGAGGGGGAGGGTGGAGGGGGGGGGGGGGGCATAAGGGGTTAGGAGCAATGCGCACGTCTCCAAAATTGACTCAAATTGGTTGTTCTTTTGTTTTTTGAAATGGCCAGCACGGAGGCTGGGTGCTCGATTGAAACCACCACCACCGCGCCCACAGTGTTGTTCTCCATGGCTCCAGCACTCTGTCTCCGACCTACGGGCATACGGCGCACCACACACAGTCACTCACTCACACACCGGCACGCTGTCATTGTTCTCAACCCGCAGGCCGCCATAGGCCGCCGCCGCAGGCCCACAGCACTGCACGTGTCGAGTGAGTACTACTTCGAACGGCTCTCGTCCATTGTCTTCTTGTGTCACTGGCCGGACTCGGCGCCTGATTTGGCAACGCGACAGGTGTGTGTGTGTGTGTGTGTGTGTGTGTGTGTGTGTGTGTGTTTCGGGCTGGAAGGGATATTCCACGCGCACTTCCGACTCGGCCGGCGGCTTTCTAGCCTTTCTAGTGCGGTGGCGTGCGGCGCGCGCACCCCTGCCAACAACGCCATGCCGCCATCAACGGCCACCTTCCTGGGCGCCCCTTTCACCCGATGACCAGGACCGTGCTGGTTTCTAGTACACTCCAAAATGATTTCATCGAGCAAAACTCGGCGTACGATTTGCACGGCCGAAAAGTGTCGATTTGCGTGTTACTCGGACAAAAGTAGGTCGTGGCTGCAGCGCGCCGTGGATTGTGCCGTCGCCTCCAGGGAGTGCGGCCGGCAGCCTGGCGCACAGTGGGCCAGAAGGCCTGTGGAGGTGGCGAAAACCCTAGACGCGTTTTGAGCTCCAGAGTCGCTAAATGGGACTCGAACCGACCGTGTGACCCCACCAATGGATTGCTCTCCGAACGAGGACTCCATTGGTGGGGTCACACGTTCGGTTCGAGTCCTATTTAGCGACTCTGGAGCTCAAAACGCGTCTAGAGTTTCGGCCGCCTCCACCGGTCTTCTGGCCCACTGTGCGGCGCCGTCCCGGCCGTCCCTGCAGGGCCTGCAGGGCTGCAGTCCGGCCTAATTACGCCCGGCCTTTGTGTCCAAGACCCTCCCGCTGGTCTAAGGAGGTGCGTTGCGGCGGCGAGGACCGGCGGAACCAGGGGCCGTGAACCGCCACCGCGGCGGCGTAGGTCCCACCACCACCATGGCATGGCGGGCACCACCACGGGCACCACGGGCACCTCGGCTGGCCGCGGACTTACTGGGCTGAACTGAAACCTGCCGGGCCTGGCGGGCGTGACGTAACGCCGCCCCCACCAACCGCAGCAAAGGCGCGCGACTGCCGCGACCGCCGCGACCGCCGCCATGGCCAAGACCACTACCTCCGCGGCCGCGCCTCGCTCGACGCGGGTACCGCTACGCCCCGCCACGCCCCGCCACGCCCCGCCACCGACCCGGTCGGTATGTACGGGTCGGCGCGCCGCGTCGCTCTGTTCCCGTGTTCGGTGACTGATTATCGGACAGCGCGTAGCGTCGGCGAAAAAGCGACGCAGTCTGGAGAAGCCGGCCGCCGTGCGAGCGGGCAACCCAAACGCCACGGCGTGCGGCGTGGTGCCTACCTCCGTACCATTACCATTACGGGCTAGACCATTACCATTACGGCCTAGACCACACATGATCGTATGCCATTTCGGGCCCGACACATGCCCGCCTGCACTGCAAAACGAGACATGGCCGTCCTTACTAAGGTGACACTTTATCCCGGCGGAGAAGAACCACACTACCTCCGGGCGTTCCTCTCGGACGTGGCCGTCTGCCACCATGCTGCCGCCATGCTGCCGCCGCGCGCGCAACGGCATTGGCTCGCGAAATTAAAAGTCTCGCAAGAACAACCCACGTGCATGATTTAAATTTTAAAACGAGATTCGTGTAGATGTTGCCGAGTGTCGTGTCCGAGGTCACTCAACTTAAAAAGCGTATTCCTTTTCCTGCTTTGGCAGGGCAGGCAGGGCGAGGTCGCACAGTGGGCCAGACGACTGGTGGGGGCGGCCAAAACTCTGACGCGTTTTGAGCTCCACAGTCGCTAAATAGGCCTCGAACCGAACGGGTGACCCCACCAATGGGTTCCTCGTTCGGAGAGCAATCCATTGGTGGGGTCACTCGTTCGGCTCAAGTCCCTTTCAGCGACTCTGGAGCTCAAAACGCGTCTAGAGTTTTGGCCGCCTCCACCGGTCGTCTGGCCCACTGTGGGTCGGCCTCGCAGAGAGGCTCCCGTAGGTTAGGTCATGTTCCCCGCGCTGCCACGCGTCGTCGCGCTGGGGCCCGCGGGGCCGCGAGGCTCCGTCATGGGGCGCCCCGCGAGTGCGAGAGAGACGGGGCGTCCATGGAGCGTGAAAAGCCCCTCGCGGCTGCGTCGCGGTCGCCGCGGACTGCGTGTTTGCATGCCGTCTCGCTCGCTCCTCCTGCAGACGGAGAGTCGCTCTCGTCGCACGCACGCGGGACGCCGCACGGGTGCGAGAGAGACAGAGCGACGAAAACGACCCTCGGAGTCAGTCTGCTGAACGCGTCCGGCTGGGCGTGGCGAAGCGGCGAACAGGATGGGACGTGTTCCGAAACGCACACGCACGCCCCGCACGGCTCGGCCCCCCTCTGCCTTCGCGGAGAGCGAGGAGCTCGGCGAGGAGCGACACGGAGCACGATCCCTCTTTCGGAACGTTTTTATGCGCGTTTGGAACGCAGCCGCGCTGTCTGTCTCTGGGTCATCGCCCTGCGCACCGCGCCGCACCGCGGCACCGCGAGCCGCGTACAGCCAGCCAACACGCACCGCGTCGACGCGGCCCGAGCGGGGCGCGCACACTCGGAGGGCTGGACCTCAACAGACAGGGATTTCCGCACATTTATTTGCCCTGTCCAAGTTTGGCAGTCATTGATAAGCCTTGAAAGGCGGCTCCCTCCTCCTCCACGCGAGTGTCTGTGCAAGGCCGGGCCGTGCATTGCGTTCCTCGCGCGTCGCCACCCCGACGCGGAGCGGTTTGCAGCCGTTTTCGTCGCTCTGTCTCTCTCGCACTCGTGGGGTGTCCCGTATCGGTGCGAGAGAGACAGAGCGACGGAAACGACTCTCGGAATCAGTCTGCAGGGCCGAGCGACTGAGCGGCCGTCCCTCCGAATTAGTGGCGGAGACTGCGGCTACGCCGTAAAGAAGCAAAGAAGCCCGTGTGTTCCTTTCACGCTTTTTCTGTCTCTGTCCGTCCCTCTCCCCCGCTGCCCCATCCTCTCTCTCTCTCTCTCTCTCTCTCTCTCTCTCTCTCTCTCTCTCTCCTCTCCGCGCCCTGGCTGCGACGCGACTCCCACAGCCGTCAAACAGAATTTCCACGTCAATATTTTGCCAGAGTGAGATGGGAAGAGAGAGCACCCTTTCCGTCACCCTGCCTACCAGCCGCCGCTCCTCTCTCTCCATCTCTCTCTGGTGTTGCGTCTAATAATACCTAACCGCTCCCCCTCCCCCTCAGTCCGCGGTGTGTCATGGGCTCGGCGCGGCTCGGCGCGGCTCGGCGCGGCTTGGCGCCCTGAGGGTCTTCATCGGACCGGCGGCGTGTCCGCATAGGGCCCCACAGGGCCCTGCTAGCCTGCTGGAAGTGCCCGCCCTTTCTTTTGTCTTTTACAGAGTAGCTGTTCCTGTATCGACGCGGCGGCGCGGCCAGCCCCGTGTAGGCCGAGGTGCAGGCCACGCAATGGTCCGCATGAGGGCCTGCTTGTCCGCGAGCAGGCCGTATCACAGTGGGCCAGACGACCGCTGGAGGTGGCCGAAATCCCGGACGCGTTTTGAGCTCTAGAGTCACTTAACAGGACTCGAATGAAACTGTGACCCAACCAATGGATTCCTCGTCGGAGAGCAATCTATTGATGGGGTCACACGTTCGGTTCGAGTCCCATTTAGCGACTCTGGAGCTCAAAACGCGTCCGGGGTTTTGGCCGCCTCCACCGGTCTTCTGGCCCACTGTGCGTATGCGCGTACGGCCCCTCCGGGGACGCGCCGTAGCCGTTCTGCCGGGTGATTCTGCACAATCGTCTCGTCGCCGTCTCTGTCGCACCCCCGCGACACGCCCCATGAGTGCGACAGAGACGGAACGACGCTGTCCCGTGATGGCCTCTTCTGCCGCCTCGCGCGCCTTCCAAAGTTTTCCTTCGCGCCAATTTGCCACCGGCTTCTGCTTCGACTGGCTTCGACTCACGCGGAGCGATCGGATCAGCGATCGCGACAACTCCCCTTCGGGATAATCACGGCGTTAGCCGAGCCGGCGGACGCAGCGCGGCGCCCCCGCGGCCATTTGCTTAACAAGTGAGTCCAAGCACGGTGGTCCGTCCGGGGTAGTCCGCGGTGCTTCACCGCCGATCACAGGGCAATAGGTCGAACAACGGCACACTCTCGGCAGATTGGAAAACTTGCGACGCCGACCTGCTTTCTGATTGAAATGTCAGTGATTGGATTACTACCCCTACCCCCTCGCCGCGCCGCGCCGCGCCTACCCCCAGCACCGGCCGGGGGGCTGCTTTCCGCCGCCCGGTCCGCCCTGCCGGCTCCAGGGAGACCTTTTGTCGGACCAACTTTCTCCCTCGGGGACCTCGCGGAGCACAGCACCCCCGCACGCTCCCCCCTCCCCCCTCGATCTCTTCTCCCTCTCTCTGTCTCTCTCTCTCTCTCTCTCTCTCTCTCTCTCTCTCTCCCTCTCTCTCTCTCTCTCTCTCTCTCCCTCCTCGCACGCGCCCCAAACCAGACGAATGAAGCCTGAGGAGCAAAGGGAAGCCAAGGGGAAGCCGGCTAATGTTTTCGTGTCACGGCCGTGAGAGCACTTAGACCGGCAAAGCGGGCAAAGCGGCAAAGCGAGTTAGGACGGTTATTGTCTCCGCCTGTTTTCTTTCAATCCGAGTGTTGTGCCTTACTCCCAGGCTTGGAGCTGGCTTGCTCGCGCTTGCTGCGCGCTTGCTCCGAGGTGTCCGCCCGAGTTAGGGGACTCGTTGTTCGCCAGGTCGAGCACCGTTTGGACAGTTGACTTCTGGAGGGCAGGACGGTCTCGCCAGCCTCTCTCCTCTCTCTCTCTCTCCTCTCTCTCTCTCTCTCTCTCTCTCTCTCTCTCTCTCTCTCTCTCTCTCTCTCTCTCTCTCTCTCTCTCTCTCTCGCACACGCCAGCCGTATTGCCAAGCGAAAGAATCAGTCAAAAATACGGAAGCAGCGTGCCCTGGAAGGTGGAGCTCGCTTTAAGACGAATGACGGACAAAGAAATCATAGAAACAGTACTTTTATTCGAATTTCTCTACAATAAAACAACAATATTCTTTTTTCCAGCAAGAAAAAAAGTCGTTTATATTTTACAGCGAGAGGCCGGCGTGTAAATTGCGGCCATTTTGTTCCCTCCGAAAATAAGCACCCGACGCCTTACTCGCACAGCCTGCAGACTGATTCCGAAAGTCGTTTTCGTCGCCCTGTCTCTCTCGCACTCACGGGGCATCCCGTATAGGTGCGAGAGAGGCAGAGCGACGGAAACGACTCTCGGAATCAGTCTGCCGGCTCGGCCGTGCTGCACCGCCTGGCTCGCTCTCATAAATCGCTATTCGCCCTCGCCACCTCGTACCCCCTCCCTCCTCCAGGCTGCAGGCTGCTCCAGCAAGGCTCCAGCCCCACATGGAGCGCCACTGTCTTAAACAAAATCTGTGGGCCTCTGATCAACCTCGGGACCTTGGGCCGGCCTGCGCCGCCCCCGACCGCCCTGCACTGGAGTGCGGCCTCTAGGCCTGGGGACACACTGTAGGGCGTAGGAGGGCGAAGCGAAGCGGTAGACAGAGACACTACCGGATATACGACCCGGGACGAAATAAGGCGCACGCCACAAGGGAGAGAGAGAGAGAGAGAGAGAGAGAGAGAGAGAGAGAGAGAGAGAGAGAGAGAGAGAGAGAGAGAGAGAGAGAGAGAGAGAGAGAGAGAGGCGACGTCGTCCTCGGGGATTGGGGCACCAGGGCCTATTCGCGTGTCAGACTGCGGCGCACGGTCCTTACTCACTAGGGCCGGGGTATTCGCCTATCGCACGCACGTGTGTGTGGGTGTTGTTGTTGTTGAGTGTGTGTGTGTGTGTAGGAGTGTGTGTGTGTGTGTGTGTTGTGTTGCGGCATGCGTGCTGTGTGTGCGTGTGTCACTGGGTTGGCCACAAACTCCCCCGCGACGCACGGCGATCGAAGCCAGCCGAGAGGTATCAAATAAAGACCGAAATAGAAAGGTGGGGGCCGCAGGGCAGCTGGATTGATAGATATACGAACGGGAGTCGCGACGAGACACGAAGGGCTTGGGGGGAGGGGGGGGAGACGCGTGAGGTATGCATGCACCGGCGTGTATTGTTTTTGGCGGGAGCTTTTGTTTGTGCCCCGATTCCTTTTTGAAAGTGGCATCGCTGGGCGGGGCTGTCGCTCCGTCGCACCCCGGTCGCGCCTCTGCGCAAAATAATGGATATAACGAGCCTTTTATAAGGATGCCCAAATTATTTCATCTCTGAATGGGGCGGTTTTTCAGCGCATGGTGCCGAGCCACGCGCCACAGCAACACAGCAACCGAGACAGCAACGCTACAAACGCGTAAACTCACTAGCACCTTGCGCGGGCCCTGTTCTTCCACACCCCGGTGTGACGTCATAGGGCTGGTCCGGCGAGACTGATTTCCGAAAGCCGCTTTCGTCGCTCTGTCTCTCTCGCACGCAAGCCACGCCCCCCATGGGTGCGAGAGAGGGGGGATTGACGAGAACGACTCTCGGAATCGGCCTGCCGCTCCCTGACCACCGTCCTGCCCTGCCAGACTAAACAAAATCGGCTGCCCAACTCGTTCTTGCAGTGTGGCGGCAACGCAGAGCAGACGCCACCGCGAGTTTCCAAAGCAGTGGAGGGCCGCAGAGAGGGCGGCGGTGTCCGCGGCGGCGTCTCGAGCACTGTCGCTGTCTCCGTCGCACTCATGAGGCGCTTCAGGGACGTGCGAGAGAGACAGAGCGACGAAGCGATGCGGTTTGGCTCCGCGGCGGCAGACCGCCACAGACCCTTGCGCTCGCTGCGCTTCTGCATGTTTGCAGAAACACCGAAACACCGACCGCGAGTGTTTGGCGACGGACGACGCGCCGCCGCGGCACACAGTGGGCCAGAAGACCGGCGGAGGCGGCCAAAACTCTAGACGCGTTTTGAGCTCCAGAGTCGCAAATGCTCCCGCACGGTGCGCCCCGCAATGGATTCCCGTTCAAAGGACCCCAAATCCATTCTGGGGGGGGTTTTCACGCAGGTCCCGAGCCACGCGAACCCCGAACCGAGGAAGCTCAAACGCGAAATATAGACCTTGGGGGGCCCGTTTTTCCACCGGTCTTCTGGCCCAACTGTTTCCGGCCGCTTTCGTCGCCGTCTTTGAGCACCCGTCCCTTCGAGCCGGGGGCGCCCCCAAGGGCCGCCGCAGCCCGCCCCCGGGCCCCCCGAGACAAAACCCCCCCTCCCCTTTTGAGGTGGCTGCCGCCTAAAGGACGCCACCGGCTTTTCCAAGCAGGGGAGGCCCGGGGAGGGGTGGGTCGGTGCCGCGCGGCTCTCACACCCGTCGGGGACGCCCCATGAGTGCGAGAGAGACAGAGCGACGAAAAGGACTCTCGGGATCAGTCGGCAGGCGATCCCCCAGTCGGTAACGCTAGACGAGCGAGGGTCGCCGTCGGGCCCTTAAGGCCCCGCGGGGAAAGGAAAGGGGGGGGGGGGGGGGGGGGGGGCTCGCCTTGTTGCGCGTCGTCGTGCTGTTTGATCCGTGATAAAGCCTCCAGGCGCAATTTGCTGGCGACATGTCAAGGCAGTCTAACTCACTTCGGCAGGTCCGCGGACAGACAGACAGATCGACAGACATCAGTGGTGGATCCAGCGACGGCCTAAGGGGTGCGGGGTCAAAGTAGAACTTTTTGCCTTCTTACAGGGGCAAAGTGTTGCTTTTTGCCTACCTTTCAGGTGGCTATCTAGGGGTCAAGAGGGGCAATTGTCCTTTTGCCCCCCTCTGGATCCGCGCTTGACAGACAGACAGACAGGCAGACAGGCCGAGAGCAGGGGAGCGGAGATGAGTTGCGGATAAAAAGATGCTGCACTACTTCGCCCCTGTTGCTTCCTGGAGGTTCCTGGACCCCGGTGTCGGCGTGTAAGTGTACCCCCCCGACCCAGAGTACCCCCGGGTACACAACGCCTAGGGCCATAGTACCCTGGGGTACATGACGACTAGGTTCAATGTACCCAGGGGTACAAAGCGCCAGGTGCCAGGGAATTGTACCCGGGTACAATGC
>NW_023144634.1:3802774-3982774 GCF_012932325.1 Thrips palmi
CCTAAAAGTCTTACGAAGAATTTTGTCATTTTATGAGGATAAGGCGCAAGCATAACACGAACGTAGTTTTTTCTTCGTACTGCGAAGATTTTTCATTGTATATCTTGCAAAGAAACTATGAAAAAGATTCGTCGAACAATGTCCCTTCGTGTCCCACAAATTTCATTGCATAATAATTTTTTCTTGGCACTAAAATTTTTGTCGGCTTTCGGCTTTTATGAACGTTTCTACCCGGAAGGTGAGTTTAAGGTTGAAGTTTTTTGACTTGCCCACTCTACAGCATAGCGTTGAGCCATTCAACACCTGGCAGCGCGTACAGTTACAGCGCCCCAGTCCTCTGGAAACGCCGTCATTACAATCGTGTTCCCGGCGTGACACATTTTCAGACGGTCGTTATTTTGTCGGAATCAATTTCCCGTTCGCCAGCTGCCAGCTCGGGCTGCCGGCCGGCCGGCTGGCTGCTCGGTCTGCCCGCCACAATGCCGAATCACCTCGTCAGGCCGTTCGGTCTTCCGCCGTTCGGCCGACGTTTCCCGCGCAAATTGTCTTGTTTGCCGAGCTTTACTGTCACTGGGGCACTTCTCGGCCGCCGCGGAGCCGCGCCGCCGCGTAACGGCACTGGGAGTATGAGAAATCCGGCGGCCGAGGACGATTACTCCACACTGCTCCGCACGCCGCCCGCGCGCTGTCCGGTACGAGAAATAAAACTGTCAAAAGCTAGAGGACCAACACGGACACAATGTGGGAGTCTCTCACTATAATTTTTCGCATGACGAAGACGTTTGGTAAACGTAACGGGCAACGAGTTTTTCTCTTGTTTCTTTCTCGCATTGTACAGGGTGAATTTTCTACGTTCACGCCGGCCTGTTTCTAAGATTTTTGCGATTTTGTATCGTGAGGACGGGGGCAAATGGTTGGAGCTGAGCGTCTGGGCCAGAAGACCGACGCAGGCGGCCGAAACTCTAGGTCGCGTTTTGAGCTCCAGAGTCGCTAAACAGGACTCGAACCGAATGTGTGGTCCCACCAATGGATTCCTCGTTCGGAGCGCAATCCATCGGTGGGGTCACACGTTCAGTTCGAGTCCCATTTAGCGACTCTGGAGCTCGAAACGCGTCCGGCATTTTGGCCGCCTCCACCGGTCTTCTGGCCCACTGTGCGTCCTGAAGCGGCTTGCAGTCCACGGTGGCCCCCAGTGCGGTGGCCCCCTGCTGGCCGAGGGGCTGGCCGGGGTTGTCTAACTCGCTCATTCTGTCGGGGGCAATTTGCGGGAGAAGAAAACGGTCCGAATCGGTACACTGGTTGGCTCCCTGAGCCCCGCGGAGGCACTGCGACCGAGACTGCGACACTGTCGGAGTGGCTGCACCTGCCGCCCACCGCCCGGCCGCCCTCCTTGGAATGGCAGGCAGGCGGCACCTGGGTAACGGCCATGACCACCGTGACCGCGCTGCGATTGGACGGGCCGTCCCACAGTGGGCCAGAAGACCGGTGGCGGCGGCCAAGCTCTAGACCCGTTTTGAGCTCCAGAGTCGCTAAATAGGACTCTAACCGAACGTGTGACCCTACCAATGGATTGCTCTCCGAACGAGGAATCCATTGGTGGGGTCACACGTTCGGTTCGAGTCTCATTTAGCGACTCTGGAGCTCAAAACGCGTCTAGAGTTTTGGCCGCCTCCACCGGTCTTCTGGCCCACTGTGCGTCCCCGGGGCTGGCTGCGCTCGTAATGCCAAACTCGATCAGGCCGCAAACAACCAAAGCCCAACCGGGCCACCGGGCCGGGCTGGGACAGTGGTGCACGGCCCGGACGCCCCCGGCCCGGCCCCGTCCAGTGACCACTCCAGCGGCGCAGTGGGCCAGGGGACCAGTCCAAGCGGACACGACAATCTAGACACGGGTCAGACTTGTTTTCCAGAAAGACCTCGAATTGAACGCGTGGTACCACCTTCGGCTCATCCTCGTCGGAAGGGCAGTCTGTTGGAGGTACCGCGAGTTTAATTCGAGGTAAAGAGGAAGGGCTTTGAAGGTTCAAAGCGTGTCAGTCCAGAACTCTCCCGGGCCGGCCAGCTGCGCGCTGGAAGAGTGAACCCCACCGAGAGCGGGGAGGGTGAGGGGTGAGGGCGGCATGGCTGGCTGCACCGGTGTGTTCCGAGGAAGACTTATATTATATACACGCAGCGTTTAAATAAAAGCCAAAATATTATTTACACGCCAGCAAAACTTCTCCTGCGTGTAAATAATAAAACTGGGCCTTGGAGACACGCTGCGTGAAAATAAGATGTATATATATTATATACACGCTGCGTGTATATAAGACCCATTTTTATTATTTAAACGCTGCGTGTCTATAATGACTCCGTCCGAGGAAAAGGGCGCAACAGCGCCGCCGAAACGCTCCGCAGCGGGACAGACGAGCTGGCAGGCCAGTGCTCGGCGCCGCACAGTGGGCCAGAAGACCGGTGGAGGTGGCAAAAAAACTCTAGATGCGTTTTGAACTCCAGACCCTCGTAAAACGAACAAATTAAAACTTGTATAGTTTTAATTAGTTTTTTAGTAAATTTTGTTAAATTTTAAAAATTGAATTAAATTTGACTTAACTTAAGTATTTTTAATTAATTTTCATTTGCAAAACTAGAATTTGTTAATCTTTGTAAGCTGCTTTGATTAAATCTTAAATTAAATTGAATAAATGCAGCTTACAAAGATTAACAAATTCTAGTTTTGCAAATGAAAATTAATTAAAAATACTTAAGTTAAGTCAAATTTAATTCAATTTTTAAAATTTAACAAAATTTACTAAAAAACTACACTACAAGATCAAATGTGTGCTTAGTACACAGCTATGGGAGCGTACTTGCAAGCACACATCTATAGCTGTATGCTTCGACAAGCACACATCTATAGGTGTGTGCTTGGCAAGCACACAGCTACAGGTGTATGCTTGGCAAGTACACATCTATAGGTGTATGCTTGGCCAAGCACACTTTAATCCCACCCATTTAAAGGCATACTCCTACAGCTGTGTGCTTGGCCAAGCATACATCTACAGATGTGTGCTTGTCCAAGCATACACCTATAGATGTGTACTTGGCAAGCATACACCTATAGATGTGTACTTGGCAAGCATACACCTATAGATGTGTGCTTGCAAGTACGCTCCCACAGCTGTGTACTAAGCACACATTTGATCTTGTAGTGTAATAAAAACTATACAAGTTTTAATTTGTTCGTTTTACGAGGGTCGAGGGGCTAAATAGGACTCAAACCGAGCGTGTGACCCCACCGATGGATTGCGCTCCGAACGAGGAATCCATTGGTGGGTCACACGTTCGGTTCGAGTCCCATTTAGCGACGCTGGAGCTCAAAACGCGTCCGGGATTTTGGCCGCCTCCACCGGTCTTCCGGCCCACTGTGAGCCGGGCGGTGCAGGGTGCAGTAAAGCACTCTAGACGCTCCATCTGCCGCGCCGCCGCGCCATCCCCGTCCTCGCCAAGTGGAGTGCGAAGCTGAGACTGCGAGAGTAATAAGTTACGGGGGCAGCCGGCAGCCACGCGGCAGCACAGCGCGGCTGCGTCCACAACAAGGCCGTCACCAGCGCGGTGGTGGCGGCGGCGCATATTCGGCGTGCTTCCGTTATCCGCACGCCACCCCCGGCACCGCCCCCGCCACCACACTGCGAAAGTATTGCCGGGGCGTCGCCGCACCACCGCCGCAAAACGCCGCACAGCGCCGCAAAGGCTCCCCGAATCAAGTTTTGCCACTTCATCACCCACATCGTTGGTGTGGTGCGCCGAGCCGTGGCGCTGCGGCCAGCCAGCAGCCAGCCAGCAGCCAGCCAGCAGACAGCCAGCAGCCAGCCAGCAGACAGCCAGCTGGAAGCCAGCAGCCAGTCTGCAGCCAGCCAGCAACTGCACTGCAAATATGGCGCTCCCTGAAACTAAACGCGTTTTGAGCTCCAGAGTCGCTAAATTGCACTAAAACTGATCGTGTGACCCCATCAATGATTTGCTCTCCGAACGCGAAATCCTTTGGTGGGGTTACACGTTCGGTTCGAGTCCCGTTTAGCGACTCTGGAGCAAAACACGTCTAGAGTTTTGGTGACTGCGCCGGCCTTCTGGCCCACTGTGAACCAGCCAGCAGGCAGCCGTTTCCGGTACGATGCGACATTTACCGGCGGCGGCGATCTCTTCATATTTTCCGCACCCCCTGCGGCTGCGGCCCCCATCGCTCTCCACTCGGCGGGCCAAGCAGAGCGGTGATTCGTCGCTCCGCCTCTCTCGCAGGGGACGCCCCACGAGTGCGAGAGAGACAGCGCAGTTCCAGCCGGTCCTAATTATTGGCTGCTTTTCATCGGTAATCGTCGTGGATAATCGCCCTGGCCTGGCTTCAAGTGCGGTTTATTGGTTGAGCGGGCGAAGGAGACACGCGAAAAAAGAGAGAGCGAGAGAGACGGGAGATAAAAAGAGGCGAGGGTGCGTGGCGGGCTGGCGGCGCACAATGGCACACATCCATGGCTTCGTTGCTGATTTTCTCGCTCGGTCGCGCGTCAAAAGGACGGCACTGTCTTCTCCACGCCCCCGGCGGCCCCACGGCGGCTCGTTGCCCTGTCTCTGTCGCTCCGCCCGCACGCGGTGCGTGAGTGCGACGGCGACGGAGCGCGACTCTTCGGAACCAGTCTGCAGCCACCCCGTCGCACAGTGGGCCAGAAGACCGGTGGGGCGGCCAAAACTCTAGACGCGTTTTGAGCTCCAGAGTAGCTGAATGAGACTCGACCCGAACGTGTGACCCCACCAATGGATTGCCCTTCGAACGAGGAATCCATTGGTGGGGTCACACATTCCGTTCGAGTCCTATCTAGCGACTCTGGAGCTCAAAACGCGTCTAGAGTTTTGGCCGCCTCCACCGGTCTTCTGGCCCACTGTGCGTCGTCGTCCCGTTCGTTACTGGCTATGGCTTCGCTTTACGGCAGCCCCTTTAAGCCGCGGCCAAACAGCCCAAAGGCCCAAAGGGTGCCGAGCCGCCGAGCCTCGCCAAGCCGCCGCGCCGCGCCGCGTGGGGCGGGTCGAGGCGGGGCACTGATACGCAATGCATTTTACGGCTTCATCGCACGGCTGTCACCGACACACGCGCGCACAAGTACACACACACACTCACTCTCTCTCTCTCTCTCTCACACACACACACAATCCGGCATGAAGCCCCTGTGAGGTGGGCGGTCCCGCGGCGCGCGCGCGTTCGGCGGGCTTGCCTATCGCCTGTCCGTCAGGCGCCCCGCCCCGCCGCGCCGGTCCTTGGCTGCGTTCCGAGGCGCGTTCCTCTCGGCCCGGCGTTGCATCCTGTTGCGTTCCAGGCAGCAGGATTAATCTCTGCAGGGCCGCCCCGCCCCGCCCCGCCCCGCCCCGCCCCGCCCCGCCCCGTTTAATAGCCCATCGGCGAGTGGCCCCGCTGCAGGCCGTCATCCCGCCGCCCCGCCGCGACCCCCGCCGCGCGGACTTTGGCGCCCCCGTTCTTTTTTCAATCCGCAGTGTAGGAAAAAAAGAGAGAGAGAGAAAGAGAGGAAATAAGAAGAAAGAAAGAGGAGAAAAAAGTTGCTTCAACTCGCAATTTCCAGTGAAGCCGTGGCGCGCGCGGGGTGCTCCGGGGTCGCGGGCCGTGGTGGTGTGGTGTGGGGGGGGGGGGGGGGACACGAGAAAAGCATCGTCCGGTTGGACAAAAGGGCCGCGTTTGAATGTACCATTTGTTTTTGCAAAGCCAGAGGGAGAAACGGAGACGGAATGCACAAATAGCAATAATGCCACAATGGGAGGGGTGGCTCGGGGTGGGCCGGCCTGCCCGGCCAGCGCGGCGGCGCGGCAACGGCTCTGGGCAGGTAGCCCTATATTTGGCCCCGCGCCTCGGCGCCTCCCGACCCGTGTCACCCCTTGTTCGCGCATCCACCGTCCTGGCGTCCTGGCGGTACTCCTGCTGCTGCCCATCCTGGTCGCGATCCCGACCCTGCAGACTGGTTCCGAGAGTCGTTCTCCGTCGCTCTGTCTCTCTCGCACCCTCGCGGGACGCCCCGTGAGTGCGAGAGAGACAGAGCGACGTAAACGACCCCCGGAACAGTCCACTGGCCGGGACCCTTCCCGGAGCACCGCCGCCCCCCGCAGCCACTCCAAGCAGTGCAGGCCCCGCCACCGCCGGCCCGTTTTTCGCCCCGCACTCGCATCCCTCGGTGCGCACCGCGGCGGTTGCGGCTCCGGGTCGGTGTCGCTACCCAAATTGAATTTATGTGCGTTGGAGCGAATTTATCTGCGGCGCGTGCCGCGTGCGCGTACGTGCGCGACGTACGAACAACAACGCGATGACCTCCGTGCCTCGCGGTCGCGTTGGGCAAGGCGTAGCAAGGCGGCGGCCAGCAACACGCCCGTTTGGCGCCAAAACGCGCGTAAGTTTGAATTTTTCGCGACGTTGCGGGCCGCGGGGACACTGTCGGGAGGGGGCTCCTCGGTGGGTGCCTCGCCGGCGGTGCCGCGCCGCGGTCGGAAATTGAGTTCACTGTGCGAGTTATCATCAGGGAGCGAGGACGTCAGTAACGAACGCAACGAACCGCCGCCGCCGCCAGTTGAGAGTGGAGTGGTTGCTTACCAACTTGGCGATCTTTTGCGCCAATACACTCTTAGCCGGCTGGTGCGGTGGTGTTGCGCAGGGACACAGGAACGACACTGACTCTTTTTTTCCGTCGAGGGGTGAATGACTCAGCGTTCTGGTGTACACATGAACACATGAGTACGGGTGAGTACACCTTACTTTGCTCACAAATTTCGCATTTGTAAACGTTTAAAGGCTTTATTTAGCGTTTTAAACGACACTCAACGCCAAATCAAGCGAAAAAGTACAGAATTTCACCCTTATTAAACTTGTGAGTACACCGAGTACGGGCAAATTTGTACACGAGTACACTAGTGATTCACCCCTCGTTTTCCGTCTGTTTTGTTTGACTCTGTCTCCGCTCAGGGAGTCGTCGTCGGCGAACAGTCTCGCACGAATTTCGGTACAAACTTTGACTAAATTTGACAAACTACAGACTGCATCTTCGCGAGAGCCTTTTTCTGCCAAGAGCATTCCTTCTCGCTGCCGCTCGCTCGCGCCGTCGTCCTGCCGCGGCGGTGTCGCGAAGACGAAACATGGCGGGGCGGCAGGGCGGGGCGCGGACACGCCGATGTCGTCGCCTGCTTCTGAAACTCATTTCCGACTCATGGTCGTCCGCCCCGTCCGCCCTGCCGTTAGCGTTGGCGCGTTAGCGCCAGCACGGCCAGGATGGGACGATTATCGGCAGACAAGGGGAACGCCATTCCGACGGCCCTTTGGCCTTTTCCCAGTGTTTCCACCCACGCAGTACTGATTGAGGGGCGCCTATCCACTCCCGACTCCCACCTCCCAATCCCACCTCCCCACTCCCAAGCCGAGAGAAAACCTCAAGGCACTCAAGCGCACGGTTAGTGTGAGGCCGAAATTTCCAGCCTCGCCGAGAGACGGGACCTTCGTTCGTCCTCGAAGCGCGAATTTCAAATATTGAATGTCATTTTCCCGCGGCGCTGGTTTTGCCTTTCCCGCAGTGAATGCGTTTATTTCTGGTTTATTCTGGTTGGACTGATTCCGAAGAGTCGTTCGGTCGCTCTGTCTCTCTCGCGCTCGTGGAGGCGTCCCATAGGTGTGCGAGAGAGACGGAGCGAGGTGTCTGCGCGCGACAACGCGTGCCGAGTTACGGCGGGGATGATTCGTGGCCACATGGAGAGGCTCGATGCCCAGCGATACCCACTGCTCGCTCTGTCTTTCTCGCACCTCTGTGCTGCGCGCCGTGCGAGTGCGAGAGAGACAGAGCGGCGAGTTTGGAAGCGGCCGTCGATTTGACGGCACGGCGATTGGCAAGCGGACCGCCGCGTCGCTATCCCCGCTTGCCCGGTCCATGCTGCTGCCGCCCAGCCAGCCAGCCAGAAACCCTCTGGTCGTTCCGAGGCGGAAAGATTCAGCCAGCGGATAATGTCACATTTTCCTTGCCGTAATTTCGAGGCTACTGCACTGTAAATGTCTTACGGTGAAAGGCTGCATATAATGTTGGAGATCTTCTCCATACTACCAACGAAATTCGTCAAAATATCTATGAGGTACGGTGGATTCTCATGGTATGTTATGAAGTCAGCTGCACCACCATAATATGGAACATTTTCACCATAGTACACTGAGATTCCAAACGCTATGAGTATAGCATATGGTGCAATGCACCTGAGATATTGCACCATACGTGCATGCCTCGCGTATTGCACCTTACGTGCAATGCATCCCAAAAAGGCCCTTCTTATGCATGGGAATGGGAAGGCATTGCACTTCATGTGCAATGCTTTTGTATTGCACCAATTGACGCTACTCATAGCGTTTGGATTCTCAGTGTAATTCAGATAATCTTCACTGTACACCATTTAGAGTGCTATTCAGAAGCCCCTTTCAAACCAAGCCAAAATGAAACGGCCCTGCTTTAAAAGTTTTGGAGTTCTTTCAGATTTTACGCAAACCTATCCTCCGCGATGCATAGCGAGAAACTGGCCGGGCACAGGGACCCTCGCCCTTGCCGCCTTGCTCCTCTCGGCCAGATCTGGCAATCCAGCAATCTGGCTCCGATGGCGAAATGAAAGTCACGCGTGGCGCGCGTCCAAAAATAAATGCAATTAAAAGAAGGCCGGCCGCGCTATGATTGCGCGCTATTGTTTTCCGAGTGCAAAACGCCCCCGCCAAATGACGCCGGGTGGAAAGGGGGGGGGGGTCCGGAAGGGCGCCAGCGAAACAGTGGCGAGGGGAGGGCTGTGTGCAAACGGTCGCAAAATGGGAGAATCAATTTTTTTGGGGTCCACCGCGCGTCTCTTGGCTCTGTTTTCGGTGGCACCGCCCTTCATCCGTCTCAGTTATCCGCTTCCAATGGCCACGCCGCCCACGCCTCGCCCCGCCCCGCCCCGCCGCGCCCCGCCGCACCCATCCCCGCTCCCGCCCTTTGGCCGTGTAGTGCCAATGTGCGCGGGGCGGGCCGGCTGGCCTGGCACACTGTTGGTCGGTCGACACGCCCCAGCGGTCTCTGCAGCCTCCCTTGATTCTGATGAAGACGGACTCTTCACTTTCAATCTGCCAGCCTCTCACCGCGATTCCACCTCCATTTGTCTCATCCCCCGCCGGCCCGTCCCGCCCCCGGTCCCGCCCCTGCCCGGACACGGGAATCTCATCACGGGATGTGTCAACCTCTCTTCAACAAGAGTAATATTTTGCGAAAGGGCCCTTCGCTGCGCGCCGCGCCCGGGCAGGCTGCTCAGTCCGAACGACGGCGTGCTCTGTCTCTCTCGCACCCGTGCGGTGCGTCCCACTACGCCCCACTACGTCCCACGAGTGCGAGAGAGACAGACAGACCGTCGAAAGCGACGCCAGACTGCCCTTTCCCTGCGCGGGTATTTTTAGCCTGGCCTTGGCAGCGGCTCGCCCCGCAGGTGCGGAAGTGTGGCCACTGCTTTACGGTTACTTGCTTTTCGCTGTACTGGTTTGCTGCCCGCGGACTGCGTGCAAAGAGTGCTCCAAAAAGCCGCGAAAGAAATGGCGAAGCGGTGACCGCGGAAAGGAACCTCCCCGCAGTGCCGACCTGCTGGTTCAGGCGGCACGGCTGCCTGCGCGACAAGAGCACCAGGGTGCATCGCGGGGATGCGAAGGGCACCTCTCTCTCTCTCTCTCTCTCTCTCTCTCTCTCTCTCTCTCTCTCTCTCTCTCTCTCTCTCTCTCTCTCTCTCTCGCAGCAGCAGCCGTCTGCTATCGCGCTCCAGCTATCTGATGGGACTGCTCCGGCATTTTTCATCCGCGGCCGTTACCTAATGCCGGCCGTACTTCGACGACTCCATGTCGTGCCTTTGCCTTTATTGGGGTCTGCGTTTTACGGCGGACGGTGCGCGGCAACGCGGCAGCATCGCCAGGGTGGCGGTGGTGGTGGTAGTGGTGGTGGTGGTGGTGGTGGTGGTAGTGTGGTGTGGTGGTGGTGGTGGTGGTGGTGGTGGTGGTGTGTGGTGGTGTGGTGGTGGTGGTGGTGGCGGCGGCGGCGGCGGCGGTAGTGCCCAGGGTGGGGCAGGGCACCCCGCCGGGTTTATGGGGTTCAATGCTTCTGGTGGGGGATTTGAGTCCAGTATCACCCCGCCCCGCCCCGCCGCACCGGTGACACGCGCGCACCTCCGCCGGTCCGTGTTTTATCTGTCGCTGCACGCGGTGCTGCCTCGCTGTCGCCGCGCCGCGCCAGACTTTGTCCACTTGCTCTTTCTTTTATAGCTCCTCGCTGCTTGTTGCAGACGACGAGTAGTGCGCCACAGGCTCGCACGAGATTGAAATACGGTTTTACGCGCGAGTTGCTGAAGCCGGCCGGGGGCGCGCGCGCGTGACGCGCAGTCGATAACACGGGGCAAGGCGCGGGGCTGAAAGCTCGCTGAAAGCGTTCTGAAAGCTCGCTGAAAGCTCGCTGAAAGCGTGGTGAAAGCTCGCGAAAGCCGACGGGCTAATTCCTATTCCTCCAAATCCCCGCGAAATAAAAATGGTGGAAAGGCGCGCACAATGTGTGGGGGCGCGCCCCGCTTGCCCCGCGAGGGGCCGTGGGGCCGTGGGGCTGCGGGGGCGCTGCTGCTATCTGGGGGTGCCACGGCCCCGGCCACGGCGCCGCGGCGCTGCCTGCCTTTCTTCGCACTCTGCTAGCGCTATTGCTCGTTACGTGTCTGTTGCCGGTTTGGCCTCCCGGGCGGGCTCAAGGCCCCGCTCCGAACGCGGCGCGCCGTCTCTCTCGCACTCACGGGCCGCCCCGTGAGTGCGAGGGAGACAGAGAGGCGCCGTCGCGGAACGAGCCTGCAGGTGCTCCTCGCTGCCACCGACACATACACGCGCAAGCTGGCATTGCCAGCCAGACCGCCCGCCCGCCCGAGCAGCCAGCCAGCGGCCCCCCTTCCTCGGCTCATTCAAGTTTGTCGTGTGGAAGCGAGCGGAGCGATGCACGGGGGTGGAAATGGGGTGCCTAAGCGGTTTGGGGTTTGCGGCGACGCTGCGACGCCTTGGCGAAGCCTCGGCCACGCCCCGCTGCACTCGGTCACCAAAATCCGCTCCTGGTGTGGTGGATCCGTCGCCACGCCTCCAGTAAAGTTCACCCACTTTCCACAACAAACACACAAAAAAACGTTCTGTATACAGAAAACAGATTTTAAAAATTCTATGATAAAAAAAAAATAGTTGCGATGTTTTTGCGCGTGCACATGCAGCTCCTCCACCTCCACGCTTAAAACCTTAGAAGTATTGAGCAATTTACTTATTAGTATACTAAGAAATAGTTCGTTAATTACGAACTATTTTTTTTAAACTTATGTATGCTCAAAATACTTTGCTCTATGAAGATAGTTTACTTCGTAGGGCTTAAATAGTAGTTTGTAAGGTTTTCTGAGTGTAAGTCACTTTCGTGCAAGTTAATGGCAAAAATCGCTCCGATTGTCAATGGAAACGTCTCCAGTCCCGACGGGATGACAAGGCGAAGCGACTTACAGTGGACATGTCCCTCGCCGGCGGCCTTCCACGTCCTTCCTGTCGCATGCACGCACCAGCACACTGCGAGCACGGACCGCATGGCAGCCTTGAAGGCTGGGCTGGATCCAAAGCCAGATCTGGGGCTGACAGGCGGGTGTGTGCACACTGTGTGTGGCGCTGTGCTTGCCCTTGTCTCCTTTCTCGCTCCTCCACTGTATCGCCGCGGACAGTGCCGCTTCATCTCTATCGGCGAGGACGCTGATTGGGCAGCCAGTGCACGCGTATTCGCAGCAGCGCCAATGGCGGGTCCAAATAATTGATCTGAAAAAAGAAAACTGCGCAGTTTGCCACAGCTTTGGCTGTTTTTGACTGGTTTGTGCCGGAATGGAGGTCCGGTTGATGCGAGCGTGGGGCTTTGCATTCGAGCGTGGGGCTTGGGTGCGAGCGTCGGTGCGAGCGTGGCTCGACGAGAACTGCTCCCCTTGATTGCGAGGTGGTCGATGCTCATTGAGATGCACGGGGCTGCCACAGTCGTGCCAAACCGGGGCGCACCGGGGCACATCTGGCAAGTACGCGGTCCCGAATATTTAACGGCACGTTTCCCTTTTAATACGGCCCTTCGGATCGCTCGGCCCTTTCGGCCGGCCAGTGCGTTGAGGCGCCGACCGCGAGTTGAGCCGTCGAACAGTGGGCCAGAAGACCGGTGGAGGCGGTCAGAACACCAGGCGCGTTTTGAGCTCCAGAGTCGCTAAACGGGACTCGAACCGAACGTGTGACCCCACCAATGGATTGCTCTCCACACGAGGAATTCTTTGGTGGGGTCACACCCCCCTCGAGTCCTGTTTAGCGACTCTGGAGATCAAAAACCTTCTGGAGTTTTCGCTGCCTCCTGCAGTCTTCTGGCCCACTGTGTGTTGGCCCGCCAGCCAGGCAGCTTGGCCGTAACGCACGTCTCAATCCTTTACGGCTTTTGTCAAAACAGGGCGGAGCATTTTACTTTCCTCTCCAGTGTGGTGCCGTTTGCCCCGACGAGGTTCTCGGCGTGTTTCCTTGGCTCTTTCATGTGCCGCTCCGGCCAGCCAGGCAGCCAGGCCGCACCGCACGACGCGCACATCGAGGAAACGCAATGAACCAATGAGCGGCGGGGGGCGGGCGGCGAGCAGCCGCCTCATTCCGAGGAATCGTTTCGTCGCTCTGTCTCTCTCGCTCTCACGGGGCGTCCCGTGGCGGTGCGAGAGAGACAGACCGATCCTTTGGAATGAGGCGGCAGAGCAGCGGTCCCTGGTCGTTACCGTCCTGCCCTCCTTCTCATAGCGTTACTGCAACGTTACGCGCCAACATGCAAGTCTCGGTCACTCTCGCTCTCGGCGGGAACCTTCGCGGACAGACTCCCACGCGGCCCGCCCCGCCCCGCCCCGCCCCGCCCCGCCCCGCCCCTTCGATTCCCATGCGCGTGCTGGATGTGTGTTAGTGTGGCGTACGCCCGCCGTGGCAGTGAAGTGCGCGATGATGCTTGCGGACGCCACACCGTAACACCGCCGTGTCGGCCCGCCTTAACTGCCTTAACGGCGCCACTTTTCCTCATGTCTGGCGATGAACGCGCCGGAAGTGCGACACGCGCCGCCGAGTCATTCGCACTCCATCCGCGGGAGAGGGGCGAAACACTCGGCGGCGGAGGTTCGCGGGTCTGGCGGCGCGGCGGTGGCGTGCTGGCATGCAAAATGACAAAGTTTGAGCCGAAATTAGCGCAAGTTAGAGGCCGTAATAGAATCCGCGCCGCCGAGGTGACGCTAGTGGAGAATGTTAAAAGGGAGGCGTCGACGAACGTGCTCTCCTTGAGGTGGGAACGCGGAGCGCCGGTGTGACGGCCGCGTCACGGCGTGTGGCGGCCGCGCCCCGCCCGCCCCGCCCCACCCCCCGCCCCCCCCCCCGCCCCGCCCCGCCCCGCCCGCCCCACCCCGCCACCTTGCACAGTCATTAGGAGGGAGAAAGGTCTGCTTCACAGTGCTTCGCTGCTTCGCGCCAGCAATAAAGTTAGCATGTCGCTGAAATTGCTCTCGGGCCGTGACAGCGACGCCGCGGCAACGGCGATCGGCCCGGCCGGCCCTTGCCGAGGAGCAGGGCGTGCTGCAGCGGACCGATTCCGAGAGTCGTTTTCGTCGCTCTGTCTCTCTCGCACTCGCGGGGCGTCCCCTGTAGGTGCGAGGGAGACAGCGCGAGGAAAACGACTTGAGGGAGCAAGGGTGCAGGTCAGGAAGCGCCTCACGACGACGAGCGCCCTAGCGACACCCCATCAGCTCTGACCTTTCGCCAGGAATATCAATAGCGACCTACATGTATACATGCATGGAAGGTTCGCCCCACTTCACACTGCTGCGAGCGCTGCAAGGGTTCCGATTTTGCTTTTTCGGTTATCAAGGGGCAAGTCATAACAGTTGCCGTGGGTTAAAAATCGCCGTTGAAGTCGCACAGTGGGCCAGAAGACCGGCGCAGGCGGCCAAAACTCTGTACGCGTTTTGAGCTCCAGAGCCATACTAAACAGGACTCGAACCGAACGTGTGACCCCACCAATGGATTGCTCTTCGAACGAGGAATCCATTGGTGGGGCCACACGCTCGGTTGAGCCCCATTTAGCGACTCGGGAGATCAAAACGCGTCTAGAGTTTTGGTCGCCTGCGCCGGTCTTCTGGCAAATCCACTGTGGGCCGTGAATGGCCCTCGTCTCGTGCCGAATGCCTGGCGGTGCCTGTCCGCCGCCCGCACTCCGCGCTCTGTCTCCCTCGCACTCACGGCGTGTGCTGCAGGGGTGCGAGAGAGACAGAGCGACAGCTGGACAGGCGGCGCCCGGGCGACTGCAATGGTCCTCATTGCGAGGACCACGCCCCAGTCACCCAGTCACGCAAGGACGGCCGCCGCCCACACGCGCCGAAAGGAAGGACTGTAAAGGACTCGTCATCATGATGAAGTGTTCCACGACAGCGCCACTTTGCTGCGGCCCGGAAGGTGGCTAGCCTGCTCTTCGCGCTGCTGCCGCCGCGTCGCCCTGACCCATTTAGGGCAGACCGCCCCACAGTGGTCCAGAAGACCGGTGGAGGCGGACAAAACTCTAGACGCGTTTTTGAGCTCCAGAGTCGCTAAATGGGACTCAAACCGAACGTGCGACCCCACCAATGGATTGATCTCCGAACGAGGAATCCATTGGTGGGGTCACACGTTCGGTTCGAGGTCCATGGAGCTGAAAACGGCCGCCTCCACCGCGCCTTCTGGCCCACTGTGCGCCCGTCCGCGATGCTCAATTGTTGCCGCGCATAGAGACGGCGAGACGCGACGCGGCGCCCCCACTGCATGCCAAATTCGCGTCATGCCCAGGCCGGTTGTAATGTCTGCGGGAGCGGGTCACACGTGCTGCCGCTAGCAGGCAGACAGACCGACGGGGTGGCGCACGGACGGGCACAAGGAGAGAGAGGGACAGAGAGAGGAGAGAGAGGGAGAGAGGAGTGAGGGGGCGGGGGCAGAGAGACTGAGACAGAGAGACAGGGGAGCGTACTGCCGTTTTGCGACACGCGTTGATGCCGACATCCTGTGGCCTCAATCCAGCAGCTTCATGTTGATGGGGTTATCCGGTAGGGCTGCTCCAGTCGGGGCTCCAGCCATTCACAGCAGTGCGCGGCGGTGCGCGGGTAGCGCGGGGCGCTCTGTCTGGCCGCCGAGTCCCGCTGGCTGGGGCCTGGCCGGGGCCTGGCCGGGGGGTCTGGGGCCACGCACTGACCTCCCTTACGCAGCATCCGCGAGCCTCGGCCGCACAGAGAAGGCAAACGTTGTCAAGGGGGCCGCTCGACTGGAAGCACACCGCACGCGTCCACACCCAGAAAAATGCTTTCTTGACTTTTAATTTTCTTGGTTTTTATAAGAGAAACACAAGAAAATTCTTCTGCATACATGAAAAAAAGTTAGGATAAAGAAACCTTTTACTTGAAACAACCACGAAACGTAAATTTTTTCTTGATCCAAGAAGTCATTTTTTTGGGTGCGTCCGGAGGACTTGCACACTGAAAAAGAGGTATTTTCAGCATGAGTTTAGGTGCAAACCATTTACAGTCATGCTCATACTAAGACTTCGTCAATTACGAAGCATTTTCCCAGTTAGACCACACATTGCCGAAAATGCTTTACATGTCTTCGACTTGTCCCATAAAAGTTTAAGCCGCACGACGCTGCGGCTCCCTGGATTGCCAGGGGCGGTAAATCTCGCTGTAATTCTTTACAGTCGCGTGTAAGTGTTACTTCCCCCGATCGCCCCTTCGCCCCCTCCCTCCTCCCGGCATAGCTCACAGTCGTCGCGTCCTCCCCCCCCCCCCCTTCCCCCTCTCCAGTGCCGCCCCTTTCCCTCCAATTGCAAATGCAAGCATCCCGCCCCAACCTCGAAAGTTCGTGATCCCTTTCCCGGGACCCACTGTGACTTTCCGCCAAGTTTAATCGTTTGCCAAGAATGTGTCTTTAACACTGAAGGCTACGCATGAGACGGCGTGCCAGCGCACTCTGGGTCTGTGTGCGTGTGTGTGTGTGTGTGTGTGTGTGTGTGTGTTGTGTGTGTGTGTGCTTGTGTAGTGTGTGTGTGTGTGTCTGTGAGAGAGGGAGGAGGCTAGCGTACAATTAGTGTGCGCTGAGCGCAGCCAGCAGAATAGAGGCGTTTGGTACAGACTCGGTTTGTAACGCGAACTAGCCGATCGGAATTCAGTCCCCTGCAACCGATGGCCGAGCCAAGAAGATAGTGGTGCAACTCTCGTCGAATTGCATTGATTATTTATTACAGTGAGTGTCGTTCTGATAATAAATGGAGCTTTTCTTGTTCTTCTGTTTCCAGGTGAGTTTCGCGGACTGGGGACGTTGGACGTTTGCAGGAAGGCGTTATAGGTGAGGTACGCAAGTTCCGTTTCGTGGTGTACTTCTCAGTATCATGTCCAGGCCCGGGTGGGGGTGTCATCTTGGAGACAGGGCGGCCAGGCTTCTATTACTGAACTCATAATTAATTTAACAAACTGTTTCACACTGGCGGCCTCGTCCCGCCTCAGGATTCGATTTAACGATACCAACTTTGTGAAGTGGCTGGGGGGGGGGGGCGGTGCATACTTCATCGCACTAACACTACTTTTTCTCGGCAAAGTTGTCGCGCCTGGAAGTTTTGCAGAAGCGCCTTATTTACCAGCGCCGCCATTTCTTGCAGCAGAACAAGCAGGACGGACACCGGAAAAAAATAAAAGCATTTATCAGGAATGTCGGGGTGGAGCAGCAGGGAAGAGGGTGCAATTACCTCGTGCATAACCTCAAACAACTTTGGGGCCGCGCAGCCGTGGCAAACACGCACTTTGGCATTGCAGCGGTGTGTGGTCTGGCTGGGCGGGGCCCTCCCTCATATCGCACCTCTACCCTGTGGATTTCCCTCTCCCCTTTTACTTTGTTCTTGTTTTTGCTGTGCGAAATTAATACCATCCCCCCCGCGCACAGTGGGCCAGAAGACCGGTGAGGGCGGTAGTCTAAATCCCGGACGCGTTTTCGATCTCCAGAGTCGCTAAACGGGCCTCGAACCGATTGTGTGACCCCACCAATGGATTCCTCGTTCGGAGAGCAATCCATGGGTGGGGTCACACGTTCGGTTGGAGTCCCATTTAGCGACTCTGCAGCCCAAAACGTGTCTAAGAATTTTGTCCGCCTCCACCGGTGTAGCCCACTGTGCCGCGGCGGCGGGTCCACGTCGCCCTCGCTGCCGTTTATTGATGGCCGCGACACATATTCGTCCAGGACGCCGCCAATCCGCCGCCCCGCCCTCCGTCAGGGCGTCAAGGGCCCGGCTGTTTGCCGAACAGCTCTCTGCGCCGTCAGGCCCTACGCAGCCCTTCCCTTCCCCTTCCCCCTACAGATGTCGCTCGGCGTGTTCGTCTCTGTAATGAGAGGGACGAAGACGAACTGCTGCCGCGCTGTATAGCTTTTGGCGCGGACGGGCCGAGGGGAAGAAGCGGATACTGCACTGAAAAAATTCAAAAATTTTCATCAAAATGACATTGTTGTAGCCTGTATAATTTTCAAAGAAATTGACCCTTCCTCCCCCGATTTCTATACGCTCTTGGAAACTCCTACCGCACAGTGCTGCAGGGCTCTGAGGTCCATACACGGCCGACACACCCCCTTCCCTGCGTTGCCCCCCTGCCGGGGCTTGCCAGTGTGCTTGCCTGCCGATGAGGGCTGGCCAGGCCTGGCCGTAGGGCTGCAACGACCCTTGTAGCACCCAGCCTAATTAGGGGCGAACCGTGTTCAATGTTCCGCACCCTGGAAAAATAACGCGTCTTTTACCGGCACGTCAAACCGGGTTCGAACATATGCTTTATTGGTTTGCTTCGGTGCAAAGGAAAAAGTCGATCAATGCCCACATTTCGGGGAAAAAAATGATTCCTACCCCAATTTGCCTGATAAAATTTCACCCAAATTTGGGCGAGGAAGGTTTCATCATCAAAATTTGGGTGATAAATTGTGAATCAGCTTCCTACCTACAAAGCCGTGTTGTTGGTTTCCTCACCCAAATTTGGATGAGTTTGGTTTTCTCACCCAAATTTGAGTGAGTTTGGTTTCCTCACCCAAATTTAGGTGAGTTTGGTTTCCAAATTTGGCTGATACAGAATACCTCACCCAAAATTTTGGACCCGATTGTGACTCTTTCATACTCTCGGTGTGTTTCCAAAACGCGCTTTCCTCGAGGAGAGCAAAGTCAAGAGAAGGAAAAGACGCGCTCACGCACTTCACCCAAATCAGAAGAGAATCAAGAGGCGAAAGAGCAAAGTCCGCGACAAACGGGGAACCGCAACAACGGGCGCCAAATGGCGACACAAAAGGTAAACGACAAAGGCAAATGAATGGACACGACGACGGGACACAGTGGGACACAGTGGGACACGAAAAGGAACGAAGAGAGAAAGAAGAGAAAGGGAGAGCCGCCTCGCACGACTGCGACGGGAAGGAAACGCTTCCGCGACTGAGGGTGACATCCTGCCGCCGCCCCGCGCCGCCCTGGCAGGGCTGGCAGCCTGGAAGGCAGTCGTGCTGGCAGCCGGGGAGGCAGCCTCCCCTTTGCGGTGGCGTGCTTCTTTCCCGACGAGGCCCCCGAACCCCGAACCCAACTACCCCCGCCGCTCTCCTTTTCGTAAACCCGTATTACCCGCGGCGTTATGCTTATTGCAGCCGTGCACAAATCCCGTCACGCGACACGCTGCGCGATGCAGACTGACTCCGAGAGTCGTTTTCGTCGCTCTGTCTCTCTCACACCTGAACAGGGCGCTTCGTAGTGGTCCAGAAGGCCGGTAGAGGCGGCAAAAACGATAGAGGCGTTTTGAACTCCAGAGTCGCTAAGTGAGACCAGAACCGAACGTGTGACCCCACCAATGGATTGCTCTCCGTACGAGGAATCCATTGGTGGGGTCACACATTCGGGTTGAGTCCTTTAAGCAACTCTGGAGCTCAAAACGCGTCTAGAATTCTGGCCGCCTCCACCGGTCCTCTCCTCTGACCCACTGTTCGAGCCACATGGGTGCGAGAGAGACAGAGCGACGAAAACGACCCTCGGAATCAGTCCACTGGTGCACGCAGTGCAAAGCACTAACGTGGAATGTAGAGTACTCGGTGAGGTACAGCGCCGCGTCGACGGGATGGTAATGGTGGCGGGCAGGGGCAGGGAGCAGGGTCGGAGTCAGGGGTGCTGAATTCATTTCAGGGCGGGCAGGGGAGGGGCAGGAGGGGCCGTGCCACCTTTGCGTGGTTTTGTAATCACAGCGGGGGCTCTTGGCCGCCAAGGAGCCTTTTGGCTTTGGCCAGGGAAGACATTGGCCCGCTGCTCCTCCTTCTGTTGTTGTTGTTGTTGTTGTTGTTTCACAGTGGCAGTTGTTGTAGTGGTGTCATTCCGGCCCTCCCCCATTTCCGCGTGCTTTGCCGCCCTGATCCCTGCTCTCCACTGCTCTCCACTGTTCCTTACCGTCTTTCATACCGCTATCTCTTTCTCGTTTTCCCCCTCTCTCTCTATTCCCTCCATTCTTTCGTCGGTTTGTTCCCCCTTTTTCTTCATTAACCGCCCTGTTCTTCCCTTCCTCTCTGATCCCTCCGCGTGTGTCACGGCCGCTCCTTTGCCCCTCCTGTGGTGGTCAGTGCGCGTGGCCGCCAACTAACCTCTCCCGGAAGCCACTCGGAAGACGCACTTCCGGTTTCCCTTCCGTTTCCCCCACCCCTCCCCCCTCCCTTTCCCACCTGTCCGGCCCGTGATTTTCGCGGCACGAGTCAAACTAAATGTGACAGCGTCACCGCCCTCGTGGAGCCCGACCTTCCCTCCTGAGCCCCGGGCCTCCTGCAGACTGATTCCGAGAGACGTTTTCGTCGCTCTGTCTCCCTCGCACCGATTGGGAACGCCCCACAGTGGGCCAGAAGACCGGTGGAGGCGGCCAAAACTCTAGACGCGTTTTGAGCTCCAGAGTCGCTAAATGGTACTCGAACCAAACGTGTGACCCCATCATTGGATTCCTCGTTCGGAGACCAATCCATTGGTGGGGCCACACGGTGGTTTCGAGTCCCATTTAGCGACTCTGGAGCTCAAATCGCGTCTAGAGTTTTGGCCGCCTCCACCGGTCTTCTGGCCCACTGTGGAGCGTCGAGGCGTCATTGCTCTTGATTATTTCTCGTCCATTTCGCTGGCCGTGGAGTGGAGTCGCCGATCGCTACGTTTCGTGCCGACGGCGTCGCCGTCGCCACCCGCGGAGCTGGAAATCAAATCTGACGAATTTTAGGAAATGGCTCTCTGTCGCCGAAGTGTGTGCCTGCAGGGCTGGGAGAGAGAGAGAGAGAGAGAGAGAGAGAGAGAGAGAGAGAGAGAGAGAGAGAGAGAGAGAGAGAGAGAGAGAGAGAGAGAGAGAGAGAGAGAGAGAGCCTCGGCGGGGAAAGGGCAGTGCTGCAGGGTCGGGGAGTGAAAGGGTCACACTCGTTACGGAGCCCTCTGTCGAGGAATATGTGAGCCCTTCAAAGGGGAAACAGGCACATCTCTCGGACGGCAAGCGCTCTGATTGCGAGGGCTCCACTCTCTCCTCTCTCTCTCTCTCTCCTCCTGCCACTATTCCATTATTGCAAGACTTTCGGCCCCGCCCCCTTTTCTCTGCATTATTCCTGCCTTTTCTGCGCTTTTCTTTGTGAAAATAAAAGCCCGTCGAAAAAAACGAACGCGACGCGAAGCCTTTTCTCATTGCACGATGCGCACTCGGGGTGACTGCGATTTACGTTTCGCGGATGGAAGTAGTCAAGTTTTGGAAGCGCTGTCTGCTAGACTAAGGGGGACTCGCCGGCCGCACCGCTAACTATGTGCCGCTGGCTAGTTCAAGTTTCATCCGCGGAACAGTGGAGGGGGCGTGCGAGGCGCAAAGGGAGCAACCTCGGCAAGCTGCCGAGCAAGGCACCGACACGGGCCGCCGTGCCGTGTCTGCCGAATTTCGCCCCGAAATTGTTGTGCACGGCGGCAGCGATCGCGTGACGGCGAGTGTAACACGACCGATAATTGTCAAACGCAGCGCCGGCATGTAATCTCGGTGCCTAGGGCGGCATTCGGAACCACACCCCGGAGTTCCTGCTGAGCTTTTACTTCGTCATACGATCAAGTCCGTAGTACGGATTACCAGAAATTTTGAGGTAACCCCGGAAAATTTTTGATGTAATCCGGATGTAATCCACAGGTAATCCGTAATCCAGCTGACACAAAATTTATCAGTCGTTACCCCCCCCCCTTCTCGCCTCAGTAACCTTTTGTCCACGTTTTTCATAGATGAATAAATTTCTCAGAGAAGTCTGATACATTGCTCCGAAATAGCTCGGTATTGAGACTATACACGGCATTTCTTGGTTACGAAAATTGAGTGTGGAACCGAGCCGAAAACCCAACTATCCTGTGATGTGGCGTCCACTGTCGCCGGGGTCGTTGGCGCCTGCAACGCGGGGATTGAGTCGGCACCGCCCTGACTCACGGACTGACTCGAGTTCATGGCTCACTCCCTGGACTTCGTCAAGGAATTTCCCTCGCCGCGGCGTGGCTTCCCGACGAAGCTCTCAGAGCTTTCAGCCACATTAGTGGGAGCCTAGGGCCGAGTCCACTTCGCGCGCCGAGAAAATTTCATTAAAAGGGAGAAACTACTGCAACTGGGCGCGCTGCTTGGCCGTGGTCGGTTGTTTGGGTCTAACAAGAAGTTTACCCTGTGGTATCTCAACCCCCTCCCTCCCTGCCAACGCCACAGGCACAATCCCGGGCTCGGACGTTCCAAAAAGCTTCTGACCTATTCCCTCTTGCTCTTCGGGTTGAAAGAGCGAGCGAGACGGAGTCGGCCTCCGTCCTCCGCATTTCGACGACGTGGGCCGAAGCCTGGCACAGTGGGCCAGAAGACCGGTGCCGGCGGCCGAACCTCTAGACGCGTTTTGAGCTCCAGAGTCGCTAAACAGGACTCGAACCGAACGTGTGACCCCACCAATGGATTCCTCATTCGGAGAGCAATCCATCGGTGGGATCACACGTTCGGTTCGAGTCCTGTTCACCGACTCTGGAGCTCAAAACGCGTCTAGAGTTTTGGCCGCCTCCACCGGTCTTCTGGCCCACTGTGCCTGGCCGCGCCTGGCCGCGAATACCAAGTCGCCAGTTGCCTCATCGAATTCCGTACCGTAAATTTGAACCGTCCCTCCTTTTTTCCGCGAGAGTATGACTCGCGGAAGAAAAATGCGTTGGGCGGCGCGCGGCGCCGCGTGCGGGTCGACTTGTCGCCTGCTCTCCGTTTCCGCCTTCGGCCGCCGAGAAAAATTCTCTCCGTTCCGCAGCGACGCGTCGCCACGCCGGAAGTGGCTCAGCGGTGCGCCGCCCCCGCCGCCCCAGTGCGACGAGAGCACTTGGAAATTTAACGTGGGCTCGCAAGTTTGCTCTTTTAATTTTTCCCTCGGCGATGATAGGCCGCCATTCGGCGGGTAAATGATATTTATTTGCGACGGTGGGGTCGCCGCCACACAATGGGCCAGAAGACCGGTGGAGGCGGCTAAAACTCTAGACGCGTTTTGAGCTCCAGAGTCGCTAAATGGTACTCGAACCGAACGTGTGACCCCATCAATGGATTCCCTGTTCGGAGAGCGATCCATCGATGGGGTCACACGTTCGATTCGAGTGCCATTTAGCGACTCTGGAGCTCAAAACGCGTCTAGAGTTTTGGCCGCCTCCACCGGTCGTCTGGCCCACTGTGCGCTACCCGCCCCTTGTTGGTGCCCATCTGCCTGAGCGTTCCTACACCGCCATTGGCGGGATGGGCGCCAAGTGCTAGTGGCTGCTGGGCCGCTAGCCGGCCGGGCTGGCTCGCTCCGAGAAATTGCATTTCCCTTCCAATCGAATGGCGAAATCGGTCCGGCCTAGCCGACCCCACGGCCCAAGCGATACAGGGACGCACCTCCTTTACCGTCTGTCCATTTCCCCCGCACTCCATCTCCACTTTGACTCGGCCTCCACCTCATTTCCTCTCCGACGCCCCCCAGCCAAATGGACCGTCGTGCGTCACAAACGCGTCACAAACAGACATTTTCCGTCACCTACTGCCAATTCACTGCAGCGATTTTGTGGGTCTGATGACCGTATATGCAACCCCAAGGATCTTATGCACTACTTACTGGCTTGAATGCTTGAATGAGAGCAGCGGGACACTTTCACTTTCATATTGCCACCCCTCGCCCACTTTCACCCTCTCTGGACTAATCCGACCCAAGTCACACACACACACACACACACACACACACACACACACACACACACACACACACACACACGCAGGGCGCGGCCTGTCCACTGCGCCCTCATTCGCGAGTTATACCAAATGATGACATTATGACGTCATCCCTGCCGCCCTTGCTAATAAGCTGTCAATTTGGTCGTCGCCGGACGCCGTGCTCGCCGGAGGGCTGCAGGGCTAACGACCCCTCCGGACGCCGTCCGGACGGCCCGGAAACGAACTCGTTTCGGAAAGGCGCGCTGCGATTGGTCGGCGAATGGCGGCGCCGGCCGATCGGACCAATAAGCGGCGAGCTTGCTGCCCCCGCGCGGCTCTGCATACTGCATGATGGTGGCGGACACGCGACGCGCCACACACGGAAACGCTATTCTCGTCGTTTAGCCCAGGAATTATTCGGGAAGGAAAGTGCCAGGCTCACGCGCGGAGAACGAAAGCGGGCTGCAGAGTCGTTTTCGTCGCTCTGTCTCTCTCGCACTCATGGGGCGTCCCGTTTAGGTGCGAGAGAGACAGAGGAACGAAACTCTCAGTCGGCTGGCTGGCTCCTTGATTGGGCACCGGACGTTGGCGATAAGTAAACACGGCCTGCTTCGAGTGTTGTAAACACGGTAAACAAAGGACTGACCGCGCCCGGCTGTTGCCCCAATTGCTGCATCCATCCGGGCAGGCGGGAAACTGGGTCCCATCTCACCGCACACAAATAGGCCGTCCTGCTCTACAAACTGAAGAGTGTACTCACTATGCATCTACTGATGCATTTGCAAATACACATCGTTAGATGCATACTTGAGGACATATCGTGGCTCATCTACTTGGCTGAGTACTCATCTACTTGGCTGAGTACACATCTACTTGGCTGAGCACACACCTACTTGGCTGAATACTTGGCTCAGTACACACCTACAGGTGTAGGTGCGTACTCAGCCAAGTGTGCATGTGTACTTTCAAGAATGCTACTGATGCATACTGAGTACGCACTTAAGTTTGTAGAGTGGTCCGGAACTTTTGGAGAAACGAAGAGACTGTCGGAGCTTGTTCACATTGCTTTGGGAAAGAGGCTCCTTGGCCATCTTCCGCCACCTGTCGCACCCCATCGATGCGGTGGCATATCTAATTGCCCGCGTCTCAATCAGCGTTAGCTTAAGGACCAACATTTCACACCATCTTCTCCCTTTTTCGTCCTGCCGCCCGAAACTGATTCGCGCTTGGCCGGCGTCTCGCGAAATATGAAAACGGGGATGATTGGCTGTCAAATTGGTGTCCGAAGGTGACGTTTACTGCTTTTCATTTTACGACGTGATTCGCTGGAATAAGGCTTCGCCGGCTCGGGGGTGTTGGGTTTATTCGCCGTCGTCTGTCCCTCTCGCACTCGCTGGCCGTCCGCAAGGAGCGACAAGGACGGAGTTATCGAAAAGGTTACGTAATAAGTGAACGACCCCGTAGGGCAGCCCGGGGCGTGCGCGGGGCCGATCTCATGTCGTCAACATTTAGTCGACTT
This sequence comes from Thrips palmi, assembly GCF_012932325.1. Lineage (NCBI taxonomy): Eukaryota > Metazoa > Arthropoda > Insecta > Thysanoptera > Thripidae > Thrips > Thrips palmi. Next base: position 3,827,652 of record NW_023144634.1, read on the forward strand.
CACTGCTGCGGCTGTTGGGCGGCACGCGAGGCCCTGCCGCCTCTCTGCGAAAACCCACCAGATTACGTTCGTCAGCCATTGTATCGGGTTGCCTGCCATGTCAAGGGAGGGGCTGCTGACACGTCGAGCCCTCTCCCTCGCACCATCATGGACGCCCTTTCACCCACGCCTCGAGCGTGCGAGGATGTGTGTGTGTGTGTGTGTGTCTGTGTGTGAGTGAATGTGAGTGTGTGCGCGCTCTTTCCCCAGCACAAGGAGCGGGTTTGTAGGAATTGATTTGTGTTGGAAGCAGGAGCGGATCAAGAGGCACTCCCCCCCCCCCCAACTCTGACGTGGACCAGCATTTAACGCCAACTTCACGGGGGCCATCGCACAAAAAAAAGAAGAGTGAGAGATTCAAATTAGTTGTAGCTTTGTTTTGAAGTGTCTTCAACTTGAAAGTGGGCGAGACGGTTCTGCTTTCATTGCAGGTCGGGGGTGGGACCTGCGAATGACTGCTTGGCTAATCTCACCTCCCTCCGCCCCCTCCTCGCTTTCAGGCTATCTTCCATAGAATGCTACCTCATCCATGAAACTGCTCAGACTGAAATTTTTTATCGCTCCCCAGATCCGAGATTAATACGTCGGAAGTAAACCGAACGCTGCGAGGAGACCTAGCCCCCTCCCTCGCTGCCTGCCTCCCTTTTCACAATAAAAGAACGCGCACAAACAAAATTATAATTTTCGCGCCCTCTGCGTGTGCGAGCGCGCTCCTGCAGGCTGCACCTGTTTTACCGACCGTTTTAGCTCGAAAGTCATTCGACCCGCGGCGCGGCGGGACGCTCATTAGTACAGCCGCTGCCAAAAGGCAGCCCTGTTTGACCGACCCTCTCGAGCGGAGACGGCCACTGCGAGTTCATTCAAGCCCACATTTCATTCATTACTCCTGACCTGACACACATTTACTCTCGTTTTATAATCGGGCGCAGTGGAAGGGGGCGCCAGCCCGGCTCGCCTACACTAGACAGACTGCTAGTGGAGGATGCTGGCGGTGTTTTTGCGCGGTTTTTGCGCGCCATCTCGGCTATCTGCACTGTTTTCCAGCTAATTTGACGTCGCGTCCTTTTGGATATGACGTCACGTTGGTTTGAACGTGACGTGGCCGTCTTATCACTATCACAATAGTTTAAACGTGGATCTACCTAACCCATTGCATTCATTGCATTCAAACGAACGAGACAAAGTTCACACTCTCCAGAATTCGTTATAAAACGATCATGACGTCACATTCGTTGAAAAACAGTGTGGGGACACGATTGCGTCCATTGTCATTCGCAGGCGGGCGATCGGATTTCGGTGAATGAGAGCTTAGTCGAAAACAGAGACTTTACTTCGGGCTCGCTTACACCTCACCTCGCGTCCGGAATGGATCGAGAAGTTGTCAGGGTTACTTAATATGGGAAATTTACACCTCGGGGCTCCCATTTCTAGAGAACGTGGAAACACGAGAAACAAAAGGAATCGTGCAGTGGAGTGATTGGCGAAGCCGAGAGCCGACTGGTCACGCCAAGGGCTGTGAATCCACCGTAAAAGCAACGGCGCACAGTGGGCCAGAAGACCGGTGGACGCGGTGAAAATTTAAGACGCGTTTCGAGCTCCTGAGTCGCTAAACAGGATTCGAACCGGACGTGTGACCCCACCAATGGATTGGTCTCCGAACGAGGAATCCATTGGTGGGGTCATACGTCCGGTTCGAGTCCTGTTTAGCGACTCTGGAGCTCAAAACGCGTCTAGATTTTTGGCCGCCTCCACCGGTCCCTGTCCCACCGCGTGGCGTGCAGATGAAACAGGGCGAGTGTCTGTTTGCACACATCTGTTTCGACTGTCGGTGCAGGTGCTGTTCCCGACTGTACTTTCCGCTGCGGCGGGTACACTGGTATGTCCCTCGCGTACCTCCCTCATGCGAATGCGGTGCGCGATGCGGCGATGCGCGGCAGGGACAGACGCTGTGTGATGGATGACCCAACTCTATTCATCACTCTTTTGTTTACCCGCGCTCCCCGCTCCTCCAAACTTTTCCGAGCGCAACGGCATAAGGATCGAACCGCAACAGAAGCGCGCACCTCTGTAGACAGAACGTGTTCGTCGGACCTAATCCCAATGAGAAGGGGATTCACTCTCGCGAATTGGAAAAAAAAGTCTGAATCAACGCGCTGGAGGGGCGTTTTTTAATGCCATACAGAACTTAAGCTACTGGATATGCGGAGGCCTGCCCGCGCACTCACAAACACACACAGGCACGCGCACGCGCACATACACACACACACACACACTTACACACACACATACAGGCGCACACACACACCTACACACGCACTCCTACACACACACAGGCACGCACACACTGCTGAATATGGACGAGAGGCATGCAACAAAGCAGTCGGGGTTGACGGCTTGGCGTATATACGGTTCGCCCAATCTATCAAGATCAATAAAACAAAACCGCAGACCGGCATCGGGGGCGGCTCGGCAGGCTCGGCCCGGCCGTCTCGTCTGCCGAACGCGACGCGACGCGAGGCGGGGCGAGGCGGGGCGAGGCGGGGCGAGGCGGGGCGAGGCGGGGCGAGGCGGGGCGAGGCGGGGCGAGGCGGGGTGGGAAAGGCTTCGCCTCCCTCCGCCATCAGGACCGTCATGACGCCCTTCGGCCGTTTCAAATCCCGCTTCCCGAATAAAAGCCACGTTTCATCGTAATCCCCTCTCGAAACAAAACAGAAAAAGCCTCCAGATGACCGTCCGGTCCGGGGCCGGGGCCGAACGGCCAATGCAGACTGGGAGTTGATTTCCTGCGAAGGAGGGAGGGGAGGGTTGGTGGGTGTACACTGCAGTTGCCGGCAGTTGCCGTGCGGCGTGGCAGGCGGGGCTGGCGGGGCCCATCGGCCCGTCCGAACCCCCTGGAGGGCTTCGGAAACAAGCGTCGGAGGGCTGCAGGGGGCTGTACTCACTGCCCCGCGTGGGGCCCGGTGGGGCCCCAGCCCGCCTTGCCCCGCCCCGCCCCGCATCGCCCGGACGTGCTCACTTCGCCCGGCCACATTTTTCAAAATTAAACACTCGAGTCTCTGCCTCCGTACTCCGCCGGGCACTATATCTCCCTCAGACGTAGCGCTCGCGTGCGGGCGGGCGCCCTGGGCTCCCGTTTTGTGGCGGACGTCTGCATCGGCACGGCGTCGCTACTCAGCCCTGCAGGTTTCTCATCAAAGGGGGCCATATTGTGCCCACCTGCGCTTCAGCACTGTGAAAATTTGTTGTCGCTTTATGACAAAACCGTGAATGACATTTTCATCACTTGGAAATGATGACAATTTCGTCACAAATTGGTGACATTTTCATCAAAGCTCCTATACTTGTTGCATGGGCGTGACAACAATGTTATCAATTGACTTGATGACGTCCTTGTAAGGAAAATTAGCCTTGAAATTGTAATCAAGTGACGACTCAAATTTTCACGGCGAGTGTGTATAGTACCCAGTTTTCTGAGACGTGAAGAATGCGAGTTCAAATTACGATGGGTTGCTTTTGTTGTTGTTGTTTTTCTTGTTGTTGTTGTTTTTCTTGTTGTTGTTGTTGTTGTTGTTTTTCTTGTTGTTGTTGTTTTTCTCGTTGTTGTTGTTGTTGTTGTTGAACTTGTTGTTGTTGTTGTTGTTGTTGTTGTTGTTTCCTTGCTTGTTTATTGCGTGATCCGCACGCAAGCCGCCACTTTACGACACCTCTGCCGATAGGAATGAGATCTATCTTCATTCCGCCGTGTTTCGCCATTCCGCGCGCCCCTTATTTGTTTCTCGATTCTTTCTTTCGCGAAGCAAAGAGGGAGGAGGGGCGGGGGGAGACTTCCGCCGCCCACTTTGCGGGGCTTTTACCTCCCCTTTATCGACAATTTTCCTCCCTTTTCAATCTAATTTTTCCGACACCTTCTTTTTCCTCCCTCTTCTTTGCCCTGGCCGGGTTGCTGCCTGCTGTAGTTGCGCAGGGACAGATGGAGTGGGAGCGACGCCCAGAAGCTAGTGGTCTCCGGGATATTGCTCCGTCCCGCCCTTTCCATCTGTTTCCTGCCCCCCTCCCCCCTCCCCCTCCTCTCGCCACCGTGTCGCTGGCCGAGTAGTACAACGCGAGAACGCTCGCGAGAATAACATTGAACGCGCTGGCTCTATCCCGGCCCGCTGCCGCCATGCCGCACAGTGGGCCAGACCGGTGGAGGCGGCCAAAATTCTACACGCGTTTGTCGCTCCAGAGTCGCTAAATGGTACTCGAACCGAACGTGTGACCCAACCAATGGATTCCTCGTTCAAAGAGCAATCCATTGGTGGGGTCACACGTTCGGTTCGAGTCCGATTTGGCGACTCTGGAGCTCGGAACGCGTCCACAGTTTCGGCCGCCTCCACCGGTCTTCTGGCCCACTGTGTGCCGCGCCCCGTCCGGACCACCTGACAAACCTCCGTGAATAAGCCCCGGCGAGGCGGGCCGCGGCTGCCGAAAATAGGATAAAAAGGCGCGAGGCGCACAATGGAATCAAGGGATACGTTAAGAGATTTGGCGGCGGAAGTGGAATGCACGGCGCGCCGCGGCGCCAACACCTGCCGCCGCTCCCGGAACCGCCAAGCCGAGCGGAGCGGAGCGAGCGAAGCCAAGGGAATCGCAGCGTTGACTGCGCCGCCCGCCGCCCCTTGTCGTGGGCGTAAGTCTTGATTTCCGCTTCCACCTTCCCCTCTCTCTCGCACGCCCTACGGGACGCACCGCGAGAGCGAGAGAGACAGACTTTATCGCGGCGTCCTCCGCACACCACTCACGGCCGGCCCGCCGCAGCCTTGGCCGCAGCCCCTGCCGCGGCCCAATGGTCCTTCCCCGCTACTCTCGTGATTGCCGTGTCCCTCAATTTCCTCATTTCTTCATCCGGCGGTGCGCGGCGGTGCACCTGCTGGCTGGGCCCGGAGAGCAATCCATTGGTGGGGTCACACGGTCGGTTCGAGTCCCATTTAGCGACTCTGGAGCTCAAAACGCGTCTAGAATTTTGGCCGCCTCCGCCGGTTTCTGGCCCACTCTACAATGCCCCGGCGGCGCGGCGGCACGGCCAACTTCTTCGGGGGAAAAACGCGCCCCGTGAGCGTGGGTGTGGGTGTGACAGTGTGCGAGGGAGAAAGGGTGAGCGAGTGAGTGAGTGAGCGCGAGGAGCAGAAAGGGGTCAGGTAAATGGGCCTGCATGCGGGTTTTTCATTAAAAACGGTCCGAAACCCGTGCGCCTGCTGTCTTTCAAATAATGATGCCACTCTCGTGCCTCTGATTCCGAGCCCCGCTGCGCGCTTTCTCGTCCCCACTCTCTCTCTCCCTCTCTCTCTCTCTCTCTCTCTCTCTCTCTCTCTCTCTCTCTCTCTCTCTCTCTCTCTCTCTCTCTCTCTCTCTCTCTCCTCCTCCGGTGCGCGTGGTTCCGAAACATTTTGATAAAACGCCGCGGTGTGGTTCGCGGGGCGCGGGCGGGTGGAGCGTGCGCCCGGATTTTAACAGTTGGGCTCTTTTGTAAACGAATAACAGAGATGTGAGGATTACCATCAGGGTTACATAAAACGACCCGAAACGGGGAACCGGGGCGGCGGCTTCCTACAAAGGCCGGCAGCGCGACGCCCACACCTAGAGGGGGGGGGGGTGACATTTCGCATTCCCCGTCATACCGTGCATTGTGCTGCCTCGTACAAAAGCGGCGAAAATCTGGATTTGGCAGTAGGCTGCAGCGTAGCCCAGTGCCCTGCAGTGGCGTGCAGTGCCCTGCAGTGCGAGGCGCAACAGCTCCGCACCCTGCTGGCTCCACCGCGCCCCTCTCGGGTCAGGGGTTGCCGGCCTCGTGGCCTCGGACACGGCGCACAGTGGGCCAGAAGACCGGTGGAGGCGGACAGAACTCAAGACGCGTTTTGAGCTTCAGAGTCGCTATATGGGACTCTAACCGAACGTGTGACCCCACCATTGGATTGCTCTCCGAACGAGGAATTCATTGGTTGGGTCACACGTTTGTTTCGAGGTCTGTTTGGCGACTCTGGAAGATCAAAACGCGTCTAGAGTTTTGGCCGCCTCCACCGGTCTTCTGGCCCACAGTGCGGGGAGCCCTGCCTCCAGTGCGGACGTCCGCTCGCCCAACTACTGCTTTTTGTCGCTTTATAATTCCCGTGGCATCTGCGGCGCCTTTTCACGCCTTTTCTGCCTTCTGAAAAATCCCCCACGGTCCACCGTGAAATTCGCCGCCAGCGGTGTGTGGGACATGTGGCGCTGCTCCCAGCTTTGGTGGCCCTGCGCGGCGGGGCGGGGCGGGGCGGGGCGGGGCCCGGCCTGGTGGACCCACATGCATTGGGGTGGCTTTGTGGACGCGCCCGCCATACGGCATGCAGGCCGTGCCGTGTCCGAGGCCGTGCCGGGCGTGGCAGCCCGCGGGACATTTGCCAAAGCCTCGCAACTTCTACCGCGGCCGGGCCAGGTTCGCGTCGAAGAATCCTCCGGGCCGCGGCCTCGGACACGGCGTGGCTCCGGACACGGCGCGGCCTCGGCCAAGTGCGGACCGCGGGCTGCTTTATGAGCTGTAAACGCAAACTGGCAGGCCGGCGGCGTCCCCGGGGTCACGGCCGAGGCCGTGTGCTCGAACAATGTTCACCCGCGCGCCGTCCGCGGCCCCGGCCGGCCGCCGGCCCCGAAATTCGGACTCGTTACCGTCCGCCGGACGCACGGCGCACAGCGCGCGGCCTCGGACCGGCGGAGTGGCTGTACATAAAATAGTAAGGGCAATGGGACTGCAAGACGGCGGGCTTGGCGAGCTCGGCGGGCTCCGAGGCGGTGGGGCGGCGAGGGATGACGAGGGGATGGCGCAGGTATGAGTGGGCTGGGGGCGAATCCTAAGCCTGGCCCGGCAGCCCGTAGGCCGGGCACATCCAACGCCTCCCTCGCCAGGGGTGCACATAAATCCAAAAGCCTGAGCAGCACCTGCTCATATTTTGCCTTTTTTTATCAAAAGAAGGAAAGAGAAAAAGAGGCGAAAACGTTGTTGTGATTCGAATGTGGCAAGGAGGGAAAATATATATCTGGCTGGCTGCGTATCCTCCGGGGAAGGCGGCCGAGGGGTGGGGATGCGGGGGCCTGCGCCGACCCCACCAGGCCATCTAATCCGCTCCAGCAAATTTTACGACTCGATCACGGCGAATGACGATGAGAAACTGAAGAGCAAGAAGAGCGAGGAGAATGGCCAGGTGAGAGAGACAACAAGAGGACGCGAAATATTTCTTGGAACCCCACTAGCAGTGCACGCTGTTCCTCGTTGCATCTGGCCGGCAATGGTCGGACGCTCGCCTCTCTCTCTCTCTCTCTCTCTCTCTCTCTCTCTCTCTCTCTCTCTCTCTCTCTCTCTCTCTCTCTCTCTCTCTCCGCCCCTCACGTCGGCGCCGCCGCCATTTCGTAAATAATGAAAAGCGAGAGTGAAGCTGGACGTTCGAGTATGACATCCGCCTCCCCTCGCTCGCATTAATCCCGCCGGCAGCGACACACCATACATCACCAAACGGCCAGCAAATCACTTCCTCCGCCACCTATCGCCGTATGCCTCCCTCGCACCCCTCGCCCCGCCGCCTTGCTAATCGCCCATCTTCCCCTTGGCGGTAGGACCTACGCACTCTGGGCCGATCTTGCTGCCGACGCTCCACGCCCAACTCCGCACACCGTGTTCCCAGAGACTCACAGTGGGCCAGAAGATCGGTGGAGGCGGCCAAAACTCTCAACGCGTTTTGAGCTCCAGAGTCGCTAAATGGGACTCGAACCGAACGTGTGACCCCACCAATGGATTCCTCGTTCGGAGAGCAATCCATTAGTGGGGTAACACGTTCGGTTCGAGACCCATTTAGCGACTCTGGAGCTCAAAACGCGTCTAGAGTTTTGGCCGCCTCCACCGGCCTCTGGCCCACTGTGAGACTCCGCAGAGTTGTTTCTTCGCCGTCTTTGTCGCACCTGCACTGAAAAACCAAACGTGGTCTAGAGACCACACCAACTGGTGTGGCCAAATGGGTGCCATCTTGACCGCATCAGTTGGTGTGGTCTGGACCACGTTTGGTGCGTCTGGTGTGGTCTAGACCGCACCAAACGTGGCCAAACGTGGTCCAGACTACACCAACTGATGCGGTCAAATTGGCACCTGTTTCACCACACCAGTTGGTGTGGTCTAGACCACGTTTGGTTTTTCAGTGTCGGCGAGGCGCCCCACGAGTGCGAGAGAAACAGAGCGGCGGGGGCGCTTCGCAATCGCCTGCGAGGTAGGCAGTGGCGGTACCCGCGTGCGCGCCGGGACAGCGCACCCCGCAGGCGCTCCCGCGGCCCGGACTCGGCTGCGCGCGTTTTTCCGCTCCGTTCCGCGTTGTTTCTTCCCTTCACACGGGAAACTTTCCCCCGGGCCGGTGCGCCCCACACCTGAAAAGTACTTCAGAATCCCCCACCTGTTTTTCTCATTTTTTTTCGCAAAGAAAGAAAACGATGGTTTATAGAACGCCGGTGATACATTTTGGTTAATGTCCCCTGCAGACCGAGCGAGCGACCCCGCCGGCGTCTAGTCTTCCACCTGACTTCCCTCGCGAGGCGTTGCGAGGTAATAAGACATCCTGCCCCTCGCAGCCGCGCGGTCTCGCGGGGCTGCCGCGTCGCCGCGTGCAATGTGACGCGACTGACGGCTTTAGCCGTGCTTTGGCGCCTCCGCACCGCACGTTACATTGCGCCGTTTAAAACGACCCCCTCCCCTCTCCTCCCCCCCCCTCTCCCTCCCTCTCTCTCTCCTCTCTCTCTCCAACTCCCCCGCGTCCTCAAGGAGTATCACGTTGTTGCAAAAGATAAGCCCCGGCAAAGCCTGCTTAATCCTCCTCAATAGCGGGAGGCGTGTACCACCACCCGGCTTTGCGCGCGCGTTTGTGTGTGTGTGTGTGTGTGTGTGTGTGTGTGTGTGTGTGTTGTGTGTGTGTGTGTGTGTGTGTGTGTGTGTGTGTGGGAGGGCGTGTTGCGCGCGGTGCAGAGGTTGTTGACGTCCGCCGTGTCACCGCGTCCCTTTTCGATCATATATTTCCTGCCGCTGTGTTGACGTGGCGCGCGGGTCCTTACAGTGTGGTAAGCACCCCGCACGCGCGCGACGACCCCCCGGTCCGGGATCCGCCAGACTGGGTCCGCGACCCCGTGTGCATGACCCCCGGGGCGGCGCGGCGGCGCGGCCAAGATGGTCGAGGCGCCCGACCCCGCGGCATGCCTGCGGCCCCTGCGGCCGCCCCGATCCTTAAGCGCGGTTCGCGTTAGCGCTTAGATGACTGATAAAACTTGGCCGCGTCACTAATAAGTTTTGAGGCAAGAAGACGCCGAGTAGTTCTCAAACTCGAGCAGTGTTTAGCGTGCTGGCCTCGGCGCTCCGCGCGCCGTGCCGCGCCCCGTGCCCGCATATCGGAAAGGAGGGGCGAAAAGCGAGCCAAAGTCACAGAGGCTCGCGGAGGCGACGGCAAGGGCACTGCAGCGGAAAGTGTTTGGATAATGTTATCTCAGTCATTTATCTGGTGCGGGTAGGGTTAGGGTTGGGATGGTTCCGGATAGACAGACAGAAGACAGACAGACGGACGGACGGACGGACGGGCAGGCAAACAGAACAGAATACGGACAAGACAGACGAATACCCTTTCTAACTGTTGTATAGTGAAGATACTGTATATTTCGGTGAAAATGTTCTATATTATGGTGGTGCAGCTGACTATACCATTGATAATACTGTACCTTATAGATTATTTTGGTGAATTTCGTTTGTGTTGATTAATTTCGTTTGTTTGATTAATTTTGTTTGTTTGATTAATTTTGTTTGGTTTGATTAATTTTGTTTGTTTTGATGAATTTCGTTTGTATTATGGAGAAAATTTCCACCGGTGCGGACAGACAGACAGACAGACGAACAGACAGACAGACAGACAGACAGACGAACAGATAGGCAGACAGAAGACGGACAGGCAGACAGGCAGACAGGCGGACACGTCCATACTGTCGCGGGCGAAACGTTGAGCGGCCAATCGAGCCAAGTCGGGAAGTCGTTTCCTTTGCACCGCCTTTTCGAGAAACTTGGCCCGATCGACTTGATGGTGTTAGTGGTGGTTAGCGGCGGTGGCGGCTGGGTCGGATAGGGGGGAAGGTGTGGGAGAAGGGAAGGGGGGCTAGTTCAGGCGAAAATCAGCACGACCGTACACTGGAAGTAGTGTTATTTTTGGCGCCCCGTGTTTGGCAGGCGTGACCGGTGCAAACACCCGACACTGTACTCGGGCGTTCTGTGCGTTCCACAGTGGGCCAGAAGACTGGTAGAGGCGACCAAAACTCTGGACGCGTTTTGAGCTCCAGAGTCGCTAAATGGGATTCGAACTGAACGGATTCCCCATCAATGGACTCCTCGTTCGGAGAGCAATCCATTGGTGGGGTCACACGTTCAATTCCAGTCCCATTTAGCGACTCTGGAGCTCAAAACGCGTCTATAGAGTTTTGTCCGCGTCTTCTGGTGCGTCCTGGAGGCGATCACGCCCACCAAGAAAGAACGCCGCCTCTCCGCCCATGCAGGCTGCGCCTTGCTGCGCCTTGCTGCGCCTTGCTGCGCCTTGCTGCGCCTTGCTGCGCCTTGCTGCGCCTTGCTGCGCCTTGCTGCGCCTTGCTGCGCCTTGCTGCGCCTTGCTGCGCCTTGCTGCGCCTTGCTGCGCCTTGCTGCGCCTTGCTACGCCTTGCTGCGCTTGCCCTGCTGCGCCTTGCTGCGCCTTGCTGCGCCTTTGCTGCGCCTTGCTGCGCCTTGCTGCGCCTTGCTGCTGCTGCGCCTTGCTGCGCCTTGCTGCGCCTTGCTGCGCCTTGCTGCGCCTTGCTGCGCCTTGCAGGGAACACAGACAGCGCGCAGCTCTTTGTCTCTTTTGTCATAATACCGTTGTCCCCACATCCCCTCGCAAACGTTGTTGTGTCGGTTTTGCTGTGCCGGCCGGCCGGCGGGACGCGGCAGTGAGCCAAGGGGAAGAAGATGATGCATTCTGTAATTCTCTTTAGACTTTTAGTCACCCTCCTCTTCTCTCCCCTCTCCGCCGGCACTGCGTCGTCCACACAACGTGGTTATGTTTCATTCAGCGCGTCGCGTACACTCCCGCAGGAAAGGGCGTCATTGAAAATACCCGATCTTCAATTCTAAATACGTGTCACAATTGTCGCCAAACTTCAGAAATAATTCTCCTTGGAAAGCCTTGTCGCGCTGTGTTGCTTGTTCGGCTCTAGCAGACTCCAAGCGCATCCTTAACAAACGCACCCTCTTTAACATGAACGCACACTCAGAAAGGGGAACCGCTAAACAGGCGCCTTGCCGCCTTCGAAAAGGCAGATGCTGCTGAAGCTGCCGTAACGTTCGCTGTCAGGCAGAGACTGACTCCGAGAGTCGTTTTCGTCACACTCTGTCTCTCTCGCACCAATGAGCGTCCTGTGCAGATGCGAAGAAGACAGAGCGACAGAGTCTCGGCGTCCCAGCGCACAGTGGGCCAGAGAACCGGTGGAGGCGGCCAAAACTCTCGACGCGTTTTGAGCTCCAGAGTCGCTAAATGGGACTCGAACCGAACGTGTGACCCCACCAATGGATTCCTCGTTCGGTGGAATCACACGTTCGGTTCGAGTCCCGTTCAGTGACTCTGGAGCTCAAAACGCGTCTAGAGTTTCGGCCGCCTCCACCGGTCTTCTGGCCCACTGTGCAGCGGCCCGTCACTCGTGGCGCCCAGTGTCCAACAAATTAAATTGTGCGCGAAGCCTGACGCGATAACACGCCGGGACTTTCTTTCGGCAATCAAACTGCGCCGCGTTTCGCGCTCTGCCTTGCCGTCCCCGAGGAAGGCGCCTGAATTCAAATTTGCGAAAGACCGATTCCGAGAGTCGTTTCCGTCGCTCTGCCTCCTATGCGGGACGCCCCGTGGGTGCGAGCGAGACAGAGCGGCGAAAGGGACTCTCGGAATCAGTCTGCAGACCACCGCGGGACCGCGGCGGTGGAATTAAATAATAAGACAGGCCGCGCCGTTCGCCTGCCTTATTTGCGTTCCGCGTCCGGACGTCGCAGAAACGTTTCTTTTTCCGGCGGTGCTCGGCGCACAGTGGATTTGCCTGAAGACCGGCGCAGGCGGACGAAACTCTGGACGCGTTTTGAGCTCCAGAGTCGCTAAACAGGACTCGAACCGAACGTGTGACCCCACCAATGGATTTCCTCTCGGAGAGCAATCCATTGGTGAGGTCACACCTTCGATTCGAGTCCCATTTAGCGACTCTGGAGCTCACAACGCGTCCGGGATTTTGACCGCCTCCACCGGTCTTCTGGCCCACTGTGCGCCGCCGCCCAGGCCGATCAAGTAATGGGCTTTGCATGCGGAAAGGGTTTGTGAAGGGTGACTGAGTCCAAGTTTCGAGGCGGCAAGGCGGCGCGGGGAACTGGAGGTGTGTGGTGCGGTGTGGCGGCGCGGATGGGATCTGGCAACCTGAGTGGAAGGTTACTCTCTCGCTCGGAGTTTTCCGGAAGAGTTCTCAAAGAGGAGGCTGGTGTGGGGTTATGCGAAAAACTGAATTTATTGGTTTATTTTGCTGATACTGAGCAGACATTGGTCACCTTACTTAGGCAATCTAGTTCTTTCTATGTACTCGTTGAAAAATCTTATAATGAAGGCATTAATTAAAAACTTATCGACAAATAGACTAATTCCAGTCGCATCTTCGTTCCTATTTCAACACGTTCCCAGTTTCTTTTTCTGGGACCACGAAGTAGCTACTTATCTGGGATTCTCCGGAGTGCCTGGTCCTTTTTTCCTTCCAAGACGGACGAAAAAAAAGAGTGCTGAAGGGGTACCTGGCTCTGCTGCAGGACAAGTTTGGACGCTAACGAGCAAGCCAGCAAGCGGGGATCGCAAACAAAGGACTTGTATCCGCAGCGCCGCGCAGCGCGCTAGTTGCAGTGTGGGCTGCATTCAGACTCCCCGGCATAGTGCAGAGTGCCAATCTGCTGTGCTGGGCCTTTGTCGAAAACGCACGCGTCACTACACCGGATGGACCTCTGTCTCTCTCGCACCCCCTGCGGGCCGCCCCGCGAGTGCGACAGGGACGCGGAGCGGCCCATCGGACCGCGCGGATGGCCTCATTGAGATGAGGGGGCAGACCACCTATCTTGAATGCATGGGGTCGAAACCGCGAAAACGAGGTAGGGGCGGCAAAGTTGCCTCGCAGCAGACTGCCGTGTTGTTTTATGGACGACGCTGCAGCGTCGCTGGACATGCCCACTCTCATTATGCACTACGCGCGGTGGACATTTCCCAGTGCAGGCACGACGAGGAAACGCTGCGGATCTACAGTGGAAAATCCCAGTCGCAACCACCTTGATTTGTTTTAGTCTTTATCTTCACAGGCTTAAAGCTTCGTTCTACGCTTCGCTCAAGCATAGACCCTTAGCCCTTCTTGTATACCAACTACGCTTCAAGGCGGTTCTCTCCCCCCCCCCCTCTCAACCCCTGCAAAGGACATGAACTCTTGCACGCTTCACGAAAGGCCAGTTCTACCAGTGTTTGTATCATGCGAAATATTATGTAAGTTGACGTTTTTTGTCTCCTGCTTGTTCCAGGTACGTTGAGGTCTTCGACCGTGGTGACTGGTGAACCTGTAAGCCACCCACCGACTCCTTTTTCAATTATTTTTTTTTCCACCTCGAACAACGAAAACTGATTCAAACCGGTGGCTTCGCGGCTCAAAAAGTCCGGCCGGGCAGTTCATATCCCGGGCAGCCCCGCCGTCCGGCCTTCCCGCCGGTCTTGATGGCATGTGGCCGAGGAAATATACTGTCCTATAAATTCTTCCCGTGGACCACAATAAATAGCGGCCACAAACAGCGGCAAGAGACGGAGCCACGGGCCGCCGCGCCGCCACGGCCGCGGGGGAGGGGGGGGGGGGCTGGCCGAGTTGTGGGTGATAAGCAAGGTGGGGGTCATAACCGGAAACCGGCGTGTGGTGCAGATTTTTTTTTGCGCGTGGCGGGAGTAGATATACAAGACCGTGCGTTGGGTACTATATCTTGGACTTCGCGGGTGTCATTTCGCGACTTCAAAAGGGAAGAAAAACACGATTTGAAAACGGCGACTTTTAGGCTCAGAAACGCACTTTAACACGGAAATCAATCACCCACGGACGCTGCTAAAATGAATCAGATCAGGATTTTTTCTTTCAGTCGGGCGGTGCAGAGGTTTCCCAGGTAGATAAATTTACATTGTGGCAGAGGCGGGGGGACTGGTCGTGGTGACCCAAGGCCCAAGGGGTGACCCGCGTCCCAGGGGCGCATCGCACCACCAGGGCGCAGCAAGGCACCGCCGCCACGATAGGGATCTTTGCATGGAAATGGACTCCCTTACGCGGCGGGGCGGTTCGGGAAAGGAAAAGGGGGGGGGGGGCTTGTCGGGGGCAGGGAGCGCGTGTTTCATGTGAGCCCCTTCTGCACAAGCCACATCCCAAGGTGTGTTCCTGTGGAGCGGGAAGGAGTGCCGTTACTCAAGTCCGGTCCAGTCGCGCGATTCCGCCACCCGCACTTCTCGCTCCGTCTCTCTCGCACTCATGGAGTGTGCCCTGGGGGTGGGAGAGAGACGGGGGAGTGGCGTGGAGCGACTCTCCAAAGCCGCGGACTTGGAGGACGTCCAGCGGCGAGACACTGCTGCCGCGCTGCTGGTGGAGACGCTAATGATGTCCTCGGCGGCCAGGCCGGGCCGGGCCGGGTCGGGGAAGCCCAACCCTGACCCAGATCAGCATGCTGATAGGCCAGCTGCACCCTCCCTGCTGGCAGCCGCAGCCCTGCAGGCCGACTCGCTCTGTCTCTCTCGCACTCGTGGGGCGTCCTTTGAAGGCGCGAGAGAGACAGAGCGACGAAAGCGACTCCCGGAGTCAGTCTGCTGGCCCCAGCAGTGGTGCAGCTGGCACTGCAGTCCGAGGAAGGGCTGCTCTGCGGACCCCGGGAGGGAATCTGGTTTGCTTGGGTCGTCAGAACCGGGCGGAAAGTTTTAATTCTCGTGTTGCGCCGCCCGACGCTGATGGATTCGCTTTTATCTTTCCCGTCCGAATTAGGACGGTCCCCATTTTTATCGCGCAAAATACGACCTTGAAGTCGGCCGGCGTTTCCGGGCCGCCTCGTCGTTTATTTAGACTCCCCTTCCTTCCGCCCTCTGGCTGCGTCTGGCCAGCGAGTGTCTGGCTGGCCGTATCGGCGCGGCCGCTCTGCGCTATTCGCAGGGCGAGTATTGGCAGCGCAAAGTTATTTGCAGAACGAGAGACGCGCGGCGTCGCTGGCGATAGACGCACCGCCGCCTGTGATGGGGGAGGTAGGCCGACCCGCTCGACAGCAGACTGATTCTCGTCGCTCTGTCTCTCTCGCACTCATGGGGCGTGCCGTGCAGGTGCGAGAGAGACAGAGCGACGAGAATGAGTCTGCTGCGCGCATCGCCGCGCATCGCCGCGCATCGCCGCCACGCCGCGAGGACGGGTTGGGTCGATCAGCAGCCCTTGTTTTCACAGTTCACAGCGCCTGAGCCGGCCTCGGCTGTTTCTCTTTTTCCCGGGCAGAAATTAGAGACGCGGAGCCGCGGAGGGATGTCGCACTTCCGGTGTAATTTAACTTTTGGACTTTGGGACTTTGCAAACGTTTGCTCCGGCGTGGCCGGGCCGGCTGCAGCTGGTGCCTTGCTGGTGCCGCCCCGGCCTGTCCAGCCTGAAACATGGCGCTGGAACCAGCGGGACAGCCGCGCTGGTATCAAAACGCCGCCGGAAGGAAGGGTACCGACCCGAACTCGCACTTTATTCCACCCCCACAAGTGCCTCTTGCTGGTGTCTGAAGGGCAAGAAGGGTTGCTGTGGCTGGCCGCGCCAGATGTGACGTCACGAGACTGGAATTACAAACTGGGATTGGCAGAGGGAGGCTAGCGCGGCCTGGCTTGCATGCGTGTGCGCTGTTCCGCCGAGTGTTCATATCCGCTGCTGCCGCGCTGAGATTGCATCGGTTTACTTTGCATAGCCGCCGGAATAACCATGGAAGGCGCGTCGCGTTTAAAACACAACACATGACTTCCTCACTGTAATTAATTTGCAGCGGAGAAACGTTGCGCGGCCCGGCAGACTGATTCCTCGAGTCGCTTTCGTCGCTCTGTCTCTCTCGCACATTTGAGAGACGCCCCGTGAGTGTGAAAGAGACAGAGCGACGAAAACGACTCTCGGAATCAGTCTGCTGGACCATCCCGTCCTCGAGTCGTTCGCGGTCGGCATGAACTTTGTGAACGTCCACGAAGTCGTTCAAACGCCGCTTTGAACGGACTCCAACGCGTTTCCCAGTGTGTACACGCGTGCGGCAAAACTGCGCAAGCGACCTAGGGCCATTTACATGTTTGAGTGGCAGACAGCCTGAATCATGTTTATGAGATTAACACTCCTAGTTCATTAGCATTTCCACCACACTGCGCCCACCCTCCGCACTCGGCGCATGAGAGTCCCCTCCTTCCCCACCGGGGTCCGTTCCCGACGCCGCGTCTCCATCGACTGGCCGTTCGGCCGTTCGACGCACAGTGGGCCAGAAGACCGGTGGAGGCGGCCAAAACTCTAGACGCGTTTTGAGCTCCAGAGTCACTAAATGGGACTCGAACCGAACGAGTGACCCCACCAATGGATTCCTCGTTCGGAAAGCAATCCATTGGGTCACACGTTCGGCTCGAGTGCTGCTGAGCGACTCTGGAGCTCAAAACGCGTCTGGAGTATCGGCCACCTGCGCCGGTCTTCTGGCCCACTGTGCGACGCCCACCTCGTCCGCCACACTGTTGCTGCTCGAGATTTATCCGGCGGCCGTACGTTACTCCACCACTTGAAGGTCGCCGGGCGCCGCCCCGGAAATACATCACAATTATTGCAGTGCGGGCGCTTTCGGCCGCAAGAGGGAGGGGGAGGGGGAACGTGAATATGCACACTCCGATTCACGAGAGAAATGGACGCCATAACCGTCGCCGCCTTGACCGCACGAGGAGGATGATTAAATCCAAGGCGCCTCGCCTACAGCCCACTGCGCACCACCCGGCGGCTCCAGCACCGTTTTCCAGTGGAGGGATCGCCAATGAAGAATGATGATTGCCCGACAAGATCTCGTTTTGTCCGTTTTCACGTTCATCGCAATAAAGTGAGGGGGCGCCGCAGGTCCTTTTCGTCGCTCCGTCTCTCTCGCGCCTACACTGCACGCCCTGTGAGTGCGACAGAGACGGAGCAGCGAAAACGACTCCGAGTCTGCTGGGATTGGCGGATGATTTGGACGGTCTTCCGGTGGATCCCCTCCCCCGGCCATTTACACGAGGAGCCCCTACCGGGCCGCGGCCCCCAGTGGGCCAGAAGACCGGTGGAGGCGGCCAAAATTCTAGACGCATTTTGAGCTCCAGAGTCGCTAAATGGGACTCGAACCGGACGTGTGACCCCACCAATGGATACCTCGTTCGAAGAGCAATCCCATTGGTGGGGTCACACGTTCGGTTCGAGTCCCATTTAGCGACTCTGGAGCTCAAAACGCGTCTAGAATTTCGGCCGCCTCCACCGGTCTTCTGGCCCACTGTGCGGCCCCCGCAGCCCCGCGCTCGACTGAGTGCCCCGAGGGCTGTACTCCTGTCAAGTTGGACGGAGTCCGAGAGTTTGCCTTCTACGCTCGGCAGGCGGGGGGCGAGGGAAGGGGGAGTGAAACCGAAGCCCTTCCAGGAGGGGCACCCCTCCAGGAGGGGCACCCCTCCATACACACCGCTTCATTACATCGGCGAAGAGGAGACGAAGGCTTTCGCCGCGGCGATGAGGTGGCGGCGTGGCGGCGCCGCGTCGGCTCGCGCGGAATGGCCAAAGTTTTTGGATTTGTGAGGGACTGCCTTCCGTTCGGCGCTCGCCGAGGATTACATTTATGTATGATTCCTGGAGTACAGCGGGCGCGAGCGAGAAGGCGCGCCGCGTGTGTGCGAGTGCGAGAGAGAGAGAGAGCGCCGCGCCGAACGTGCGCGGGTTTTTTAAGACTTAAGTTGGGGCGCGCAGTCTTCGGCCAGACCGAGCGAGGGCCCGGCAGCCCCCCTGGCCGGCCGGCTGCTTCTTGCGGCGAGTTTTGTGTGAGGTTCATTGGGCGGTGGGAGGTGTTTGTGGGGAATTCTGGGTGCCCCCCGCAACCCTGGGTTTTTGTTTCGGGGTTGTCCAGACCGGGTTTTCGTACCGGCCCTCTGGAGTAGGCAAAGGCGCTCGGACCTAAAGAGAACACTGCTTTCCATAGTTGCAGGGGGTTCCACTCGGCCGCAGAACCTGCCCCTTAAATTTCACAGTGCTTATATTTTTTATAGCCCCCCAACAACACAAAAACTAATTTAAACTTGCTTTCGTAAATTATTTAGGACTCTTCTTTGCGGGGGCATTGCTCGATTTTCCCCAATTAATCGACGCATCCGTCTGTGCCGTTGGCCTCGTGCGACCCCATACAACGCAGGACGTGCCTGAACACTATCTTACCACCACCAGCGTTGCGAAACCACACTCCAGGGAGTGCGAGAGAGATCGCTGCGCGCACGCGCGCGTGTGTGTGCTTGTGTGTGTGTGTGTGTGTGTGCACTTGTGTGTGTGTGTAAGTGTGTGTGCACTTGTGTTTGTGTGTATGTGTGTGTGCGCGCGTGTGTGTGTGCCAGTGAGTTACTGCGGCGCGTCCTACAGGCTTCTGATTCTCCTGATGGGTGTCTTCTTCACGCGCCGCGCGTCGTGCCGCCCGTCGTCCCGCCACTGCGATGACGGAGCGCCCCCGGGGGGCAGTTGGCGAATCCGCGAACGCAACCTGAGTTTCAAACTCGCCGCTCGCAATGAACCCTTTCGCAGTGGCGCGCGCACTTCACAGTTGTTCGGCTTTTGGCCGCGTGGGGGAAGGAGGAGTGGGATTTCAATCTGTCTCCCTCCCACTCCCACACCGCGCGGCGCCTACGAACAGAAATGTTCATGGTTTAACCGCATAGAATGAAATTGCGCACCCTGAAAACCTTGCAAACTATTTTCGGCCTTACAAAGAAAAGTAGCTCGATATAACGAAGTATGAGCAAACAGAAGCTTACAAAGAAAATACTTCGTAATTTACCAACTATTACTTTGTATAACAAGGAAAATTAGTTTGTTCTAGGCCTGCTCAAAATACTTCGTACACTGTAAATGTCTTACGGTGAAAGGCTGCACCAACATATTATGGTGGAGGTTTTCTCCATAATACCAACGAAATTCGTCAAAATATCTATAAGGTACATTAAATTCTTAATGGTATGTTACGAAGCCATCTGACCACCATAACATGGAACATTTTCACCATAATATGGAGAATCTTCACTGTACAACATTAAGAGGTTTTAAGCGTGTGCTGAAGAGAGTACAATTACAAAAGTCGCAGTTCGTCCTTTGCGAGGGCACCCTGGCGTCCTCCCCTCTCCCCCATCGCCGGGGACAGAAATGATTCTGCCGACTCGTAGTGGTACCCTCCGGCTGCCTCCGGCTGCAGCACATGCCATGAATGACGCTGCTCTGCAATTGAAAGAAAAAATACAGCGGCGAGAATAAAAGAGAAACTGCCGTCGAAAAGGAAGCTTTTGTGAGCTGCTCTTCGCGCGACCGGATTTGAGTCGTCAGTCCCGCCTCGGGCCTCCAAACCGAGGAGATGACGATCGAACGAACACAGTCGGGGAAAGCGCTGCCGTTTCGTAATTCGGATTTTAGCCGGAGCGCCATCCGCCTACGGGACGGGAGCACTGGACCAACGAGGGCCCGATTACACCACCTACAGCCAGTTTCCACGTGGAATAACCTCCTAATCTTTGTGGGTTTGTTTGCCCCTGCCACTGACCCTGCCACAGCCTGTGTTCACAACAGCCGTCTTTGTTTGCACACACACACACACACCACACACACACACACACACACAGACGCACCGCGTGCTGCGGAAGTGGGCCGGGGAGCATAGTGGGCCAGAAGACCGGTGGAGGCGGCCAAAATTCTAGACGCGTTTTGAGCTCCAGAGTCGCCTAATAGGACTCGAACCGAACGAGTGACCCCATCAATGGATTGCTCTCCCAACGAGGATCCATTGGTGGGGTCACACGTTCGGTTGGAGTCCTGTGTAGCGACTCTGGAGCTCAAAACGCGTCTAGAATTTTGGCCACCTCCACCGGTCTTCTGGCCCACTGTGCTCCCTGTCCCGCTGCTGCGCACTGCTGCGCCGCGCCGTGTTCTCTGCTGTCGGACAGGCCGGTCCCAGCACGGCGGCCCCCGGAAGTTGCCCCGAGCTTGTGAGGACATAATACCGCGCGCTTATTCAAATGTAGGCCCGGGAGGCGCTCAGTTTGCCCAGGGTGCGGCGAGGGAGGTGTTCGGGAGGGGGAGGGGGAGGTGGCCGCTGATGAGACGCTGGTGGTCGTGGTGACGCCGGCACCGTAGAAGATGACGGGTCAGATGGGGTGGGGTGGGGGGTGGCGGGGCTCCCGAACGGGGATCTGGCGAGGCTCTGCGAGGGGCTGCGCGGCGTCAGGTTCGCACCTCATTACCTTAGCGCTCTCTCTCTCTCTCTCTCTCTCTCCTCTCTCTCTCTCTCTCTCTCTCTCTCTCTCTCTCTCTCTCTCTCTCCCAGCCCGGCTGGCCCAGATTCGCCGCGTTCTCGGGGAAGCGTCCGGAAAACAGCCCTTTGCCTTATTGAATGCGAGTGTCCGACAGTCCCGGCTCCAGTTCCGCTGCAGTGCCCTTGTTGCACGCCTGGGGCGGCGGGGCGGCGGGCGGCGGGGCGCGGAGCCTGGTGAGCCTCCGGGGCGGGGGGGCCGAGGGCGGCGCGACGCCCCGGGGCGCTGTTTCCCGACGTCTCCCCCGGGACGGCCAGCGGGGCGTGGCGGGGCGGGGCGAGGTGGGGTGGGGTGGGGCGAGGTGCGGCGGCGGGGTACGCGGCGCCGGGACCGGAGTGGCTTTTCCGAGTGAAATGCTGTTGATTAACATGTAAATCTCCCGAGTAGCCTCGCGCCGCCAGGACCACCAGGATGGCCGGGGCAGAGCCACGCTGTCCTAACCTTCGTCATCGCCGTGGTGCCGGGCCGGGCCTCCCCCTCCCCCTGCCCTCCCCTGCACTGTTTGTGCGCGCCGCCGCACGGTGGGCAAGAAGACTCGTGGAGCGGACAAAATTCCAGACGCGTTTTGAGCTCCAGAGTCGCTAAATGGGACTCGAACCGAACGTCTGACCCACCAATGGATAGCTCTCCGAACGAGGAATCCATTGGTGGGATCACACGTTCGGTTCGAGTCCCATTTAGCGACTCTGGAGCTCAAAACGCGTCTAGAATTTTGGCCGCTCCACCGGTCCTCTGGCCCACTGTGCGCCGCACCGCCGCGGTGCTCTAGATGAGGTCGACGGGAGCGCGACATTTTTGAGGCTGCGCGTCGAGGAAGGCTAACCCAATTCCACCGCTTTCACCTGCAAGCCTAAGGGAAGCACGGCTTCATTATGCCACTAGAGACTCGAGTTTAAACTCGTAAATCAGTGGCCGGCTTTCTTTTCTCTGGTTTTCGCTGTTTTTCTCGCAGCCCTTTTGCCTTGGCTTTGCCGGCCGGTCGCCACCGCCCTCCGCCGCTCGGTTTGAAGTCTGACAAATCCGAAAGCGAAAAGCGAAAAGGCGAGGGCGGCGCGTGAATGGCGCCGGGAGAGTCGCCGCCCCGCCGCCCCGCCCCGCCGCCCCGCCGCCCCGCCGACTCGGAGACATGAATCCGAAGCGCGAAGGGCTGTCGAAAGTTGCGCGCCGGAGAGGCAAGTTGGACGCGGTGGCTGCGTGCGCGGCGGCGGCGCGGCGCGCAGTGGGCCAGAAGATCGGTGGAGGCGGCAAAAACTCCAGACGCGTTTTGAGCTCCAGAGTCGCTAAATAGGACTCGAACCGAACGTGTGACCCCATCAATGGATTCCTCGTTCGGAGAGCAATCCATTGGTGGGGTCACACGTTCGGCTCGAGTCCAGCTTAGCGACTCTGGAGCTCAAAACGCGTCTAGAGTTTTGGCCGCCTGCGCCGGTCTTCTGACCCATCAGTGCGGCGAGGCCCGACGGCAGTGCGGCGCCGCGGACGCAGCCCGGCTGGCTGCGCGGACGGGGGCGGGGGCGGCGGGGGGGGGGCGGGGGGCGGCGGGGGCCAGACAAGAAATGGAAAGAAAAGGGGAACCGAGCGGGGCGGGACACGCGGGACAAGCGTCGTCAGGCCGATTCCGAGATCGAAATCTCGAGAATCGGCACAAGGTGGTGCGGGATTGCTACAAAGCATGGCGGGGTGGGGTAGGGTGGGTGGGGTAGGGGTGGGGTGGCGGCGGGGGGGGGGGGGGCGGAGGCATGCACGCCGGCATTTTCGTCGCGCGGGTCCGACCCGCCCGACCCGCCAATTCCGATTGGGAACCAATCCAAACACTCAAGCGAACACCCGCCCACGTTTGGCCGGATAGCTCCGAGTGAGTACGCACCAACGTGCACGTGCAGAGACGCGCCGAAAAATAATTTTTTGCGCTTTGAGTTCGCGCAGCGGTGCCACATTAAGAGGCCGAACCCGAACTTACTACGGTGTTCCAGATTCAGAAGGGTTGCCAACCACAGCCCGCCTACCACCCTACAGGCCTACAGTCAGGACAACTTCGCGAAGCCGAAATATTGCATAGTAGGGCAGGCTGAGGTCGGCAGCCTTTCAAAACCGGTGCATCATGTAAATTTTCGTGAGCAACGACAAGCGGTAACAACACTGAGCTTTGCGCTGCAGTCACACCGCGCGAGATCGGCAGCGACACAAATGGCAGTGATTACTCCGCGGGAAACAGCGCAGAGTTCCATTTACCCTGAGTGTGTCGTTGGCGTCGAGTTTCGCGTAATTGTTTCAAAAAGTCTCCCCGTCCCCGCCATGGGGAGCACCGGCTCACAGTGGGGCAGAAGACCGGTGGAGGCGGTCCAAAGTCCCGGACGCGTTTTTAGCTCCAGGGTCGCTAAATGGGACTGGAACCGAACGTGTGACCCCACCAATGGACTGCTCTCCGAACGAGGAATCCAAAGGTGGGGTCACTCGCTCGGTTTGAGTCCTGTCTAGCGACTCTGGAGCTGAAAACGCGTCTCGAGTTTGGGCCGCGGGCGTCCGCGCGCCTGCGCGGTAGGCAATCCAACGCGCGCCTGTTCGGCGGGACTGCATCCTCCGGTTCGCAGGCGCTCTCCGCGACGCGGCCGCGCGGTCCTGAAGTCGCCGCAGCTCTGTCTCTGTCGCACTCATGGGGTTCTCTTTGAGGGGGAGAGAGAGAAAGACTCCGCTCTTGCTGCACTGCTCGCCTGGTCGCGCCGAGAATCATTTCTGCCGGGATTGAGACATCACAGAGCGGACGCGGCGGGGCCGTGAGTGGGGCACTGCCCCGGGCAGGGCGGCAGGGTGGCACCCCGCGCCCGCGTCTCGCCCTCATTTGCATATATCATCAAACTCGCGTTACATTGTTACTGTTTTCATGCCGCCGCCGCGAAACGGCCTCTCTGATATCCCCCCCCCCCCCCCCATGTCCCCTCCCCGCCCCTTTCCGGGAGGTGGACCGGATGGATCCAGCCAGATGATCGCGAGGTGTAAAAAGAAAAGGGGGGGGGGACACGGAGAGCAAAGGGAGTCGAAATGTGGTTTTCCGCTGCGGCAGGGTCGCCCCGCTCGCAGCGCCGCTCCGGCCGATTCGGAACCATCTAAGTGCAAGGGAACGAGTCTTTTATCTCGTTTATCTCCACGGCACCCTCGTCGAAGGGGGCGGGGTGGGTCCAAATTGGAGGCTGGGGGCAGGGGGCGGGGCGGGGCGGGGCGTGCCCGCGTGTAGACTTTTCGACGTCGTCTCCTTTTCAAACGTTACCGTCTCGTCGCTCCGGGCCCCTCGATCAAAGGCTTGAAGCGCTTATTCGATTACGGTGCAAGACGCTTTTCGCGTCTCCACGCTCCATATCTACCCCCCCCCCCCTTCCGCCTCCCTCTCGATCCTTTCCGCTCCGTTATTTACAAATGACACTCTGCTTCGCTCTGATGGTGACGTCACGGTGACGTCATGGTGAGGTAACCGCCGTGAGGAAATCGTGAAAAAAAAAAAAAAAACACGCGAGGAATAACAATGTCTCTGTGAATGGAAAAGTCGCGCCCGGGCTAATCATCACTTATTCGTGCGTTTTATTGTAGAAACAACACTGTAGGCGCGGTTTGCTTTGCGATTCCGAGCGGGGGCTCGGAACGAAAACAACGGAGTCGGGCCGAGAAAAAAAATTGGCAGGTGAAGTGTGAGAGGAGAGGGAGGGGGCGGCGGCTCGCGGAATAGGTTGAGGTGCATGTGATGTTATTTGCACACGCGTTGTAACTCTGTTGGTGTGGGGCGGCGCGGAGGTGGGCCGTTGTGGAGCGGTGTGGTTGCATAGGGGCGGAGAAAGGAGGGGAGGGGGGAGATATCGGATCTGTGGCGTGGTGTGTCTGCTGTGGCTGTAGTGGGGTGTTGGTCGTGGTGGCGCTTGTAGTTGATATTGCAGCCATTCGTTTGTTTTGGCGCCTCACGCGCGCACACTCACACAGGCGCGCTCTCTCTGTGTCACACACGCATACACTAGCACACACACACACACACACACACTTGTCCAGCGGGTTGGAAAAGTGCATTAGCAGATATCTCTCCCGTCGACTCATCGATAGCGACCGATCTGAATATCGGCCCTGTCCGGCCGGCCCCTCGCACCGGACTGGCGCTCATTTCTTGCACGAAAATTGCATGACCCCAAAACACACAACTTGAACGAATGAAAACGAACTTTGAATAATTCGGGGGTTACATGAGTGGGCCGGGTAAAAAGCAGTAGGACAACGAGTGTGTGTGTGTGTGTGTGGTGTGTGTGTGTGTGTAGGTGTGCGTGTGTGTGTGTGTGCGCGAGCGCACGGAGAGAGAACCATAGAGCATGTTAGAGCGAGACGCGGACGCATCGAAACTAATTTGCATCGGCGCTAGTTCAGCCCGATTCGAAAAGGATTATAATGGCGCTATCAATTTGCTGGGCGAACAATGGATGCGAGTGCAACGCCCCGCCACGCCCCGCCCCGCCCCGCCGCACGCCCTGCAAAGGCCCTGCTGCTACGTGCCGCCATGCCGCTTGCCTTCGGGGCCTGGCAGGGTTTGGACAGCGTTCGGACAGGGTTCGGACAGGGTTCGGACAGGGCGGCGCGCTGCTTCTGGTTCCAGTGGGACTGCGAGGCGCGCAGACCACCATTGACGGCCTGCCGACCGATTCAGAAGATCGCTTTGTCGCTCTGTCTCTCTCGCACCCTTGCGGAGAGTCCCATGAGTGCGAGAGAGACAGAGCGACGATCCGGCAGCTGTCCGCAGCATCGCGGCGGGCCCCTTGGCGGCAGGCCAGCGCACAGGGCCGCTCGCAGCGGCGTGCGTTTGGATGCCTACCGCTCAGGCGCACTGTCTCTGCCTCTCCCAGCCCTACAGGCCACGTGGGGACCACAGACGCGTTTTGAGCTCCAGAGTCGCTGAATAGGACTCGAACTGAACGTGTGACCCACCTTTGGATTCCTCGTTCGGAGAGCAATCCATTGGTGGGGTCACACGTTCGGTTCGAGTCCCATTTAGCGACACTGGAACGCAAAACGCGTGTAGAGTTTTGGCCGCCTCCGCCGGTCTTCTGGACCACTGTGCAGCCCTGCGGCCCTTTAGTGGTGTAGGGCCCTCGGTCAAGGCGACACACACGCCGGCAGGGGCGGAGGGCCCTCAGGGCGTGGAGGGCCGAGGGGCTAAAGGGCCCAGGGCGGCCTGGGGCCGGGAGGGCCCTGTCAACACCCTTGACAGCGCGACGCCGCGCGCCGCGACCGGGCCGCCGCTCGTTTGCAATCCCCTTCAGTTCATTTCCCGTGCATATGTTACCGCACAAGGGCTGCGTCGCCGTCCTTACAGTGCAGCGGACAAACCGCCGGGCAGTCTTGCTGGCAGTGCCCCGCGCATTCCCAGTGCACTGCACGCAGTTGCGGATTCCGCGTTGCGCGCGCAAATTTAACACGCGGCAACGCCAAGCATCGCCCTGTCCGTAATTTTTTTTGCGGGCGGCGCTCCTTTTAGGTCGCGTTGCTACTTCGCACCCCCTGTCTCTCTCTCCATCTGTTCGCCCCCCCCCCCCCTCTCTCTCTCTCTCTCTCTCTCTCTCCCTCTCCCGCCTGTGAGTGACACAGGTACGCGTGCGGCATGGGGCGAGGCAGGCGAGGCGAGATTTATACACCCCCGGGCCGCTGCGGGCGACAAGGCTACAGCACAAAACGCGTGGCGCCGAAAACGCGACGCGCTTCAACACACCGCCACACCGCCACGCCGCCGCCAACACGACAACGGAAAAAAGTAAACGTTTTAACGTCGCGCTGCGCCGGCGTCCGGCTGGAGAAGCGAGAAACGAGGACAGTGGTCCAACACGCTTAGAACCTTAGGAAGTATTTTAGAGCACACTCTAAATGTTGTACAGTGAAGATTCTCCATATTATGGTGAAAGTGTTCCATATTATGGTGGTGCAGCTGACTTCATAACATACCGTTGAGAATCCATTGTACCTTATAGATAATTTGACGAATTTTGTTGGCATTATGGTATTACCATAATGTGTTAGTGCAGCCTTTCACCGTAAGACATTTACAGCGCATGCGCAGGGTACAAACTTCTTTGTCATGCCAAAAATAGTTTGTAGAAGGTTTTCAGGGCTTTCCAGCAAAAACTGCGAATCCAAAATACGAGGGCGCGGCGAGGAGCAAAGTGACATTGGCGTCCGAGTCTCGGACACTTTGAGCGACTCCACTTGAGCGAGCAGCTCGACTCGAAGGGAGCCTTCCAGTGGCCTGCCGGCCCTGCCAGCCCTTGATCTCGCTGCCACCGCCACTTTGTCCCTTCGGTCACTCCTCGCGGCCGACCCCATGTCCGTCCAGATAAGGCAGTCATTGTTTCGTGCGCCGTGCCGAGCCGCCGTGCCGTGCGGGGCGAGGCGCGCTAAAAGCCCCTCTCCCCCCCCCTTTCCCCCGGGAAAAGGCGGGCACAACACGTGATCGGACTGTTGGAGCTTCCCGGGCGGGCCACCGCTTTGGCCGCTTTGCCATTTGCCTTGCACGTCCATGCGCTGCTGTGCGGCCGGGACTCGACCCGAACAACGCACAACGAAAGTGTAACCACTCTTTATTACTTTGTTCTTCGGCTGTTCTTCCTTTGTCATTTTCCTCCCCGTCTTGGCGAGCGGCACACTCTTAAAACCTTACGAAGTATTTTGAGCATACACATAACAAACTAAAATACTTTGTTATACGAAGAAATAGTTCGTAAATTACGAAGTATTTTATTTGTAAGCTTATACTCAAAATACTTGGTTATACAAACTACTTTTCTTTGTAAGGCCCAAAATAGTTTGTAAGGTTTTCTCAGTGCGGATTAAACGGCGAGAAGCTAACACGGTGCAATTTTTGTGTTCCAGGTGAGTGTGAAGCGGCAGGCCCGAACACATTCGGTAAGCGGAGATGGAGAGGGAGGGAATGAGGGAGGAGGAGAAGTGGAGGGGGAGGCACCCGAACACCCAACTTGGCTCGCTAGTAATACGCCCCCGCATCCCCCGCTCCTCTTATGAAAATGTGGAGCGCAGCGCGCGGCCCCGGGCGGTGTGGCGAAGCAGGCGAGGCGGGCGGGGCCCGGCGGAGTGCGTCCTTCATGCAGGCTGCCACAAACGGCCCAGCGGCCCAACGCGCCACGCAATGAATCCGCCGAGAGCGACGCACAGCGACGCGCGGCGAGTTGTCTCAAGTTTCTCCAGAACGCTGCGCTGCCGCCGGGCGGACGCGTTCGAGGGGCTGGCCGGCGCACAGTGGGCCAGAAGACCGGTGGAGGCGGCCGAAACTCTAGACGCGTTTCGAGCTCCAGAGTCGCTAAATGGGACTCGAATCGAACGTGTGACCCCACCGATGGATTGCTCTCCGAACGAGGAATCCATTGGTGGGGTCACACGTTCGGTTCGAGTCCTGTTTCGCGACTCCGCAGCTCGAAACGCGTCTAGAGTTTTGGCCGCCTGCACCGGTCTTCTGGCCCACTGTGCGGCGCGGCGCGCGGCCACTGATTCCGCGAGAGTCGTTTTCGTCGCTCTGTCTCTCTCCCACTTATACGGGACGTCCCGTGAGTGCGAGAGAGGCAGCGGCGAAAGCGACTCTCGGAATCAGTGCGCAGAGCGCAACGCCGTGGACGCTGCCCCGACGTATATTGCCGTTGCTAGGGCATTTGAGGAAGGACCAGGGCGGACCGGGGGGTGGCTCATTGCCTTTACTGAAATTCCCCGTTCCAATATGTCTGTAGAGAAATTCTCAGGGTGGATCAGTTGACCTACCTCTAGTAGTTGACCTGGGGCATGGTGGGGCAGGCCGAGGCGCTGTACGGTGTTTACGTACTCGCTGGCGCGCGGCGGGTCTCCGATCCACTCAGATCCGGTCGCCGGCCACTCTGCTGTGTTCCGCCCGGGGTATCGTCCGCCGCTATCCAATACCCTCGCACTGGCTGCCGGGCCGGGGTGGCTGGGGCAGTCAGTCAGGGATGCTTAGCGAAGAGCCCTAGCCCTGTGCAAATGTGTGGTCGCAGGCCGGCCGCCCGACGCGGACAAGAACGCCGCCCGGCACTATGCGGTGGGCCCAAAGGATTCAGTCTCTCTCTCGCTCTCCCTCTCTCTCTCTCTCTCTCTCTCTCTCTCTCTCTCTCTCTCTCTCTCTCTCTCTCTCTCTCTCTCTCTCTCTCTCTCTCTCTCTCTCTCTCTGCATGCTAAGTAATGAAAGAGGGATGGCTCGTTACACTCGTTACCGACGGCGGCCTCCCTTCCATCCCGGAGCGTGCCGTCGTTGTTGTTAAACGCGGGGGTCGTTAGCGCACGCGGCCATCAGCTGGCCGCGATTCCTCGCTCTGTCTCTCTCGCACTCACGGGGCGTTCGCAGCAGTGCGAGTGAGACAGAGCGCTGTTCGGAGTCTGGCCGGACTGTCCCCCACCAATACCCCGGTCCCCCAAACCGCCGCCAAGGCAGCGCGGCAGCGAACAATTGAGCGACGCAATAACAAAAGGCAAAAGGCCCCCCTGCGCGCTACGCGCCAAGAGATATTAGATATTCGCTCCAAATATATAGGATTAGAAGCGCGGCCCGATCGGCGAGGCTTTGGCCGGCTTTACCCCGATAGTGGTACACTGCCGAAATCCTGGCTGGGCCGCGCGAGGTCGGCTGCAGCCTCCAATCCCGTCGCGATTTGGGCACTCGGCCGGTATTCCGGCTCGTTGCAATCATGATTGCAATCCGATTGCAATACGGCCGGCTTGCAATCGAGGCTGCGAAAGTGGTCCCGAGAGAGTCCCGGAGGAGAGAGGGTGGGGGTAGTGGCTTCCAGTGCAGGTTGCCGTGGCCGTCAGGGCGCTCGGCGCACCACGCACCTCCACTGCATCACTCGCCCGCCCATCGAACAGTGGATTTGTCAGAAGACCGGTGGAGGTGGCCAAAACTCTAAACGCGATCTGAGCTCCAGATTCGCTAGACATGACGAGAACTGAGCGTGTGACCCCACCAATAGATTGATCTCCAAACGAGGAATCCGCTGGTGGGGTCACACGTTCAGTTCGAGTCCTGTTCAGCGACTCTAGAGCTCAAAACGCGTCTAGAGCTTTGTCGGCCTCCGCGGCCTACTCTGAGGCGCCGCCCATAGCCAGCCCTCCGGCAATCAACAACAGTAAAATGCATATTAAAGTTCCCGCGTTGAAAACGACCACGCCGAGGGCCGGTTCTCAGCGTCGCTGTCGCCTCTGTCTCAGTCGCACTCGCGAGGCGTGCCGTGGAGGTGCGAGAGAGACAGAGCGACGAAACGCGAAGCAGAATCAGTCTGCTTGCTGCACGTCCGCGGGGGGAGGCTCGTGGCCCGAGGCCCTCCCAGGGACGCGTCTTCGGGTCGTTTGCCGTGAGTTGTGAACCTCCCGCACAGTGGGCCAGACGACCGGTGGAGGCGGCCAAAACTCTAGACGCGTTTTGAGCTCCGAAGTCACTTAATAGTCCACCAGTTGTCTGGCCCACTGTGCGCCGGTCTGCCCTCTCGCATTTGCGTGCGGGGCAGTGCCTTGGCAGTGGCCTGGCAGTGCAGAGGGACAGGCGACAAAATGGCCTTCTAAATTAATTGCATGTGACGAACCAAGGAAAGAGCTTCAAGGGGGCGGCGAGGGGGTGGGGGAGATAAGTGGAGTTATGAGGATTGGGGCGAGGGGCGGGGCGGGGGCGTCGAGAGGCTGGGGCGGCGAGGGGCGGCAGGAACAAAAGGGGTGCAGCAGGGATGCTGCGTGAGACTTGTGGTGTGGGGGTCGTTAGTAAGGGGCAGGGGCGGCTCGTGGACAGGTCCAGGGGGCGGGTTGCTCTGCTGCCGCCGCTGCTGCGAAGAGTGGCCATAGTCTCGAGAGTTTGTGTCGAATAGGCGGCCAGGCCTCGGCCAGGTCGGCCAGCACAGGGCAAGCGGAACACCCGCAACACCCATTAGAACACTCGACCTGAGCCCGGAAACCGGAAACTGCCCGGGAGGTGAAGATTTAATTAAATCTTTACGGCGGTCCGCTGCAGGCCGATGCCGAGTTGCGGTAGTTTTGCATCGCTCTGTCTCTCTCACACCGCTGCCACTGCGGTCCGCCCCGTGAGTGCGAGGGAGGCGGCAGAGCGCCCGGTGGGTGCGCACCCAGCCGCACGGCCGCGTCCGCAGCCGTTTGTGTTGCCTACAGTGCAGGCGCTCTCCGCCGCGGACCCGAAGCTCGCCGCCCCACAGTGGATTTGCCAGAAGACCGGTAGAGGCGGCCAAAACTCTAACGCGTTTTGAGCTCCAGAGTCGCTAAAAGGGACTCGAACCGCCCACCAATGGATTCTTCGTTCGGAGAGCAATCCATTGGTGGGGTCACACGTTCGGTTCGAGTCACTTAGCGACTCTGGAGCTCAAAACGCGTCTAGGATTGTGGCCGCCTCCGCCGGTCTTCTGGCCCACTGTGCGCCCGGCCGGCCGGGCCTGCCCGATGCGCAGTGACGGCTAGCTGCCCACGCCCGGGCTGGGCAGGGCGTGGCGCAGGAACATCTGCAGCGCCCGGAGTGCACTCTCAATTCTAGCAGCTTGTTCAAGCGCCGCCACGCCGCGCCACAAAAATGCGAGTTTTCCTCTATTTTCTTTCCACTCTCTTTTGTGTAGGTGGAGTTAAATTGCCTGCTCGTGTTTTAATGGAGGAAGTTGAAGCGCGGCCGTGCTGTACTTACGACCCCGTTATGCTGGCCTGGACCAGGTACAGTTGTTTCGCGCGTGTGATAGGGCAAGGGGAGGAAAGCCGCGGAAAAAGGGTGGAGGGGACGCGCTCACTTCGACTACACACACTCTAAAAAGAGGGGTCAGGTTTCTCTCTTCGTTTCCAGGCCAGGACGCAAGCACGCTCGCTCATGGCCGTGGTGCTTTTCGCTGATTTCGTCGTACTTCCTATGCTCCGTAAGATAGCCAGGGCGGCAAAGTTTTATCTTGTGTGCACACACACTCTCGCAACACACCAACACGCGCGCGCCCGCAGAGCGATGCAGGGCCTTGCGGCTCCAGGACTGTCTCGCACTGAGCGACATGCAATGCCATTTTCATGAAGTAAATACTCCGACGCGGCAAGACGGACCAGCATAATGTATACGAGGGCCTGGCAGACAGACAGTCAAACAGACAGTCAGACAGACGGACGGACGGACAGACAGACAGACAAGCTGCACACGTATGGGGCCAGTTTGCGGCACCCTGGTGCGGTGCTCTCCAGTATTAGGGGGTCTTGCTGGGCGTTTTGTCTACCTACGCCTCGCGCCTCGCCTCGCCCCGCCCCGCCGAGCGCCTTACTAGCACCTTCATCTGACTTTCATGGTTTCATGCACGGCTCGCTGGCTGCGGCGCTGCGGCCAGGTGCCCGCCCGGTCCTTGGGTCCTTGCAGGTCTCCGGCTCGCTGTCCTGGGCCCTGGGCAGCCCTGGGCCCGCGGTATGTGCCGCTACCGGAACGGCAGGGAATCCTGTGACCACACACACACTCTTTCTCTCTCTCTCTCTCTCTCTCTCTCTCTCTCTCTCTCTCTCTCTCTCTCTCTCTCTCTCTCTCTCTCTGTCTCTCTCTCTCTCTCTCTCTCTCGCTCTCTCTCTCTCACACACACACACAGACACTGACCGTGGTGGTTGGCGTGCCGCGTGGTGGAGACATGTCGCTCAGCTGTTTGCTGCAGTTAGTGTCTCGTCGTCTGCTGCGTCGTGCGCTGCGTCGTCTTGCTAACGTCGTCTGCTACTTCGCTGCGGCGGCGGCGCGTTTTACGGTTCCGCATATAAATATATCTTTTATTTTTTCTTCCCTGTGAGAGACGTGCGGGAGTATATCCAGCGCGGCAGTGCGGTGCCGGGAGTGCCCGGCGCGGCCTGCCTGAAAGCTGAGAGCCTCAGCAGACTTCCTCTGGGACAGGCGGACTGGCAGACAGACAGACAGACAGACGGACGGACGAACGGGCGAGCTGTGAGGTCTGATAGCGCGTCTGTTTGACCTCCTCCGCACTGCCCCGCACACCGATGTGCCGGGCGATTCCGAAGCCCCGTTGCGTCGCCTCGTCTCTCTCGCGCCCCTATCAGCCGACCCATGAGCGCGACAGAGACGGAGCGACGCGACGATTCTTCGACATGGGCGTGCAGGGCCGCCTCGCCATGGAAGCAGACGGGCAAGTTATCATGACCGATGCGGCTGGAGGGAGGGGGGGTGGCGGTTAAGGTTTCTGTAAACGGAGTGAGAAAAAAAAGAAGATCGGGCTCGCAAAATAAACATTTATTGTTGTACAAAAATAAACGGTAACTTTACTAGGAACGTCCTTGTTTTAACAGTGGCGCGTACTGGCGCGTGCGAGTCCTGCTAATTTGCATGGGGACGCGGCAGGCGCCACGCGTTGGCCCCACACTGTACGCTCGACGGGCCGAGGGCCCAACGCACAGTGGGCCGAAAGACCGGCACCGGCGGCCTAAACTCTAGACGCGTTTTGAGCTCCAGAGTCGCTAAACCGGACTAGAACTGAGCGTGTGACCCCACCAATGGATTCCTCGTTCGGAGAGAAATCCATTGGTGGGGTCGGGGTCACACGTTCGTTTCGAGGCCCATTCAGCGGAGCTCAAAACGGGTGTAGAATTTTGGCCGCCTCCACCGGTCTTCTGGCCCACTGTGCGAAGGGCTGACGGGGTGGCCGACCAGCTCGAGGAGCCGCGAACAAGGCGTTCTCGTTACGAGACCGGTGTCAAACCCGAATCCGGCGCAAACTGTTCCGCTTGCTGCAGGTTGCGGGGGAATGCAGAGCTACTTGGGCTGAGACCTCAGGACTGAGACTCACTTCACTGACGTCATCACAACGCTTCATTACACTATCACAGCCAAACGACCTAGACTAATTGACTTAGTACACACTGACTCGAATCCACACACACACATACACACACGCACGCTACACTGGGCGAGGCGGGGATTTTCTCACTGGGTCGGTGGCCGACGGCCGACCCCGGAGATAAACCTGCAAGATAAAAGGCGACATGTCACTAAATGAGTCATCAATCGACAGCACTGGAAGTCATTATCGACAGAATATTCACACAGAACACGCGTTCACGACCAGTTCTACACTCTAAACATAGGGTGCCCAGAAACTGGGCGCCTTTGTCGCCCGCCCCACTTTTTAGGGTGCCAAATGTCGCCTAGTTTTGGGCACCTTTGTCACCTAGTCTTAGTCTTGGGGTGGAAAAACCATTAAGGAACCTGCCTTCACTCATGGCTCAGCAGCGACTAAGGTGCCAAAGGTGCCCAGAATCAGGGCACCTTAGTCGGCCGGGAACTAGACACCTGAGCATGCTCCACCGTGGTAGAGGGCCGGTTATGATTTACCCACCCCGGGACTGGGTGACATTTGGCACCCTAAAAAGTGGGGCGGGCGCGACAAAGGCGACCAGTTTCTGGGCACCCTATGTTTAGAGTGTACGCGTTTCTCTCTTTTTTTTGTCGCTGTCTTTGTTTTCGTTTTTCGATCCGTCGGGTATGGGATGCTCGTCGAGGCCGACGCCGTACTTACCCGGCGAATCTCGGCGGCGTCCGCGACTTGGAGCGGTCCGACGGCCGCGCGGTGCGCCGCGACCGACGCCGAGGTGTCATCTCCAGCCGGGTCGCCTGAACGGGGCGGCCGCGTCGCCGTCCTCGGCGGGGCAAGACTTCTCGTCCCAGCCGTTGGGGCACTGCTCCACGCCGTCGCACTCACGGCCGCAGGTGACGGCGTGGTAGGCGCGCGGCGAGCCTGGGGCGCGGTGCTCCGCGGACCGCCGGCCGCAGCTCAGGTCCTGGACGCCCTCGGCGCAGCGGTAGCAGCGCAGCTCGTCGCCGCCGTCCTGGCACTCGCTCTGAAGCACCGCGACGCGCGCCGTCAGGGGGCGCTCTCCGAACACGTGCCTACCGCCGTCTCCCTCGCACCCCTACGGGGCTCGAGAGTGTGCGAGAGAGACGGGGGTGGGCGTCGTACACTGGCCGAGAAGACCGGTGGGGGCGGTCAAAACCCCAGTCGCGTTTTGAACTCCCAGAGTCGCTAAACAGGACTCGAACCGAACGTGTGACCCCACCAATGGATTCCTCGTGCGGAGAGCAATCCATTGGTGGGGTCACACGTTCGGTTCGAGTCCTGTTTAGCGACCTGGAGCTCAAAACGCGTCCGATCTTTTAGCCCATTGTTCGTCGAGGTCCTCACCTTGCCGTTGCACCGCCAGGCGCAGTCCCGGTCGCCGTCGTCGCGACATGCCTTGACGCAGCGGCCCTGGCAGAGCATGGCGCCGGCCCTGCAGTGCGGGCAGGCCGCCTCGTCGCGGTCGTCGTCGCACTCGGCCACGCCGTCGCAGCGCCGCGCGCACACCAGCGGCTCGCAGTCCCTGCAGGCGTCGGTCTGGGGCGCGGCCTGGGGCGCGGCCTGGGGCGCGGCTGTGCAGCCCTCCAGGCAGCCCTCCGCCGCGGTCGCCGCCGTGCAGTTCCGGTGGCAGGGCGGCACGCACAGCACGCTGCCGCCCTTGCAGGACGTGCAGCCCTTCTCGTCGGACGCGTCCAGGCAGCTCACATCGCCGTCGCACACCGCCTCGGGCAGGAAGCACGAGAAGCCCTTCTGGAAGCACGCCGAAGCACAACGAGTCACTTGTTGCGTTCGCCGTCGTTTTCAACTCGAGCGGCGCCGAACAGTGGGCCAGAAAGACCGGCGGCGGCGGCCAAAACTCTGGACGCGTTTTGAGCTCCAGAGTCGCTAAACAGAACTCGAACCGAACGTGTGACCCCACCAATGGATTGCTCTCCGAGCGAGGAATTCATTGACGGGGTCGCACGCTCTGCTCGAGCTCTGTTTAGCGACTCTGGAGCTCAAAACGCGTCCAGTGTTGGCCACCTCCGCCGGTCTTCTGGCCCACTGTGCGGCGTGCTCCAATCCACAAAACCGGCGGCAGTTCTTTACGACAAGCGTAAGTGCACACTGTCCAGACACGACTCAGTTCCTGACTGATCCTGTCTATTTCTGACTGATAAAAACCACAGTATTATAGTGACTTCTCATTAGTTTTGTGGAGATTTACGGTAAATTTTCACAAGAACTGCGAATGACGCGCGAAGTGAGAGGCGAGACTCCGCGGCGGCCGCAGACTGCAGATCGCGTTGCCCGCCGAAAGTGGCTGCACCGCAATAATGCTGCACCGCTCGGAGAAGAGAGCCTTATCGGTGGACAGATTCGCGGATCGAGTTATCAGGACCGCTTCCGCCGCCTGCCCACTTTTTCCCGCTGCAGGGAACCAAAAAAAAATATAAACAAACGAAAAGGAAACATAATGAGGAAGCGCGACCAGCCTTCGCGTTACGTGTTGGCCCGCGTGCCAAACCGCCAGTCCGCCGGCAGGCTGACTCCGAACGCCGTCGCTCTGTCTCTCTCGCACTGACGGGGCGGCCCGCAGGCCCCAAGGGGTGCGAGAGAGACAGCCTATGCAGTCGGCGGAGGGGAGGGCCGGGTGGCGAGAGGCTTTCCCTGACGTCATCCGCGTCGCTTCCTTCAGACCGAAGGCTGCTGGCTGAGAGTCGTTTTCGTCACTCTGTCTCTCTCGCACCTGTACGGGACGCCCCATGAGAGCGAGGGAGACACAGCGACGACTCTCGGAATCAGTCTGCTGAGGCGAGGCGATGAGCGGGCGGAGCCTTTTCCGATACACTGCGAGTGGCGCCTCAGCCTTAAGGTGACGACCGTCTCTAAGTGGCCCGGGCAAATGCCTCGGAAACTGGACGGCGTTTTAGTACACTGCGTCGCGGCGCGGTTGTGTACACTGTGCCGCCGAGGACAGCTTCCGCGGCAACACCGTGCAGCACACCAGCCGGCCCGGCAGGTACACTTTTTGCTTACGTTCTGCCTCCAAGGTTCTCTCTCCAAGGACGAGGCGACTGCAAACCAGTGTCGTCGCAGCCGTTCGGCCGACGGGCTAATCACTCTCATCCTGAACGTTGTGCAAATCAGTGGTGACCCCGCACGGTTCGCCTTGACCGCCGCCAGGACGACGCGCGTGGACGCAGCGCGACCCAGGCGCCACCGGGCTGTCGTCACCGTGTGACACCACGTGTGACGTTTGTGACACTGGGACACTGTGACGCTGACCTGCTTGGGGCTGATCTTGCACTGGTGCATGCCGGCCGGGCTGTCGTCACGGTGTGACACCAACGCCGTGACGTTTGTAACACTGTGACGGTGGGACCCTGACCTGCTTGGGGCTGATCTTGCACTGGTGCATGCCGGCCGGGCAGGGGACGGGGCGGGCGGTGGTGGTGCTGGGGGTGTAGTCGGCCGCGCAGAGACGCCCCAGCAGCAGACACGGCAGCAGCAGCCGCCAGCACACCATGCCAGCTGCTATGGCTGCTATCGCGTCACCGCCACTGCACTGACTGAGCGCCGGCGACCAGACGCGGCTTGGTGGCGTGGCGTGGCGTGGCGCGGCCGGCGTGACGGCGTGGTGGAGGGAGAGCCGCGGCGTGGCGGCGGGCCCGCCTAGTCAGTCTCGCGGCAGGCCTGCACTAACACAACGTGTCGCGGTCAACACTGAGCACTCTTCACTTCCGCCGGGACGAGCTGCATATCTCGAATCCGGCACGAGCGGCGACCATCACGCTCGCAATGTACCTGCTTCGCGGAATTTGGGACGAGTACCGTAGAGGCCGCCGATTTGGAAATGGCGCGGTGGTAGTGACGACAAATCGTCCCCAAGTAGTGTCAAGTAGTGTGATATCACTGTCGGTCCGGGCTGCGCGGCCCAGCCGGGCCGGTCTGATGGGCTTATTAAAGCGGCCAGCTGTCGCGCCGTCAGTCGCCCCGGCGCACAGTGGGCCAGAAGACCGGTGGAGGCGGCCAAAACTCTAGACGCGTTTTGAACTCCAGAGTCGCTAAATGGGACTCGAACCAAACGTGTGACCCCACCAATGGATTCCTCGTTCGGAGAGCAATCCATTGGTGGTAACACGTTTGGT
Organism: Thrips palmi; assembly: GCF_012932325.1. Classification (NCBI taxonomy): domain Eukaryota; kingdom Metazoa; phylum Arthropoda; class Insecta; order Thysanoptera; family Thripidae; genus Thrips; species Thrips palmi. Next base: position 3,865,374 of record NW_023144634.1, read on the forward strand.
TCGAGTCCCATTTAGCGACTCTGGAGCTCAAAACGCGTCTAGAGTTTTGGCCGCCTCCACCGGTCTTCTGGCCCACTGTACGGCGGGCCATTTTCAGTGTCGGCCGGCATGGAGGCATGAGGCATGGCCCGGCGGCATGGCCCGGTGGCATGGCCCAGCGGGCAGCGAGGCCTTGACGGATTTTCAATCAGGCAACTTGCTGGCGCTAATGAGAAGCTCGTGCCACACCTGTCCTCTGCCGCCCGCGCCCGCGGCCGGCCCTCGGCGTGGTGTAAATTGCCTCACCAGGCAGCGGCCATGCCACTGGCAATGCCAAGGGCTTATTTCGCCTTTTTCCATCCGCTCGTTAGGACAATAAGGGCCGAAATCAAAACCTCGAGTCTTGACGGTTTTTGCAGGCGCTGAGATTTTCGTCGGCGGTTTGGCGGCCGATTCGTACACACGAACTACGCGCCAATCATAGCGTGTGTTTTCTCGGAGGCAGAGATAACAGAGCGGGGAGGGGGTCTGGCGGCAGTGCTGACAAAGGCGGAGATACACACGCATAGGCGCGGTGCACGCCAAACGGTTTGTTTGTTGCTCGCTTGAATCGGGAGCATTCACGCTGCACAGTGGGCCAGAAGACCAGTGGATGCGGCCAAAACTCTAGACACGTTTTGCGCTCTAGAGTCGCTAAATGGGCCTCGAACTGAGCGCGTGACCCCACCAATGGATTCCTCGTTCGGAGAGCTATCCAATGGTGGGGTCACACGCTTGGTTCGAGTCCCATTTAGCGACAAAACGCGTCTGGAGTTTCGGCCGCCTCCACCGGTCTTCTGGCCCACTGTGGGAGCGTCTTCCCTTCCCGCACAGATGTCGCATTTCGCTTACTTTGCGGACCGAGCGGCCCCGCGCGTGAGTCGGCTCCGTGTCCGTGTCCCCCGATGGGCCAGATAGTCAGATGTTCGGACGGCGGGGCTATCGGAACGGCACGCGCGTGTTGGACTCGACTTGAACGCGCCGAGTGTGCCCTCGTGGAGGGCCTGTTGGCCTTGCGCAGGGACCGAGCGGCGATGATAGCGTCTCTCTCTCTCTCTCTCTCTCTCTCTCTCTCTCTCTCTCTCTCTCTCTCTCTCTCTCTCTCCCCCCACACTCTTGTTCTCCCTCGCACACGCACTCCGACGGCGTCTCGTGCATCGGAAATAGACTTGGATCGCCGCCACCGCGCCTCGCCCCCCCCCCCCCCCCGCCGCGGCATCGGCCTTTTTATCTCGCCTCTTATCACGGCAGGGCCGCGTTACTCAACAGCGCTCTCGCTCCAGTGTGGTATCTCCCGCGGATCACTTCTTTAAAACCGCCGGCCGCCAATGCCAGAAGCAAGGAAAGGGACGTAAAGTTGTTTTTCGAACCGGAGCGGTATTTGCCCGCCACTCTCGTTTCCGAGGCAACTGACGTTTCTGCACTTGTTTCACTTTATGTTTGTATTTTCTACCATTTCCTGGCGACATTGTTTAAATTAATGTTTCGATTTTGGAGCGTGTAGCACTGTTTTGAGCCGCGGTTGCCGGCGGAGCCACTTTTGCTCTTTTTGGGGCCGGGCCGTCCGGTCAGTGGCCGTGCCTTCCCCCGTTGCCCCGTGCCGCCCTGTGCTAATCCTGAGAACTCTCGGAATCCTCCTACTTTAATATTCTCCATGTGTAGTAGGTCTTCCAGCTCAGAGCCCTGGGCCGGCCGGGCCCTCCGCCCCCGCCCTTCTGAACCCTCCGATCACCTCCTCAAACTCCCTTCACTTCGGGTCCGGTCGGGTCTCGCCCGGCCCCTTCGGGACCCCTTCGGGACCCCTTCGGCGGCCGGGGGGCACGGCAGACGTTGCGGATCAGAGCAAGTGGCAGGGTCAACCCTGGCCCTGGCGCCCTCGGCCTCGGCGAGGCCCTTGGCGGGCCGAAGGGCCTTGCGGCGTGTGTGGGTGCCGGCCCGAAGCGGAGGCCCCGTCAAATAATGCCCTTGTTGAGACCGTCTTTCCCGCGTCGTCCGCAAACTATTCCTGTCGTCAAAGAATTCGCCCCGCCGCCCAGGGCCCCTTCCTGGGCCCCGTCCTGGACCCTGCCTTAGTCCCTGTCCTAGACCCTGTCCAAACCCCGTCCTAGACCCCGTCCTGACCCTGTCCTAGACCCCATCCTAGACCCCGTCCTAGACCTAGACCCTGTCCTAGACCCCATCCTAGACCCTGTCCTAGACCTAGACCCTGTCCTAGACCCCGCCCTAGACTCCGTCCCAGACCCCGTCCTAGACCCCGTCCCAGATCCCGCCCTACCGTCCAAGACGCGAGCCGGGCGAGCCAAGGGCACGCGGCCCACGAGGCTTGTCTGAGGCTTCGCCGCTTCGCATCTGACTTGTAGAGTCACAACAACTTGGTCCGGGCCCTTGGCTCCGCGTCGCCACGCCGCCACCGCAACGGACTGTGTCCGACGAAGCAGGGGAGACTGGTGACCGTAGACTGATTCCGAGGGTCGTTTACCTCTCGCTGTCTCTCTCGCACTCCTGCCGCGTCCCGCATAGGTGCGAGAGAGACAGAGCGACGGAAACGACTCTCGGAATCAGTCTGCCGGCCCCACTGGCCCCGCTGCCGGGGGTCGCTGGGCTGGGCTGCCCGGCAATAGGATCCAAATCACGACGCCCCTAACTCATTTGCCTCACTTGTGGATGGGTTCACGGAAACTTCGGGATCCGGTCTCCAGTCAGGGGTTCGACTACCGGTGGGGCTTCAAAAACTTTTTTTGTTTTTACATTCTGATTGGCTGGAGACGGTCAACACAGAGGACGGAAGTCACAAGGTCTCACTCGTGTGCCGTGTCGTAGGGGTGCGAGAGAGACAGAGGGTCCAAGCGATCCTCCGGAGCGGGGCGGCTGCAGGCAAGTCGAGTTCAACGGTCCGCGAACGGCCGCGCTGCACTGCATACAAACGCCGATCCTAATGACGGAGCATCCTCGGCGTGCCGCCGGTGCAGTGTGCCTGCAGTGTGCCTGCAGTGTGCCTGCAGTGTGACAGAGACAGACGTCGCTCTCGCCGCTCCACGCCGTAAAGTGAGATGGCGTGTAACGCATAATGCGCGCGACGGAGACGGAGAGGGGCGCATCTCTGCGCGCAGCTCAGTGGGCCAGAAGACCCGGCGGAGGCGCCCAACACTCTAGACGCGTTTTGGACTCCAGAGTCGCTAAACAGGACTCGAACCGAACGTGTGGCCCCATCAATGGATTCCTCGTTCGGAGAGCAATCCATTGGTGGGGTCACACGTGCTGTTCGAGTCCCATTTAGCGACTCTGGAGCTCAAAATGCGTCTAGGGTGTTGGCCGCCTCCACCGGTCTTCTGGCCCACTGTGCGGTGGGGCGGGGGGCAGCAGGGGAGTGACAGCGCCCAGTGGGTAGGCAGCCCATCGTGCAGCAACGCGCCGCCTTGCACCGTCCGCTTGGTTAGCTTCGCCGCTTCGTCTCTCTGTCTCGCTCGCACCCCCGCGGGACGCCCCATGAGTGCGAGAGAGACAGAGCGACGAAACGATAAACGATCCTGCGGAATCAGTCTCGTGGGCGATTGAACTTGCGGTGCTGTTCCAGAGTCGCAGGGCGCGGAAGTGAAATTGGCAAAGTTTGCGGACGATTCGCAGGGATGTAATGAGGCACTCCAAAGGCTTCCCGCTCAACTAGTGTTGCCGTATGAGCAGGCGAAAATTCCCACGATGCATCCAAGTCGAAAGGGTTGCCGATGCCGTGGCAACAACGTGGCGAGGCCCAGCGCAGATATTGACGAGCGAGCAGGCAGGTGGAAGCTATGGCAACCCTTGAGTTAGTTGCTAGTGCACCGTGGGAATTTGGGCCTTCTCAGGTGGTAACAGTGGATCCGTCAGTCCTGACGGCTGATTTTGGAAAGCCAGCCTGCCTCGGTACTCGAAGACGCATCCCTAGTTTGAGCCGCGCCTGTCTTGCGCTGCCGCGGCCGCCGTGCTCCAGAACTACATTCCAAACAGGGTCGTCAGACAGTGCAGGCACTGCAGGCAGCAGTGCGGCCGGAGGTCCGGGCCAGCAGACTGATTCCGAGAGTCGTTTTCGTCGCTTTGTCTTTCTCGCGCTCGTGGGGCGTCCTGTGCAGGTGCGAGAGAGAGACAGAGCGACGAAGACGACTCTCGGAATGAGTCTGCAGCTTCCCCGGTGCCTGCCCCGCCCCATGCCCATACCGAGCAGCCTGGCGGCCCAACTCGGCGCGGACGACCTCTTCGCCAAATGGAATCGCCAGACTGTCCGTCTCTCTCGCACTCACGGTGCGGCCCGTAGGGGTGCGAGAGAGACAGAACATTCCCCTGACTGCGTTTCTTCGCCTAGGCAAGTTCGGCCAATCGGCCGCAGAAAGAAAAGTCAACTCCGCTCGGCGTGCACTGTGCGTGGTCGGGCAGGCGTCAATACCAACCAGAGCAGAGTGTACCAGTCGTCTGCAGAGAATCAAGACGAAAAACATTCAAATTGAATTTCCGCCATTATTTCGCGACGGCACGCACTTTCGAGTATCGGGCCGCACTGCAGGAAATAACCACAACAAAAGTACACAAATTTTTGGCAAATTTTTTATCAGGTTTTTATTGTACTTTCAAAGTACAACAATTGTTGTACAAATACAATGAACCGGCATGACGAGTGCTGGGCAGTGCAGGCCCGTTGTGGTTTGTACAATTCTCGTTGTACTTTCACAATCCTGTGACTTTATTGTACAGTTTGTGACATGTTGTACTATTCAACTTGCAGTGCGTGTTGGCGCGTTGCCCGCGGATGGCTCCAGATGAGAAAGTTAAAGTGTTGACCCGACTTAATCACAACAGCAATGTAATTGAGTCTTATCCAAAAGCAAGCCGGGGCGCGCGCTATGCTTTGGCCGAGTTGGCTTGCTCGGAACAAACACCGAGGCGGCACGGCGGCGGAGGGGAGGGGGAGGGGGGGGGTGCGTGGGAAGGGTCCAGGTTCGGCCGGATGTCGGAGGAAGTAGTCTTATCTTGCACGGGCTGGATTTTCCATTTTCCGCGAATGAATGCCGGTCCTCGTGCTTTGCTGCTTTTGCCGCGCGGAGTCATCGCCTGCCTCGCCCAACGCGTTCGCTTCAAAGCACTTCAATTTTCTATCCAGCAATACTTTTTGAAAACTTTTAAAACACACACACACACACACACACACACTCAAACGCACACACACCTACTTACACACACAAAATGTTAGATATTATTGCTGCCTTCACCCAAAAAAAATTGTCCAAAAATGACAAAACCATTTTTTTTCGCCGTTTTCTTTTTGTCTATAATCTGTGTTTACAGATTGAAATTCAAATTGAATCCGATTGTCCGGACGTTGTCGGGACAGGCCTCCGCTATCGCGCTGCCGCACAGTGGGCCAGAGGACCGGTGGAGGCGGCCAAAACTCTAGACGCGTTCTGAGCTGCAGAGTCGCTAAATGGGACTCGAACCGACCGTGTGACCCCACCAATGGATTGCTCTCCGGACGAGGAATCCATTGGTGGGGTCACACGTTCCGTTCGAGTCCTGTTTAGCGACTCTGGAGCTCAAAGCGCGTCTAGAGTTTTGGCCGCCTCCACCGGTCTTCTGGCCCACTGTGGGGCGGGTCGCTAATGGCCTCGGCCGGTGGACCTGCCGGCCGATTAGTCCCTGGCCGTGCCTTTGCCGCGCCCTTCGCCCGCCGCCCTTAATCTCGCGTATCCATCCCAGCGACTTGACGGCCTGCGCGGCCTGCAGCCGGAGGGACAACGCGGCGCGCGACTGGGGGCGGACGGCGGCACGGTCGGGGGTGTGGCGCTACGCCGCAACGCGAGGTCAGCGGCCGGCCGCAAACGGGGTGGCAAAGTAAGGCATCTCGGCTGTATGTGTGTGTGTGTATTTGTGTGTATCGGCAAAGCATGCCGACGGCAAGCGTGGCGAGGTCGTGGCTACGGACAGGTTGCCAGCGCGGTGGCCGTGCCCGCCCCGCCCCGCCCCACCCCGCCACCGGCAGCGGCAGTGCTGCGCGACGTTGGCACTGCGCTGGCTGCGCTGGTGGGGCCGCAGCGGGCCGAGCAGGCCAAGCAGGCCGTGCTGGAGGGCCGTCCCGCGCCGTCGCTCAGTTCGCCGACAGCGCGTCGCGGGGCCGCATTGCCTGCCAGTGCCCCGCCAGTCAGTCCGCCGCCTTTTCTTCTTGTTGGTTTTGTTTTCCTTTTTTCGCGTCCTTTGTTTCGCGCGTTTCGCGGGCCGGGCGGCGGAATTTCGGTTGCAATTAATCCGAGTGGCGCTCGGTGCGCGTGGAGCGTCGAGGGCGCGCCCGCCGTGCGCCGGTGCCTCTTCCCGCTCGGCCAATCAGAGGACCGGATTGATTCCGTCGGAGCGTCGGTCGGCCGGACGCGCCACTGGACCAACGGTGGCTCTTTTCTAGGATTAGTGTTCAGAAACGCACCGCGCGGAATACGGTCTTTGCCGCCAGCGTGACGCGTCAACTGTCGCCATCCAGAATTCACGCCCGGAAGTGGGGCGGCGACCTCGGCCAACCTCGGCCGCGATGAGAAATTCAGCACGTTGAGGCACGCCGGCCGCGGGGTCAGCGACGCGACCCCCTCCCGTCCCCCGGGCCTCCAGGATGCTGATGTGCCTGGCGCTGCAGCGCGAGGACGCCGACGTCGGCGGGGGGAGGGGCGGCCCCCGCGGCCTCCACCTCGTCAACACCCCCGACCTGCTCGTCTCGCCCGCGGCCTCGTCGCCCGACCTGGTCGCCGGCAGCCCGCACGAGCACCGGTGCCAGCGCGAGTGCCAGCACGGCCCGCAAGGCACGTCGCCGCCGTCCTACGAGAGGTACAGAGAGCTCTCGGTGTAAAAAAGCCGGCGAAGAGAAATTGGAAAAGAAAACTACTCGTGTTTGAACCCGACGGGGTCGCTCTGTCTGAGACAACACGCGTAATAACACTATAGTGTGCGTAAGAGAAGCGTAGTGGAAAAACTCTCCAAATGTAAGTTATTTTTGGGTTGTTTTACACTGGTAAAACTGAAGCGAGTAGTAACCTCTGTTTTCAAGCGTAATCAGTTTACAATTGAAATCAAGCGTAATTGCATGGCTTGACTCAAGCCAAGAGTTACGCTTAAGTTTTACCGGAGTAGCCAAATCCCAATGGTTCTATGCGTCATAGATCGTGATAGGCGTAATAGGCGGGTCACAGGTTTTGATGGTGAATACCCCGTCGTTTGAACCAGTAACCGTGCGTGCATGCCGTACACGCTGTAAACGGGTCACTCGCACTCAAGCTATTCTGGTCCAAAGGGCTGTGAAGGGGTGGGGCCGGGCGGGGCGGGGCGGGGCGATGATGATAAGAGGGAGACAAGGTGGAGGCGGGGGAGGGGCTGGAAGGGGTGGCAGCTGGGCCACGTAGCTTCGCCTAGCTTCGCGTAGCGGGCGTCAGCAGTCCTGCATCACGCAGGCCCTGTCGTCGTTGTACGCCGCCGCCGCCTGATGTCGACGCGATAGTGAATGTCACCCCTCTCTCTCCCACCCCCACCCCACCCACGTGTCTCCGCTTCCTCCAGACACGTCACTCCGCAGTCGCACACGGCCGTATTCAATGGTTGTTGCCAAGGCCGGCCAGGCCGACTCATAGTCACGCCAACTTCCAGGTAACTCCGCGCGGAGCTTCGCCGTTTGGGAGAGAGAGTTTGCACCATCGCGCCGAAAACCACAGAAAACACGAGAAACTGAATTTCAAAGCGAAAGTTGGCGCGTGTGGGTGCAGACGGCGCGTTAGTTGGCTGACTGCGCTGCCTGCACTCTGCAGTGGCTGGCAGTGTCTATTAGTCAGCCTCGACTCATCTCACCGCAGCCGGCCTGCAGCCCTGCAGCGCTGCGCAGCCCCCTGGGGCCGCCAGCCCCAGCCAGCCCCAGCCGAGCCACGGAGTCCTGGAGCGTGCCCGATAAGCACCTGGCTGCCTAGTGTAGCAGCGGCGGCAGCGGCCCAGTGTCTCGGAGGCATCCTGATACGGAGCAACCCCTTGGTCCCCTCGGCGGCCGCAGCCCCCTGACCCCGCCCGCACCGCCCCGCTGTTCAACGTGACCCGGCAAAAGAAAAGGCCGAGCCAGAAGCAAAAGACCGCCGCAAAAAGACCTCACCGTCCCGGCAGATCGGTGCACGGTGGGCCAGAAGACCGGTGGAGGCGGTCGAAACCCCGGACGGGTTTTGAGCTCCAGAGTCGCTAAACGGTACCCAAGTGGAACGTGTGACCCCACCAATGGATTGCTCTCCTCACGAGGAATCCATTGGTGGGGTCACACGTTTTGTTCGAGTCCCGTTTAGCGACTCAAGCTCAAAGCGCGTCTGGAGTTTTAGCCGCCGTCGGCGCCGGTCTTCTGGCCCACTGTGCGGTGCTCTCCGTTGTGACTCGTGTTGCTCTGTCAAAAGGCCCGCAGTGGCGATTCCCCTTCCCCTCCCCCGCCTGGCAGTCGGTTCGAGCAGCGACCTGCAATCAGTGATTAATTACAAGCTCGGCCGACCTGCCCTGAGTGCGCCACGGCCCGGCCACGGTCCCGCCGCCCCATTGCACCTCAACAAGTAGGAGGGCCTGCGTGGCCTGCGCGGGGCGGCGGGGAAGTCCCTCCACTGTTCCGCCCCGGCCCCGCCCTCCACGGCGTCGCCTGCGCCTGGCAGAGGCGCGTCTCATTTTTGCGGGTGTCGTGTCACACTCGTCACACTCGCGTCACGCGGCGCGACGAAGGGCGTGAGGCGTGACGAGGCGGCCCTCCCAGGCCCTTCGCCCTTTCACACGCACGCGTGCTCACCCATACCATTACCTTGTTGGTCCCAAAGGGCCGAACGGGGCCGAAGGGCGGGGTGCCTGGCCCGGCCGGCCCGGCCTGCGCACCGATATTCGATCGCATAACAATGTCGCTGGGCCCCGCCCTGCCCCGCCTCCGACAGGCGGCAGGCTGCGTATGGCAAGCTCGTCCTCCCCTCGCGGTGAGACTCCGCGGTGGGAGGAAGCCGATGGCTCGCAAGGCACTGGCCCAAAGTTGCGAGCGCCGTTGCTAAAAGGAAGAAAAACATCAAAATTTGATTCATTATGTTTTTGTTTGTCTTTGGCGCTCCTTTTTGGTCGGGCTGGGCGGCGGTCCAATTATCGAGCCTCCCTTACGTTCCCCTCCCCCCCCCCCCAACCGCCCCGCACACACACGGAAGAAAACAATTTGTCCCAGCAGTCTGTCCGGCCGTCCGGACGGCGTCCCACCCTCGGCGTGCACACTGAAAAATTAGCGCGCTCTCGGACGCAATGACCCTCCAGCTGCCGGACAAGCGCTCGCATTTGTTTGGCGTGGTAGGCGCGCTGCGGTGAGTTAGCCCCCCCCCCCTTTCCCCTCGGGTCGGGGACACTGCTTTTAATGTGCCTCGTCCTTCGTTAGGCCCCGCAGTCCTAATGCATCCTGCAAATGGCGACCTTCCTTAACTTTCTGAGACTGTACCCGACCGTGGAGGTGCCGTGCTGTCTGGGGGAGGGAGGGGGCTCGTGTGGGAGGGTATCATCACCTCATGCAGAAACCTCGCTGGTTTTCCTGACAGCTCCCCTCCCCCTCCCCTTCCGGGTCGGCGCCTGCCTGGTTTACGGATGATCCCTCCTTACGACCTTCTCTTTGACTCGTTTGTCGTAATCTCGATGCCTCCATTTTTCCTTCCTTTTTGTCGCCTTTCCTATCCGCATTCCTCCCTGGTCCTTTCCACCCCCTTTCCCCGCCCCCGCGCCGCCCCCGCGCCCCGCCACGTAGTCGTCCCTTCCGAGGTCCTTGACGAGGACATCCATCAACTTCCCTTAGGCCTCAACCGCGCGGACGGCGACATGCCGAGGTCGAGATCCAGATAGCAGCGTACAAGCGTATCAAATTTGTCCACCACCTTGCAAGGCCTTGGAGTGCTGAGCTCCGACCAAGCTCCTGGCGACGCACAGTGGGCCAGAAGACCGGCGGAGGCGGCCAAAACTCTAGACACGTTTTGAGCTCCAGAGTCGCTAAATGGGCCTCGAACCGAACGTGTGACCCCACCAATGGATTCCTCGTTCGGAGAGCTATCCAATGGTGGGGGTCACACGCTTGGTTCTAGTCCCATTTAACGACTCTGGAGCTCAAAACGCGTCTAGGGTGTTGGCCGCCTGCACCGGTCTTCTGGCCCACTGTGCGACGGCCCCGGTCAACAAACCACCCAAACACTCTTCTGGAGCGGAGCGACCGGCTTGGCACCCGAGGGGCTTCTCATTTGTTTCCGAAAGTCGTGGTGGAGTTTTAGCGGTGCACACGGCCTCCCTACTGGCCATTGAGACTGAAACTGTTTCTTTGTTCAGGCAACATTTTTTATCGTATTGTGCATTCGGTCCCCTCGGACCGGCCGCTTTTTCCACGTTCCGCGATAGAAAAGGGCCCTAGACGTTATTTATGATTTCATTAGGCAGCGTGACGTCACGTCGTCACGTGACACGGCGGCCCTGACTTATTGCCTTCGTGTCGGCGTACGTCGTCGCTTCCACCCGAAGCCAGCTCGAAAAAAAAAAGACCACGGGGAAAAAAATCGCCCCAAAACGCCAAGAAAAATGAGTTTCCGTTTGTTTTTGTTTTCTTGACAGTGTGCTTTTCTCTGATTGCAGCCACCTGACCAGGTCGTCGTCCTGGCTTCCCCCTCCAGAAGCCTGGCCTTACGCAGGGGGTGACCTGCCCTTCGGCTGGGAGCAGGCAGTGGACGCCAATGGCAAGCATTACTACATCAAGTGAGTCCCTGGTCACTACTTTTGGCTCGGCCAAGTCACAATACCCGGCCGCCGATCACTTACCTCGTGACTTTTGCTCCTAGTGCAAAGTCAAAGAGCTGTAATATGTAAATTTCTATAGCCATATGTAAAGTCAAAAAATATGTATGTCACTAAAAAAATTTGCATGAAAATTTCTAGCTGTTTCCACTGTAAAGACAAATAGACAAGACCTCTACAATCTAGTATTTAATGTAATTAGGACCTAGAAATTATGGTATCAATTTCTGGAATAATTACTTATTTACGAGCCTTGCTGTACATATTTCAAGCCTGCCCCAGCAAAATGTTTCTGAAGGGAGAGTCTCGATCTGGTTCTGTCGCTCACCTCTTCCTAGCTTGTCACTTCTTCACTCGAGACGAAATAATGAGCACTGGCGAACACGAGAGCGAGTTGGAGTCGAACCAGCTCACCTGCTGTTCCCGAGCTGCGAGCGATCCCTCAATGAGGTCGGGATTTGAATCGGGGAATTCCGCGGTAAATTGCAAATCCCGCCGATTTTCTGTGGCCTGTGGCCGTCGCGACGGACCGGTCTTGTCCTTCCCTGCAGCGCTGCTCCAGGAATGCAGCACGAAACGAGAGAGAGAGAGAGAGAGAGAGAGAGAGAGAGAGAGAGAGAGAGAGAGAGAGAGAGAGAGAGAGAGAAGAGGGGGGAGTGACCGAACAGGATCACGTGAAGTTCGACGGACTGAGATGGACGCCGATGCGGCGGGACCGAAAACGCAGGACTGCCCACCCCATCAGACTGATTCCGAGGGGTATGTCTCTCTCTCTCTCTCGCACTCATGGGGCGTCCCGCTTCAGTGCGAGAGAGACTGCAAAAGCACTGTTCGGAATCAGTCTACAGGGGCGCTGCACAGTGGGTCAGAAGACCGGAGGATGCGGCCAAAACTCTCGACGCGTTTTGAGCTCCAGAGTCGCTAAATGGGACTCGAACCGAGCGTGTGACCCCATCTTTGGATTCCTTGTTCAGAGAGCAATCCATTGATGGGGTTACACGTTCGGTTCAAGTCCTATTTAACGACTCTGAAGCTCAAAACGCGTCTATAGTTTTGGCCGCCTTTGCCGGTCTTCTGGCCCACTGTGCGCTGGGCTTCGCGGCCTCGGTACAGCATGTGGGTCTCGGTGTTGCCGCGCCGCCTTCCAAGGCCCTCGCACAAAAGCGGCCGCCACAAAACAGGGCTGTAAACCACTGCAATCGTATCGAACACGTCTTGCGGTCGGCAGGTTCGCTGTGTAATTCGCAGCACGGCTCCGCGCTCGGCCCCCTGCGGGGCACTCCCGGGGGCACCCCCGTGGCCACTCCACAGGGAACCCCGCAGGGAACCCCGAAGGGGCCACGGAGACCGTTCTCCTTGGGGCGTAAGGCAATCCCTGCCACCGCCACCACCACCACTGCCTCTACCACCCTCCTCAGGTAGAGCATGTCTGCACGGTTGCTGCTGCCTTGGCGCTGCCCCCGCAAGAAGGCTGGCTGCTGAATGTGTCGCATTGTCTCTGCCGCTAGCGAGCTCGCTGCCGAGCCCCCGCATGCTGGGGGCGGCGATGTGTTTCATTTGGTGTCGACAATGAGCTTGAAGCAGCCGACTCACACTGACTCAAGTTTCTGGCTTGAGATGTCGCGGAGGGCGCGCTAACCTGTTGCTTCGAATAGGGTGCGACAGAGAGGGATTAGCCCCGGGAAGTAATCTCTGAAGCCGGAGTGAGATGGTGCTCACGCGTTGAGAGAATGAGCACCATTTCCTTAGAATTAGAGATGTCTGCTTTTCTAGTAATTTTTTTTTCAGAGATATTTTGCTAGTTTTAATCACGTAGCGCTGCTTAAAGCACGCACGCGCACAAGGCAAATCGCATTTGATGCTCTTCTTTTCAAAACAAAATAAAGCTTTTTTTCTGGCACGTGTAGCTTTCTTTTGAATTTTTATGTACCTTTTCTAAAAAAATTTATTTTATTTTTGTTAAAACGTTTGTTTTTCTTTTTAAATTTTGCACGACAGCACTTCATGTTCTAACATTCCATTTTGAAAACTATCGTGCTATCGCTGACTTGAAGCCCATCATAATTAGGCTTTTCGCTGCAGATCTCTTTCCAGTGGTACCCAAACGTTTCAAAGACGGTGTAGCAAAACCTGAGGCCGGCTTAATTTCCACCCGGTTTCCTATAAAAACAACACACCCTTTTTCGTCATTTATTTTAAAACACACTATTTCTTTCTTTGTTCTCCTTTTCCCTTTCGTCTTTTCCTCCCTTTCTTTTCTTTTCCTTCTACCACCCTGCATCCACCCCGTTTCCACCCTGCATCCACCCCGTGTCCCATTCTCTGCATCCCCCACCAAAAAACCGGTGTAGCTGCTACACCGTCTATCCCGTTTGGGCGCCACTCGTTGTCTCCTCCTTCGAGTGGGGACTGCACTTGCACTGGCCGTGCCGCTGCCTGACGCGTGTGTCCTGGCGCAGCCATGTCAACAGGACGACGTCGTACCAGGACCCCCGTTCGTGCCGGGCGTGGCGCGACGCGGAGGAGGCCCCGCAGCCGCGGACGGTGCGGCTGCTGCGGCACCCCGAGCAGGGCTTCGGCTTCGTGGCGGGCAGCGAGAAGCCCGTCATCGTGCGGTAAGGCGGGAGCAAAACGCACCACGCGCGACAAGAATCAAGTGCGAACCAGCCGGCTGATTCCAAGAGTCGTTTCCGTCGCTCTGTCTCTCTCGCACTGATGGGCTGTCCCGCATAGGCGTGAGGGAGACAGCGACGAAAACGGCTCTCAGATTCAGTCTGCTGGTTCAATACATTCAACGCCACTTTCCTGACGGACTTGTCCCTCCAGATTCGTGACGGAGAGCGGTCCCAGCGAGGGCCACCTGCAGCCCGGCGACCAGATCCTCTGCATCAACGGCGAGGATGTCAAGGACGCGCCCCGGGACCGCGTCATCCAGTTGGTGCGCGCGTGCCCCGCCACTGTGGCACTCGTCGTGTGCCAGCCCCCCCTGGACAACGTCAGTCATCTTATTTCCTCCTCTCAATGTTCGTTTGGTTTTTCAAAAAAAAGAAATCACTGTTGTTTTTGTTTCTAGTCGGCGAGGAAATCAGCGCTGCTGTCGGCGGCCAAGAAAGCCAAGCTGCGGTCCAACCCGTCCAGGGTGCGGTTCGCGGAGGGCGTGGCCGTCAGCGGGGCGCCGCTCTTCCCGGTACGTCTTCGTCTTCGGCAAGGCTAGGCCTGCACAGTGGGCCAGAAGACCGGCGGCGGCGGCCAAAGTTCTTCACGCGTTTTGAGCTCCAGAGTCGCTAAATGGGGCTCGAAACGAGCGTGTGACCCCACCAATGGATTGCTCTCCGAACGAGGAATCCATTGGTGGGGTCACACGTTCGGTTCGAGTCCTGTTTAGCGCTGGAGCTCAAAACGCGTCTAGAATTTTGGCCGCCTCCACCCCTCCACCGGTCTTCTGGTTCGCTGTGGCCTAGCTGCCGGGCGCCTGCCGGGTAGGCAACCGGTCCGCTGGCGAGACGCTCGCGTCGGCCGGGACTGCCTATCCTCCGCACCGCAGGCGCTCTCGGCGTCCTTCAATCAACGCGCCGAGAAAACTTACTTGACTTGGTTTAACTTGCAGCCCTCGACGTTCGCCGGCGCGGACGCGGCGCTGCCCTTCATGCCCAACGTGCTCAAGGTGTTCCTGGAGAACGGGCAGACCAAGAGCTTCAAGTACGACGCGAGCACCACGGTGCGCGACGTGGTGACCTCGCTGCAGCAAAAGCTGTGCATCAAGGCCACCGACCACTTCGCGCTCACCGTGGAGCACGTCAAGAGCCTGCGCAGGAACAAGCTCACCCTGCTGGACCCCGACGAGCCGCTGTCCAAGGTGGGTGCTTTGCTTTGCAGTGGTGCGGCCGCTCGCCCAAGCGCACAGTGGGCCAGAAGACCGGTAGAGGCGGACAAAACTGTAGACGCGTTTTGAGCCCCAAAGTCGCGAAGCAGGACTTGAACCGAACGTTTGACCCCACCAGTGGATTGCTCTCCGAACGAGCATCCATTGGTGGGGTCACACGTTCAGTTCAAGTCCCATTTAGTGACTCTGGAGTTCAAAACGCGTCCGGAATTTTGACCGCCTCCACCGGTGTTCTGGCCCACCGTGAGGCGTGTTCCAGAGAGTCCATTTCTTTTCCGTCGCTCTGCGTTTCTCTCGCAGCTGTACGGACGCCCCATGAGAGCGAGAGAGACAGAGCGACAAAAGCGTCTCTCGGAATCAGTCGGCAGTGCACCCCGACGGCCTATCACCCTGCGGGAACGGACAGGTGGAGTCGGAGCGCATGGCTCGGTCAGGTTACCGACGCGCTGCCCGGTGCACTGCCGACGACGCCCCGAGTGGTGGAGTACGAATCGAAGCCCTCCCCGCGCGGCGCGCGGCGGGTTGCACGTCTTGAATGAGCCGTCTGTTCGCGTTTTATGGACGCTAAAATCGGGAGGATTTATGCCGAAATTACGAACCCGCCTCCGCGACTCTGGCGGATAATATTGCGGGCATGTGGCACCGCCGGGTGGAAAGCGCCCAAAGCGCGGAAAGCGGTCTCGCCTCAGGTCTCGCCTTCGCCACTGCCAATGCCGCACGGCGCCGCAGCGCGCTGGTGGCGCCGGTACTTGCTTTGCGGCCTTTGCGGCGCGGCGTGTCGACCTACGCGGCGCGGCCCGCCTTTGAAATAAGTACGAATGGCGTACATGGAGCTAACAAGCTCGCCGCACCTGTTTACCTTAAGCTGGCCTGGGGTGCACAGTGGGCCAGAAGACCGGTGGAGGCGGCCAAAACTCTAGTCGCGTTTTGAGCTCCAGAGTCGCTCAATGGGACTCGAACCGAACGTGTGACCCCACCAACGGGTAGCTCTCCGAACGAGAAATCCGTGGGTGGGGTCACACGTTCGGCTTGAGTCCCATTGAGCGACTCTGGAGCTCAAAACGCGACTGAAGTTTTGGCCGCCTCCACCGGTATTCTGGCCCACTGTGCGGCAGCCCCGATACATGGCAGTCCTGGGACTGTCCAGCAGCCAGTTCTCAGTCAGCCAGTACCACTACTCTGGGAATCAAGACAAGACTAACTGCTTGATGCGTCCTTTCCAGATCGCTGCTCGGCCCGGCGCCCACAACCTGCGATGTCTCTTCAGGGTGGCGTTCGTTCCGAAGGATGCCTGCCAACTCGCTCAGAGGGACCTGACTGCCTTCGAGTACCTGTACCTTCAAGTGAGTGCACGCCAAGGGGTACCCAACTCAAGATAATCATTGCACGTCTAGTTGGAAATCAGTGAAATAATCAACATCATCCAATGAAATGACAATCATACTTTCGGGGATTCAATCACTTTTAACCATTTTTGCGAGACCACTGCTCCCAAACTATCAGCGGTCAAAGCCTTCCCGAGGCGGGGCATGAAAGAGTAGGGCCTTCAGAATAGTAAGGCGTCGAGGGAGGCCTTTGACCGCAACTAAATTGGACGCAGTGACCGCTCAAAGTCAGCAAAAACGGTGATTTTCTGAAATTCATTCACATTTTGACCATTTTTGCGAGACCACTGCTCCCAAACTATCAGCGGTCAAAGCCTTCCCGAGGCGGGGCATGAAAGAGTAGGGTCTTCAGAATAGTAAGGCGTCGAGGAAGGCCCATGACCGCAACTAAATTTGACGCAGTGGCTGCCCAAAGTCACCCTGAATTTCCGACACTTTAACAGCTTTCTGAGGTCGCCGCTCAAATAATCCCCAATATTTCCCAATGATCAACATAATAACCTCCTATAATCAGTGATAAATACTAAAATAATCAAAAGAAATCACATGTAATCATACTCTAAATATAATCAGTGTACATGAAAATCTATAGTTGGTTACCCCTTGGTGCACGCACTTGAATTTACAACTTTCTCCAAGCGTTTTCTTAGAAATAAAGTGATATTTATTTTGAAAACTGTTTCGTTTTCTCTCCCTTCAGTGCTGCAACGACGTGGTCCAAGAGCGCTACGCCCCCGAGCTCAAGTACGACATCGCCCTGCGGCTGGCCGCCCTGCACATCCACCAGCACGCCGTGTCCAACAACATGACGGGGAAGGTGACCGTCAAGATGATCGAGTAAGTACACACCGCACAGTGGATTTACCAAAAGACCGGTGTGGGCGGCCGAAACTCTAGACGCGTTTTGAGCTCCAGAGTCTCCAAACAAGGACTCAAACCAAACGTGTAACCCCACCAATGGATTCCTCGTTTGGAGAGCAATCCATTGATGGTTCACACGTTCGGTTCGAGTCCCATTTAGCGACTCTGGAGCTCAAAACGCGTCTGGAGTTTTGGCCGCCGGCATCGGTCTTCTGGCCCACTGTGCTCCGTGAGTCCGTCTCCCTTCCGTTCGCGGCCGCCTTCATGACCCCCGTTTCGACAGACGCGAGTTCGGCCTGGAGCGGTTCGTGCCCGTGTCCCTGATGGAGACGATGAAGCGCAAGGAGCTGAGGAAGATCATCGGCCACTTCCTGAAAATGAACCAAAACATGACGACGGCGTCCGGCCTGGGCCACAAGAGCCTGACGTCACTGCAGGCCAAGCTCTACTACCTCAACATCATCTCCCAGCTGCCGTCCTACGGCGCCAAGTGCTTCAGCACCAACATTAGAGTAAGCGCAACGCGTCGGTCAACTTTTTGTATCCGAAAGGCCACGGAATTTGACAACCTCTGCGTCGCTTGCAGGACTCCAACATGGAGACCGTGATCCTAGTCAGCCCGAAGTTCGGCATTAGTCAAATCGTCGGCATGAGGAACAGTCTGGTAAGCGCGTTTCCCGTCCTGTCTTCGTTTTCCACGTTGTTCTCGCATTTCATTTCGGCTTGGTGCGCGCAGCCTGTGCCGCTGGCGGAGATCGAGCAGATGACGGAGGTGAGCGCGACGCGCGAGGACGAGATCTCGCGCTGCGTGCGCATCGGCATCCCCAGCCTGCCCGAGAAGCAGCTGGTGCTGAGCATGGAGGACCGCGACGCCGAGGAGCTGGTGCTGGTGCTGGTGGGCTACTACCGGCTGCTCACCGGGCAGCAGCTGCCCATCCACCAGGAGCGCGAGCAGCAACCCGCAGGCAAGCGGTCGCCCCGTCTCTCTCGCACCCATGGGGCGTCCCACGGTGGATTTGCCAGGACACCGCTGGAGGCGGCCCAAATTGCAGACGCGTTTTGAGCTCCAGAGTCGCTAAAGGGGACTAGAACCAAGCGTGTGACCCCACCAATGGATTCCTCGTTCGGAGAGCCATCCATTGGTGGGGTCACACGTTCGATTCGAGGTCCATTCAGCGACATCATCATCGCTGGAGCTCAAAACGCGTCGAGAATTTTGGCCGCCTCCACCGGTCTTCTGCCCCACTGCGGCCGCATAAGTGCGAGAGAGACAGAGCGACGCAAACGACTCTCACGCTGCAGGCCAGAACAACAGGTGCTTGTTTATTCGGAGCCACGAATGCTAAAGCTATAAAGCCATTTTGCCCCAACAGCGCCGCCGTACCGCGGCCAGCACGCGGTACTCCCCGCGCCCTGGAGCTACGCCACCGAGGGCGAGAAGGCGGTGCAGTTCGCCAACTTCTCCATGCCGCCAAGCTACCACACTGCGGCCTCCGCGCCCACCGTGCTGGACGCCAACCACTACGTCAGTTTATTTCTACGTCTTTGCGCACGATAAACAGTTTTCTTTTTTTTTTTTAAAGCCTTAGAAATGATTTATTTGACTTTTTTAGATCACTGCCAACGGACATCCACCCATCGCCGGCAGCAAAACGGTCACCTTCGCGCCGCACGCCAACGTGTACCCCGTCGACGACAACATGAACACAATGTAAGTTCACTCGCGGTGGAACATGATGTTAGACAAGAGCGTCCTCATTTCAAACCGTCTTCGTTTCTCGTTCTCATCGTTAGGCTCGGCAAGCTGCCGCCGCCGCAGGACGACTCGGGCTTCGACCTGCAGAGCGTCGTCTCCATGGAGATCCTGGAGGGCGACTTGGACTTGGTGGAGGCGCGCAACGAGGAGGTGAGCACACTCATAAAATTGGCGACGAAAACATCGGATGGGCCAGAAGGCCGGCGCAAGTGGCCAAAGCTCTAGACTCGTTTTTGAGCTCCAGAGTGTCGCTAAACAGGACTCGAACCGATCGTGTGACCCCACCAATGGATTGCTCTCCGAACGAGGAATCCAAAGGTGGGGTCACACGTTCGGTTCGAGTCCTGCTTCGAGTCCTGTCTAGAGACTCTGGAGCTCAAAACGCTTCTAGAGTTTTGGCCGCCTCCACCGGTCTTCTGGCCCACTGTGCGATTCGGCTTTCCTCGCTAACGGGCTTGGCTCATGGTGGTTCCCCATTTTACTTGTTGGACGCGTCGGAGCTCTAACTGCGACACTGTAACCCAGGTGCTGCGGAGGGTGGCGGAGATGCAGGAGCTGGTGCAGAGCTCGGAGCAGTACCTCACGCAGCAGGAGCGGCCGCCGCAGGGCCTCCGCGACCTCGGCCACGCGCACACGGCGCACGGCCACGCCCGGGAGGGAAGCGTAAGCGACTCAGAGTGTTCCTTCATGTCGTCTGCAGTAGACTCGGACGCGCCGCCGCCCGGCCAGCTCAAGCACAGTGACTCGCTGCTACTGCTCACCCAGGTTGGCTTTTAGCTTCTAGAGACGCGCTGCAACACTGTCGGAAGCCAAGTTCTTCACTTAATTTTCACCTTTCTCAAAAAGTTTTCCGTTTATTGCATTTCATAGTATTGAGGCAGTGTTTAATATATAGTAAAGCGCTTCTGTTCCGGCTTGGTGAAATGCTTTCTTTCAATGTTGCAACGCCGAGCTATGTATTTAGTGATCAAGATACCGTAAACTAGTTTCTTAGGCTTTTTATTTTCGACACATGCTGATAAAGTTCAATGTGCTCTATATGTAGCAATACGACGTCAAGCTCTTCAACGTTGTGTGCATGCTAGATGTACTCGTCCGCGCCGTATTCGTTGTGAAGTAGGAGGGCCAGTCGAGCGAGACTGCTCACCGTGTCTGGGGTTGCAGGGCAACAAGCTCGCCGACGAGGACCTGACGGCGGCCATCGCCCACATCGACCTCGGCGAGGAGCCCTCCGAGTCGGACACGGACTCGCTGAGCACGCCGGGGGAGAGCCCGTCGCACAAGGCGCAGACAGGTACAGCCTTGTCAGACGTCGGCTAATTTCTGCTTTCATTGGAATTGAACTGATTTGACTTGAATTGATTTTCAGACGGCGAGGCCCGGCGGCACTCCCTGCTGCGCCCGAGCGACTCCAGCTTCGGCCTGCACAGTCCGGACACGGACAACCTTCGGCCGGGCAGTCAGCACTTCCAGGTAAACACGTCGAGAGGGCTCCTCTGCCATCGAAAAACGCGACGAAATGTAACGAAAACATCCCGCAGGACCTGCTGAAGCGGATGCAGGCCGAGTCGGTGCTTCCCGAGAACACGTTCTGCCTGGACCCCGACATCATCGACCTCACCCTCATCCCGCCGCCGGTGACGCCGGACGACGAGGCCGTCGACGGCGTGGACGGCGCCCCGATGCGGGTGCCCTTGCCGTCGTCGCCGCTCAATGTGCCCCCCACGCCCTTCGCGGACCAGACGCCGCTCGAGGTGCAGCTGCACAGCCTGGAGAAGATGCTGCACGGCAGCGGCGCGCAGGCCGAGCCCGACTCGGCGCCCGTCGAGGTACCGACGTCTTGTCGACAAAAACATGTTTTTAATTAGCCTTCCCTAGCCTGCCCTCTATACCCCTGCTCATTGACAGCCTCTTTTGAGTCTCCCCTCTCTCTTTCTTTCTTTCTTTCTTTTTCTCTCTCTCTCTCTCTCTCTCTCTCTCTCTCCCTCTCCCTCCCTCTCTCTCGGCGGCTACATTGGTGCTCTGCCCCCCACAGGCGCTGCTCGACGCGGGCCTGTCCCTGGACCTGGAGGCCTTCCTCAAGTCCGTGATGGTGCCGCCGCCTCCACGGGTCGCCTCGCAGCCCCAGCAGCCGCCAAGCAGCAGCAGCAGTAGCAGCAGCAGCAGCAACAGCAGCACGGCCAGCACCGCCACGGCCGTGGAGTTGACGCCGGAAGAGATCTCGTCCTTCATCATCCCGCCGCCTCCGTCCACCGTAAGAGCAAGGCCACGCCTCCCTCGTTGAGGCGCCAGCCAGCAGCGCGTAAGCAGGCTCTTTTTCGCCCCGCCGTGTGGTCGTCTGCCTGCATGGAGTAGCGTCCACCCTGACCGGCTGGTCCGCCAGCACCACCACCACCAGCATGGTTTGGGCACCAGAGCGTTTCAGTGTTGCAGGCTAGCGTCACACGAGCATGTCTGACTGAAGAACCCGGTTTTAGAAAGTTTCCCCCAGAAATGAAATCGCCTCCTGACTTTCCCGAATGTGACTCCCTCCACAGCCCGTCGCCGCCGTGCTCTCGTGCCAGAGGGACGCCGACGACGAGACCCACCCGCTGACGCGGCTCAACGGGGAGCCCTGCCCGACGGCCACGCCGGAGGAGCTGCGGCGCATCCCCAGGACGTACCACTGCGCGCCGCTGCCGCCGCCCAGGGTGTCGGTGGACAGCGCGGTGTCCTTGTCCCTCACGAGCGACACCACTGCCTCGGAGGAGCCCACGTACGGCAACACGACGGTAAGCGAGGCGCCGCGCGATGGGCCAGAAGACCGGCGGAGGCGGCCAAAACTCTCGACGCGTTTTGAGCTGCAGAGTCGCTAAATGGGCCTGGAACTGAACGTGTGACCCTACCAATGGATTCCTCGTCCGGAGAGCAATCCATTAGTGTGGTCACACGCTCGGTTCGAGTCCCATTTAGCGACTCTGGAGCTCAAAATGCGTCTGGAATTCTGGCCGCCTCCACCGGTCTTCTGGCCCACTGTGCGCCGGCCGCATGCATCTCAACACGGTAAAAACGTCCTGGTTTTCCCAGGAACTCGCTGGAAATCGCCTATGCCTTCACCATTAGCTTCCTGGGAAAACCAGGTTCCGTTTTTACCGTGAAGCATCGTGGCGGAAATTTGACCCTTGACGTGGACCTTGGACTTGCAGGCCGACTCTTCTCTCATCCGAGGGTTCATCGACAGCAACGGCGGCCTGCACAGCGTCCCGCTCGCCAAACCGCAGGCCGAGGTGGCGCCCAAGAAGAGGGTCATCGAGTACGCCACCCTCGAGAAGAAGCCCAGCCCCTTCAGCAGCTGCTGCGGCACCTACAGGTGAGGAGACTGCAAGCTCCGCGAAGCACCTCCGAGTGTTTGTGTTCGATTGGACCGTCCCACAGTGGGCAAGAAACCGGCGGAGGCGGCCAAAATTCCAGACGCGTTTTGAGCTCCAGATTCGCTAAATGGGATGGGATGGGACTCGAGCCGAACGTGTGACCCCACCAATAGATTGCTCTCCGGACGAGGAATCCATTGGTGGGGTCACACGTTCGGTTCGAGTCCTGTTTAGCGACCCTGGAGCTCAAAACGCGTCTAGAATTTTGGCCGCCTCCGCCGGTTTCTGGCCCACTGTGCGTCCTTGGGCGGGCCTCTTTCGGGGAGTGATTCTAACCGACCACAGCTCTTGCTTTGCCTGCAGAGACAGTCCGGACAAGACGCCCTCCCCGCTGGGCGACTCCCCGCCCGACGTGACGCCGCTCCCCGCGCCGCCCACGCCGCCCAGGACGCCGTCGCACGCGCCGCCCGAGCGGCCGCCCAAGAACAGCAGCCTGCTGTCGCAGCTCGGCCAGGGCCAGGTCGGCCAAGGCCAGCAAGGCCACAGTCAAGGCCAGGCGGTGCCCGACCTGCCCCCGCGCGCCCAGATGCCGGTCTCCGCGCTGACGCCGCCGCAAGTCTGGCTGCCGCCCAAGCGGCCCGTCAACCACCAGTCGCCCGTCCACGTGAGTCCCGGTGTCGCGAGGGCAGCGCCGCAAGGCGGCAAGGCCGCCAGCCCCGCCGACCTGCGAGTAATGCCGAATGCTTGGCGCTGTTCGCAGGGCACGCTGCGCCGCGTGGCACAGGTCACGCCCCTGCCCGCGGCCGCGGGCCGCACGTACAACGCGGTGGCGGCGAGGGAGTTGGAATCCAACCAGCTCAACCGGCCGTCAAACGGACCGTCAAACGGACCGTTAAACGGCGCGCAGAATGGCGCGTTAAACGGCGCCCTGAACGGCGCGAACGGCGTTAACGGCTCGCCGAGTAACGGCGTGAACGGCAAGGGGCTGCACGCCGAGAGCAACGGGTCCGTGTACCGGATCGCCAACGGGCGCGGGGCACCGACGGCCAGGGTGACCAACCTCATCGGGGGGCTCGCGGCGCCCGGCGCCGTCAGGGTGCCCAGCACGCCGCCACTCAAGCCGCGCAACCCCCAGCACTTCAACACCCTCCCGGCCAAGCCCAGGGTGCAGCAGTTGTCGGTCTACGACAACACTCCGGAGGTACGGCCTCACAACAGCATCACACCACACCGCAGTATCTGAGCTGTGTGGAAAGACAGTTTAACAGCCTGGTTTCCCTCACAGGTGTGGACCGCCCCCGCGCCGGAC
Organism: Thrips palmi; assembly: GCF_012932325.1. Classification (NCBI taxonomy): domain Eukaryota; kingdom Metazoa; phylum Arthropoda; class Insecta; order Thysanoptera; family Thripidae; genus Thrips; species Thrips palmi. The sequence goes on from NW_023144634.1 coordinate 3,888,742, forward strand.
ATGAATGGTCACAGCAACACCAACGGCCATGGCCCCAAGCAGCAGGCGCCGCAGCCGTACTCCAACAGCCACCAGCAGGTGGGTGTCCAGTGTCATGGTTGCTTCCGGTAGACGTAGCAGCATGGTCCTAATGCTCCCCGCGGTTCCAGGCCATCCACATGAGCCCCAAGGCTGGCGGCGGCGGCACCGTGCCCATGTGGACGAAGAGGACCTTGCTGGCCAAGACGGAGGTGGCGCTGGGCGGCCTCCTGGAGCAGCTAGACCAGGTCGCCGACGAGTGCAGCCAGCACCAGCAGTCCGGCGGCGGCCCGCTTATGAACGAGGACAAGTTCCAGGTAAGCCCGCCCCGCTGGCCGCTGCAACTTCTTTACGTGTGTATTTAAACTGTGCGCATGGGTTTTTGGGGGTTGGTTGTTCTTCGGGGTTCCGAGAGGAACCCTATAGTTTTCCCTCCAACACCTCCGGCAAGGTTCAAACAAAATGTCTTCCCAACTGAGACCTTGGTCCCGCAGGTGGCCCGCGAGAGCTTGAGCTCGGAGGCGCGGCAGCTCGTCACGTCGTCCAAGCAGCTCGTGAAGAGCATCACGGACTCGTCGCCGCAGTCGCAGGACGACTCGGACTTGCCGACGCACTTGTCGGCGTGCCTCACGCTGCTGCGCCGCCTCACGCACCTGTCCGCCGACCTGTCGCTGCACACGAGCTGCCCGCTGCAGACCAGGAACCTGGTGCTCAAGGTGCGCCACGTGGTGCAGGCCTTCCGCGCCACCATCCACGACGACGACGCCCAGCTGCCGCAGCGCGCCGAGAACCTGGCCGCCGTGCTGGCGGGGGCCTAGCGCTACTCCGCGCTCTCGGGGCGTTCTCTCCATGGCTCGAGGTAGCGGTGCTACTCCGCGCATTTAGGGTGTTCTCGCCCTAAAGCGGCGTGGCGGCGCTACTCCACGCTCTCGAGGCGTTCTCTCCCTGGCTCGAGGTAGCGGCGCTACTCCGCGTTCTCGGCGAGTTCTCTCCCTAACACGGTGGGGCGGCGCTACTCCGCACTCTCGGGGTGCCCTCTCCCTAGCACAGGGAGGCGAACGAACACCGCCGCAAAGTGACTCTCAGTTTCCCTCGGGACACTCATCGAGGCCTTATTTTAGCTCAATGGACAACGACCACTATGTGAACCTCTGAACGCATACCAAAAATATTTATTAGGAGAGAAGTTGTCTGTCAACAAATGTGGGACTCCGGTTTGACTCCGCCGTAGTAGATAATCAACCGAAAACGTATCAAAGAGACGTATCTGATAACATAAAATGTGAATGACTTACGTAATATAAGGAAAATAAGTATTATGGTAGGGCAAAGTCTTAGATCTTTCAAATGAAACAATCGTGATAAAAGAAATGAAATTTTAATTTAATAGCACTCATATGATACTGAAACATTCTTTTCCATTCTCCAAAGCTTGTTGTGTATAAATGAGATGATTGAATGGATGTGTGACCTGATTTTTTAATGTCTGCTAACACGTTTTGCTAGTCAACCGCACGTTTTGTACGAGCGCAGATTCTGTATTTTGTTTTTAATCCGTTGTGTTTTGTATATAACTAGAGATAAACAATTTACCAGCAGTTGTCAATAAATCGTTTACCAACATTGTAGCAGGCGCGTTGTTACTTTCCAAAGCGTTAGAGCTTTCCCTTCCACAACAGTTTACACTGGCTCGCTTCCCCGGGCAAGGGGGTGGGGGGGGGACGGAAGCGCCCTCGCGCTCGGAGTATCGCCACCGAGAGGGTTCTGCTCGCAGGGGGTAGCGCTAGCGACGCCTCTCCGCCTCGTTCGCCTTGCTCTTGCTGGTGATGACTGCCTTCAGGTCGAATGCGGTGGAATCCGTCGACGGCGGCGGTTCCACGTCCACGTTGGCGCGCACCCACTCGTTGATGGCGGGCAGGGCCAGGTCGGTGAAGGTGGTGGCGCGGCCGGGGACGCCGCACAGGCGATCCCGCTGCAGGGCCACGCCCACCAACTCGCCGCGCCAGTTGACCAGCGGGGCGCCGATGTCCCTCTGCGGCACCGGAAAGTCTCGTCAACATGGGAAAACGCGGGGAACTCTAGCAGTGGTGCGTCACTCACCCATCCGCACATCCCGGCCTGCAATCCGCCCGCGCAGGACACGGTGGTGCCCTCGTAGAAGTAGTACGCGTCCTCGCACAGGTCCTGGTTCACGAAGGGCAAGGTGACCACCTGGATCTGCCGCGTCTCGCCGTCGGCCAGCACCTCGTTCGACTGCAACCGGACATGGAACCAGGAATGCCAATTAGTCAGTGGAGTGGGCGAAAATTGCACCAACATCAGCCTGCCAGCTGGACACTATCTGGACTTTGCTCGCGACAATTTGTCTAGAAGGCAAGGCAGGCTGAGGTTGGCGACCCTTGTCGACACTGGGGCATCGCGGGGAAGTTTTGCCTTCTTGTGTTGCAGCACTGCACGGAATGAAACGCAGAGGGCGGGACAGCCCACCGTGATTCTGTCTCTGTCGAACTCGTGACTGCGACAAAGACAGACACGAATGCTCACCGCCAGGTCACCGTAGCCGGTCATGATGAGCTTCTCGCCGGCGGCGGGCGCGTTGGGCGGCGTCAGGGCCACGGGCTGCACCTCGGCGCGGAAGGGCACCTCGTCCGACAGGTACAAGAGCATCACGTCGTTGTCGGCCTCGGCCGGGTACTGCCACAAGGGGTGCACCAGGAAGCTGGACACGCCGAACGCCTCGCCGCCACCCTCGCGCAGCTGGGCGCCCACGCGGACCCTCATGTACGTCAGGTCCTTGATGTCGTCGGCGCTGGGAGGAGAGGAAAACCGTAAGGGGAGAGAGAGACAGACAGACAGACAGACAGACGGACGGACAGACAGACAGACAGACAGACAGACAGACAGACAGACAGACAGACAGACAGACAGACAGACAGACAGACAGACAGACAGACAGACAGACAGACAGATATGGAGCTTGAATGAACCCACGGAGCTATAGCTTACTCATTGAAGCAGCTGGCGGCCACGAGGACGGTCTTGTTGCTGAGCAGCGCCCCGGCGCACATCATGCTGATGTCATAGTCGATGATGTCCTCATCGTCAAACTCCGGGATCACTCGGTCGATGGCGACCTAGACGGCACGCGATGTTCGCAAACTCAGCGATCTAGCGATTGTTCGTTTACATCCCAAGGAAGAAGAAAATGACCTACGGTGTACGGGTGTTTCTGGATGGTCGTCTGTGAGCTCCCAATGATGGCATAGCTGGTTTGACATCCTTGAACGAACAAGTTAATGAATGCGTCTGGATTAGTTTAAACGAAGGCAATTTTTGTAACCGAAACTCTCCAAGACTTTTGGCGGGTACACTGTGGCCTAAGACTTGAGAAAACCTTACGAATGCATTTAAGTCTCTCGTGTCGATTAATCCCGTAAACCCACGCCTTCGACGTCAGATTATCAGAGATAGCGTCGCGAGCACAACGCGGTCCTGCGTGCTTTCATTTCTAAATCATGGGCTGAAATTCATGGGAAAACAGAGGGCTCACCGCGTGAACGCAGTCATTGAGCGTTTCCTAAAACCTGTTACACCTGTGTCACAGAGCTCGTCACGGAGCACGCAATCAGAGACGAGCCAAACTCGTCGGTGAAGTTATCGGTGACGTGTTTTATGGGAAGGGCAATTTTGTAAGTCCGGTTGCTATCAGGATGACCCCACAATAAAGTCAAGAGGACCGGTCGCCACTCCAATTAGCGTAAGATTAACGAATGAACGGCCATAAAACTACGAAAAGTACGACTGGATGAGTGAGCGCGCGTGCATTTTTGGGGTGATCTTTTTACACCTAACGCCTGAGTAAACCTTGCTCTGAACACTTTGGGATATGACGGCTAGCTGTGACACTGGAAGTCCAGGACTCCAGGCGCTGTGACTGGTGTTACCTGCGAGGAAGAGGACCAGCCAGGTGATCTGCAGCATGGTGGCGGCGTGGTTCGTCGCGCAGTGAGCCGCGGGCCTCCGCCGCGGCCGTGCCTGGCCTGGTAGCCTAGCGTAGCCATGGCGTAGCCAGCGTGGATAAAGGCAATCCCTCGGATTAACAATCTTCCGAATGCCCGCGCCTCACGATCACGTCACACGCCTTTTCTCGCAGTGTACTCGTTGCGTGAAAGGACAAAATGAAGCGAGAAGCTGCTTTGATGTGCAGGAATTTGCAACGCGACCGTGGGTCAAACAGTCATCAACTTTATTTTTCAAAAACTAAAAACAAATATTTTTTTTAACGGGTCGGTTTAATAAATAATGTTAGACGTTCGGAAAGTGACAGAGATTCCTGTCACTTTGTTTTGTTCGGTCGAATCCAGCCTAGCAAGCCATGCTGTCTCCCTCACTGGTAGAGCGATCCGTGGAGGTGCGGGAGAGACAGAGCGGCGAGGCCCTTTCACGCCACCGTCGAGTCTGTGGGGCCGTCGCCGCTGAAAGTGGTGCACTCCTCGTACTCGGGGTCGCAGGGTTCCTCGGTGCAGTCCTCGCAGTAGTCGTCGGTGGGTAGCGGTGCGTTGGTGGGCGGTGGCGGCGAGGGCTGCTTCTCGTACGTGTTGGACACGATCCACGCGTTGAGCTCGGGCTCGGCGAAGTTGGTGAAGATGGCGGGGTGGCCGGGGACGTTGCAGTAGTTGACGTTGTTGATGGCCACGCCCACCAGCTCGCCTCGCCAGTTCACGACGGGAGAGCCCACATCCGCCTGCGACACGTAAACGACCACTTTGGTAAAAGTCAAAAGCAGTAACGCCAGTACTCGAACCCGGGGCACTGACCTGTCCGCAGACGCTGACAAGTCCACTGCCGATGCAGCCGTTGGTGTGTCCGTAGTGGAAGCCGTACCACGACTCGCAGAGGTCCTGGTTCACGAAGGGCAGGGCGACGGCGCGCAGCTGGCGAACCTGGCCGTCCTCAAGCACCTCGTCCCTCTGCAAGCACCACGACGTCAATCAGCAAGACGTCTAGCACCACGACGTCAAGCACCACGACTAGCACCACGACGTCAAGCTCACCGTGAGGTCCCCGTAGCCCGACAGGATGAGCTTCTCGCCGGCCTTGGGGGCCGTGGCGGGCGTGGCGAGGGTGATGGGGCGCACCTCGGCGCGGAGGGTCACCTCCTCCTCCAGGTACAGCAGCATGACATTGCGCTCGTGCAGCCACTCCCGGTAGTACCAGTGCGGCTGGTAGTCCACCACCCCGTACGCCTCGCCGCCGCCCTCGCGGAGCTGGGAGCCGACGCGCACCCTCAGCGTCTTCACGTCCAGGCCGTTGCCGTCAAAGCTGGAGCAAGGGGTCTACTGTACGGTCAGGCGCACTCACACACACAAACGTACGCACGCGCTCACACACACACACACACTACTCACGTCCCGGCGCAGACGGCCGCCGTGATGACGGTCTTGTTGGTGATGAGCGCCCCGGAGCACACCATGGTGATGTTCTCGCCCATCACGGAGCCGTCGTCGTCCAGGAGGGGGAAGACGAAGTCGATGGCCACCTGGAACGGGTGCTTCTGGATGGTGGTCGCCGTGCCGCCGGATATGGCGTGGCCGAGGCCGCACCCTGGAAAACGAGAGCCGCCGTGGTCGGTAGGTATCTTTGAAAAAATCCAGTTTGGGCGTCCATATGTCGACTAACATGCATAGACCAACAAAATTACGACATGAAATTTCAACGGTCATTTGCACGTCAAAAGCAGCGCGTGGGATTCCCAGGTCCGCCCTGGAAAATCAGGCATATTTTCCAGGAGCTGCCCGGGAATCTCAGGCGCTGCTTTTGTCGTGTGATGCATCAAGCTGCGTTTTAGTAAAAAGAGACACTGTAAGTCGCTCGCGCACCTCCGAGGAGCAGGGCCAAGCAGACGACGCCGACCCCCAGCATGGTGTTCGATTTGTGGTACTCAGTCCGACCGCCAGGGCCAGACTGCAGTGCACGGCCCAGGCCATGGCCTCTGACGCCTCGTCGCGGACCTCGGTGGATTGGATAAGGGAGTCTCAAAGGATTAGAAATTTATGGAAGAGGGGCAATTAGTTAATAGCCCTCTCGCTGCGTGGCGCGGCCCACTCTACGCAACGTCACACAGTTTGAAAAGTGAATCGTATTTCCTTATAGCAAGCTGTGTTTTGCTGGAATAAAGACTCAAAATCCACCCCACCCACCCCCCTAAAAATAATATCCCAATTCCAAGCGCAGAGATGGTAAGTGTGCTAAGAAAATAGACAGCAGTGTACACTCAGCTTTTGTCACGTTAGGATCCTGACATCCAGGTCCTTTAAAATTTTCCAAGATGAGGAGAAATTGTGGAGAAATAACACCGACCAAAGTCGTCAGACGGATGCCCGCGCTCTAGGGCCGCGGCGTGCACGCCCGCCTGCGAGGTAGGCAGCCCAACGGGCATATCGAGTGTGGCTGGCTGGCTGCTCACTGGGCGTAGATGGTCCGAACAGAAAATCACCACTCTCAAAATAAAGGCTAATTTAATGTTTTCGGGTTTTTGTACAGTGATGAAGGTGTCGTGGCTACTTGATGTGCTCCATGACCCACTGGTTGAGGTTGGGGTGGGCCAGGTTGGAGAAGCTGGTGGGCAGCCCCGGCACACCGCAGGTTTTCCTCTGCTGTATGGCGAGCCCCACCAGGCGGCCCCGCCAGTTGACGATGGGTGAACCGACGTCCCTCTGGAAAGGAAAGAAAGTAAAGACAATCACGAAACGCCGTCGCGATTTCGTTCGCGTTGAACTGTGGACCTTACAGTGCCGCACATGTCGCTCGTGAGTCCGCCGGCGCACGCGCGGTTGTTGACGACGGGGGGCGTGAAGTAGTACAGCTCGTCGCAGAGGTCCTGGTTGAAGAAGGCGAGCGTGGCGGCCTGAACCTGGCGCTGTTCGCCTTCGGGCAGCACCTCGTCTTGCTGTAGGCACACGCGTTTCCATCAGCAGGGTATACACGCACTGGGTACATATTTGGAGCTGGCGACGCACAGTGGGCCAGAAGACCGGTGGAGGCGGCCAAAACTCTCGACGCGTTTTGAGCTCCAGAGTCGCTAAATGGGACTCGAACCGAACGTGTGACCCCACCAATGGATTCCTCGTTCGGAGAGCAATCCATTGCTGGGGTCACACGTTCGGTTCGAGGCCCATTTAGCGACGCTGGAGCTCAAAACGCGCCTAGAGTTTTGGCCGCCCCCACCGGTCTTCTGGCCCACTGTGCGACGATGACCCACATAGAGGTCCCCGTAGCCGGCCAAGACCAGCTTCTCCCCCACGGCGATGCCGTCCGAAGGCGCGGCCAGCGCCACCGGCTGCACCTCGGCGCGGAAGGGAACCTCGTCCTTGAGGTAGAGCAGCAGGGCGTCGTGGTTGCCCCAGTACACGTTGTAGTCCGGGTGCTGCTCGTAGTCCGCCACTTCGAAGGCCTCGCCGCCACCGTCGCGGACCTGCGACCCCACGCGCACCGTCAGCATCCGCGAGTAGAAGTCCCTGCGGGGAAGTGAACGTGGTCCAGTGACGCGAACGGTCTTCATTTTTCAACTTGAAAACGCCCAGGACTGATCGAAGCGAGCGGCGCGGCGAGCGCCTGCCCGGCGCCACGCAAATTGGAACGTGGTTTGGAGGAAAAATTCTCGCCGGCCTTCAGGCGACGGTGCGACAAACAGAAGTCACAAGAGCAGTAATTAAGGGTTCTCACGTGGCGAAGAAGCAGCTGGCCGCGGTGATGACGGTCTTGGGGCTGAGCAGCGCCCCGCCGCACACCATGTCCCCCTGGAAGTCGATGGCCACCAGGTGCGGGTGGAGCTCAATGGTGGTCTGCTGGCCGCCGATTACGGCACCGCCGGGCCGGCATGCTGCAACGTGGCGTTCACAGTGTATGCACCGACGGGCAGCTCAGCGAGCGTGCTCGCCGAGCACTCAATCCACTCGCTAGTTACCGCCACGTGTGCACGTGTGTCCGAGTGGCGTGTGCCACAGTGGGCCAGAGGACCGGCGGGGGCGGCCAAAACTCAAGAAACGTTTTGAGCTCCAGAGTCGCTAAATGGGACTCGAACCGAGCGTGTGACCACACTAATGGATTGCTCTCCGAACGAGGAATCCATTGGTGGGGTCACACGTTCGGTTCGAGGCCCATTTAGCGACTCTGGAGCTCAAAACGCGTCGAGAGTTTTGGCCGCCTCCGCCGGTCCTCTGGCCCACTGTGTGTGCCTTACCCGACAGGAGCAGCGGTAGCAGCGCGGGCAAGGCTGGGCGCCACATGGTGTGGTGCACTGTGTGCGGTGCGGCCTCGGGTCCCTCGGGTGCGGCGGCCAGGACTGTCCGGGACGCGGGCCGAGCACCACTGAGGTGCGGCGCGGCGCGCGGACAAGATAAAGAGAATCAATCCTGGCGGGATTTACAATCAGAATCGACGCCAGAATGGAATGGCGAGATAAAAAGACCGGGAGCGGTACGAGGAAGTGGCGGGTAGCTGGAACGCCGATGGCGTAGGCGGAGCGCTTTGACGACATCCGCCAAAGGCCACAGTGGGCCAGAGGACCGGTGGAGGCGGCCGAAACTCTAGACGCGTTTTGAGTTCCAGAGTCGCTAAACAGGACTCGAACCGAACGTGTGACCCCACCAATGGATTCCTCGTTCGGAGAGCAATCCATTGGTAGGGTCACACGTTCGGTTCGAATCCCAATTCGCGACTCTGGAACTCAAAGCGCGTCTAGAATTTTGGCCGCCTACGACGGTCTTCTGGCCCTTTGTGAGGCGTGTCTTTGATACTGAAGATACTCCACCACTTTAATTGCGGAGCCAGTCTGCCGGCAATACTCCGCCGGTTCATTTCTTTGTTCAGGTTCACTATGAGCGCCGATAAGGTTCCCACGCAAGACGCCCCTAGACGCACCAATGAGTGCTCGCTGGATCAGCGTCTGGGGTGTCTGGCCAGTCCGGCCGCCCGTGCTGTTTTGGAATCACCGCGGCGTCTCGGACGCTCTGAATCAGCGGCGGTGGCAATACGCCGCGCGCCAGTTTGTCCACACTGCAGTGCCTCGCAGTTGAGTCTGGCGGTCTAGCGACCGCGGAGCAGCGGCAGGGCAGGCCGCCGCCACCGCCACACTGGCGACGACGACGCGGCGCCACTCCACCTTGACCGTCGGACCAACCCCTCTGTGTCCGGCTGGCAGGCAGACTGGGAGGGAAGGGGAGGGGGGAGGACACGGTCTCGCCCGGCCTGGGCGAGCCTGGGCCAGGCCGATGCCGAACACTGCTTCGTGCTCTGTCTCTCTCGCACCCGAGGGGACCACCCCATGAGTGCGAGAGGGACAGAACGACCGTTCGGAATCAGTCTATACTGGGCTAGCCGTCGGACGCTCCCCTCCCCTTAGCGTTGTCTCTGTCGCTCGCCTCACCGAGTCGGCTTCCAGAGAGGGAGCGAGAGAGAGAGAGAGACCCCGCACGCCGCCGCCGCGACGCCGATTCGCTATTCTCTGTGAGGCCCGGCAGGCCCGGCCCGGCCGGCGCTCTATGGACTGCTGTGTTTCCATAGCCACACGGACACACTCACACACACAGGCATTTCGGCGCGGGCCTCATTTCCGAACGAGGCTCGCGGCGGACCGGCAGCGGGACCGGCAGACGTTTCGCGGCGCCCCGTTCAAACCGGCGGGGTTGGCTAAGGCAGCGGCAAAGCCTCGCCGAACCGAAGGCAACCGAAGGCACGCAGAGCCACGGCAGAGCTTGAGCGGAGCTTGGACGGAGCACGGCCGGGACCTCCGGGACAGAAGCTGCCAGGCACGTTGCACGCGTCACGGGTTGCACGCACTCGCGAGGCGCCGTCCGGACCGCACGCGCCGGTAACGCTCGGTGAGTACCAACGCACAGTGAACCAGGAGACCGGTGGAGCACAGTGGGCCAGAAAACCAGTGGAGGCGGCTAAAACTCTAAACGCGTTTTGAGCTCGTGTGTGTCTAGAGTTTTGACCGCCTCCACCGGTCTTCTGGCTCACTGTGCAACGGCCAGGCTGTCTCCCGTCTCCATCTCCCTGCAGACTGATTCCAAGTCGTTTTCGACGGTCTGTCTCCCTCGCACCTGTACGGGACGCCTCATGTGTGCCGCCCTGTCAGTGAGTGCGACAGAGAAAGAGTACGCCGTTGGATGGTGTGTTTCGCCGGTTATGTAATTTTAAAATATGGAAGGTACGGCTTGGAGAAATGACGACACCAGGGATTTCTCCTTCCACCCACTCCCGTGTGATTGATTGGTACACTGTACTGTACAGTGTGTTTCCCAAACTTCAGTAACATTGAAAAACCCGGAAAAAACCCTTGTCTTTGGTCTGCCAGGGCTAGCCCTGTTTAATTCGTCCTTCCCGTACAAATGAATTGATCGAAAGAATTCCGTATTTCGAGGGCATTATAGCAGACAATTTGTTGCGAAGTTGGGTGTTTTGAGAGAGACCCGACGTCGTGCCCGGGGATCACGCCTCGTTTTTTGAAGGCGGGTCCTCCTGGGCTCGCCGGGGGAAGTGCGTGGCAGAGACCGGTCAGGCCACGGGGTCAGGTTTTGGATGGAAAGCGAACGGATAGAATCGGTTGATACAGCCTTTCCCGGCCAGGATAGAGCACGAACCGACTCGACCCGGTACCGGGCAGCTCGGTTCGGTTCGGTTCGGGTTGTTCGGGTCTTATCCTCAGAGGACGGACGGTCGCCGACCGGGCAGTCGAGTCAATGCAGCTAAAACACGGTTCGGAAACTGCCAGAGTGTCGCGCGGGTCGCGCGGCAGCCTCTCTGGTCCACAGTGTCGACGACGCGCGCGCGGACCGGATCCCTTGGTTGGTAACCGGTTTGGAAAAAACACTGAACCGACACTCAACCGGTCCTTTCGAAGGGTAACCGACCTGAATAATAACGCACGTCTATGCACGGCCGCAGGTTAGTGTGTGTGTGTGTGTGTGTGTGTGTGTGTGTGTGTGTGTGTGTGTGTGTGTGTGTGTGTGTGTGTGTGTATCCGTTTCTGACGTGCGAGCTGTATTGAGGGTGATTGAGTGAGACTGAGTTGAAGGAGAGTGTGAAAGCAGACAGCCATTAGCCATTGGTCACAGCGCCCGCCTCGTGTGGGCGTGACGACGGCGATTGTCACTTGTCAAAATTGGTGGTGTTTCAGTGACAGGGCATCTCGCCGGACACGATCTTGGACGCGGCGCCCGGATTGGCCCCGGCACGCCAGCGGCGCCACCAACGACGCCACCATGGCGGCGGCACGCAAGCACCACGACACGCGTGGAGTCGACCATGGCGAAACAATCGTGAGTATCAGGCAAACGAGTATGAATGGCTCGAGGCGGGTGGCATGCCAGTGGCCTGGTGCCTCGCATCCTTGAGCCTGGCCCTGGCGTGGCAGCCTTGGGCGCTTGGAGCCACAACCGCTTTACTATGCGGACTTAACCCGCGGCCTAAACGGCGCCAGTTAAGTGAATTGTGCAGAAGAAATGACGAGGAGGATGGGACACTGCGAGTGCTGTGCCGGCCCACCACTGGGTGGCCCGCGACCCCTAATATCGGAAAGTCGGTGACACTTCCTCCGGGCTGGAGTGGGGCGGGGCGGCGAGTGTAGGTGCTGTCCCGGCACACCCGACTCCCCGATGCCATGGCACAGTGGGCCAGAAGGCCGTCGCAGGCGGCCAAAATTCTAGACGCGTTTTGAGTTCCAGAGTCGCTAAATAGGATTCGAACCAAACGAGTGACCCCATCAATGGATTGCTCTCCGAACGAGGAATCCATTGGTGGGGTCACACGTTTGGTTTGAGTCCTGCTTAGCGCCTCGAGCTCAAAAGGCGTCTAGAGTTTTTGGCCGCCTCCACCGGCCCACTGTGCCGCCGGCGCCGGGCCGTCCTGGTCCTACCCCGTGCCGGTGCCGGGCTTGGCGGGCACGGGTCGCGTGAAACCTGGACCCTCGCACGACATCACAGGCAGCCCTCCCCCGCAAACCGCAGCCCGCAGCCGGCCGGCCTTGGCCTTGCCCTTGCCGCCATCATCAGTACTTTACAGTAATTCGAAGCGGCTGCACTGCCAATGCCGGCCCTGTCCGCACTGCAGGCCGGCCGGTCGCTGGAGCGTGCGGTCCCAGCAGGCACACTCGCTCTGTCTCCCTCGCACCCATGGGGCGTCCCGTGGGGGTGCGAGAGAGACAGAGCGACGAGGGCCCCGCCGTGCCGTCTGGTCCGGTTGAAATAGCCCTATCACGTGCGAGTCGGGAAAAGCATCGCCGAAGTCAGCCAGAGGCGCGGCACGGCCACGGCCACGGGATGCCAAAGCGATCAATGTCAACGAGTTCAATTTGTCGCGGCGCCGCGGCTTAATTTGTCTCCATTTCGCCTCGTGCTGCAAGCCCGCCGCGGTGCCACGCGGTGCCCCGACGTCGACGTCACTGACGGCGGCGCCGCGCGCCCCTCGCCGCCCGCGCCACTCTCGCGCGCGCTGGGCTGCCTACCTCGCAGGTGCTCCCTGCCTGCCCACTCGGGGGCGGGGACGATGACTTAGGAAGAAGAGGGGGATGGGGTTGCAAAAGAGAAGGGTCCGGGAGGTGGGGGGAGGGGGTCAGAGCAACCGAGATGCATGCTGGGGGACCGGGCAACGGGCTCGGTCACAACTGGAGGGAAAAGGGGGGGGGGCAATCACTGCTCCCCAACCATTCTACCTTCTTGGCTTGAAATGCAAGGTCTTATCGTAGCGAATCACCCAAACAAAACAACAACTCCAACGAAATCAATCAAAAAGGTTCCTGAGTTTTTTTTCCCTTTTCGAAAATCTTGTTTTTGACCCCGTTGGGCTGAGCTGAGAGTGGATACCAACCGGTTATCTGACGCGACAACGACCGGGTACTTTCGGGCTCCGGCCGCCAGGCTCCGCGAGAACCGGATAGTACCGAGTAGAGACCTAGAGTCTCTAGGTCTCTACTGTTCCCTTCCCGCTCCCCTCTGGGCCGGCCCAGACAAAATGGCCGCCAGCGCGCGACGGCGCCCGCGCTTCTCCGTCAGTCTCTAGGTCTCTAGTACCGAGTTCTCTGCGATAACCGCCTCTCGGAGATGAAAGATGGGTGGTCCTTATCAGCCAGGCGCCGGGACTCCCAGTGGGACTCCCCGGGAGTGAGCCTGGACTTTCTTCAGTACCCCAGGAAGCAGGCGGCTGATCACCGAAGCCCCACACCGCACAGGCAAGTGGTTTCGCTGAAGGGCGACTGCGCGTGCCCGCCCCGCACTCGGCCGCCAATTGGAAACGATTCGATTAGAGAATTAGGTTTTGAAAGCGTGTCAGCTGATCATCATTATGTCCCGTTTCCGTGGCGAGAGATTGATTAGGTTCCGCGAGCACGCGCTCATTGAAATCAAATCAATGACTGAGACTAGCAGTCCTCTACGCTTTAAACATACGCTAAACACTCAACTGAATTCGGGGCGGTCTGATTTTCATGTTTTTGAGAGTGCACCTGCATCGTCCTCCCCGCATCGCAGGACTTGAAGAAATTCCGAGTGCCGAGCCTCGCTTTCTATACTTCCGCTTCTGCGCAGTTTTTCGATTCCGTTTGCTCGGTGTCACGTTATGCCCCGCTCGCCGCGAGCGCGCGCGAGCGTCAACGCAAATATATGCGCGGTGCGCGCAACATGGTGTATTCTTATCGCGCGAAGTCGTCGCCCTCGCGGAGTCAGGCTTCCGACCAGCGCGTTTGCCTGCCGTCCAGGGAGCGAGGGAATGCCCGATCACTGACCAGCCCCCCAGCCTGCCAGCCACCGATCTGCCCTACCGTCATCGCTTCTTGTTGTTCGGCGGCTCCCTTCGCCTCCACGATACGCCTCTGTCCTTTCTCCACGAAACTTGTCACGCTGTTTTCTATCGTACTCGTCACCACTGTCCGCCATTGTGGCCTCTCACTCTTCGCTGACGCCATCACTGACTGCTAATCATCCTTTGTTTTTGTGCCGTGAAGTTGCCCCTGTTGCCGCTGTCGGACAAACCCATGGTGGTCAGCACGGTCGGAGACATCTCCCGAGCCAAAGATGCGGCCGTCGCGCAGTCCACCGTCCCCGCCTTCGACGGCCTGCCCTGGGGCCGCTGGCAGGCCCGGACCACGCTCCTGGCCGGGCTGTGCAAGGTGAGGGGCGTTTCCGAGAAGTATTCATTCCTCAGAGAAAATGACGAACTTGCATCGGTATGATCTAGGTGACGACGGCGTGGCACATGGCCATGGTGCTGTACGCGTCCGCGCCCTCGCCGTTCGGAGAGTTCCGGTGCCCGCGGCGAGACGCGGGCCTCAACCACAGCGCCCGCCACAACCAGAGCGTCGACGGCCTGGTCGTCGCCGACGACGACCCTTACTGGGGCTCGGGCTTCCCCACCGCGGCCAACTTCTGGGACTGGACGTGGGAGCCGTGGGTGGCCTGCGACGGGGACTCTGCTGGTGACGAAAACGAAAACACTCAAGTGACGGTTTCTTCTGGTTTGTCGCCCTGACCCCTGACCCTTGACACCCTGGCTTTCTCTTCCCTTGGCAGAAGCCAACGCGTCCAACGCCACCGAGTGCACCAACTGGCTCGACCTGCAGACCGTGAACCAAGTGAGTGCTGGTTGACCGCCACTGTCGCAGTTTCCCAGGGTTGAATCACTCAGCGCTGACGTAAATCCCACACAATACCAAATCCTGTATAAATTTAGTTATTTTCGTTCTTTTAAAATTTGTGAGTACACTGAGTACAGGCTAATGTGTACACATGAGTACACTAGTGATTCATCCCTCGGCAGTTTCACGGTCGGCCTCGCCGCGTTGCGTTGGGTTCCCACCTCCGCACCCCGGTTGGCGTTCTCTGACGGGTGGCCAGCCGCTGGCGTGGCGGCCGACGGCCACGTCGTGTTGCAGTGGTCCGGGGCGTGCCACCGCCAGTTCGTGGGCGGGTCCTCGCAGTTCTTCTACCTGGTGGGCATCGCGACGGGCGGCGCCATCTGCATGACCCTCCTGCGCCACCTGAGTCCACGCCGCGTGCTGCTGGCGGCGCTCCCCTGCGAGGCCGTGCTCGCCTTCGTCCTGTCCGGCGTCCAGGTCACTGCTCCACCCGTGGCGGTTGATTAACGAAGACCCCGCGAGGCTCGACTTGACGTGCCGCTTCTTGTTGCAGGTGTTCTGGGCACACGCTCTGGTCCGCTTCTTCCTCGCCATAGCCAGCTCGCACCTGTTCACGGCGGCCGCCGCGTTGAGTAAGAGCCGCTCCCCACTGGACACCATAAAATAAACAAATCTGGGTGCTGTGGGCCCACTCTGAAATCTGTACCGGTGTTCTGCAGGTGCCGACGTCTGCATGCCGCGGGCCAAACTGCTCACCCTGAGCTTGTTTGAAATCTGGTGGTCCCTCGGCATCATCTCCATCTCCGTGTTCGGCAACTTCGCCCTCAACTGGACGTGCCTGCAGGTGGGCTCCAGACTCCAGTGCAGGCGCTGCGCCCCCGCGCGCTGGCAGCCCGGGCAGCCAAGGGCGGCCGTCAGCCTGCGGGGCAGGCCGCCGTCCGCGGCCCCGAGCGCGACGGGCGGGCCTACCCCGCGGTTCGCAGGCGCTTCCACTGCTTTGGCTCTCTTCGCACTCCAGGGGCGTCCCGGCGCACAGTGTGCTAGAGGACCGGTGGAGGCGGTCAAAAGCTCAGACGTGTTTTGAGCTCCAGAGTCACTAAATGGGACTCGAACCGAACGAGTGACCCCACCAATGGATTGCTCTCCGAACGAGGAATCCGCTGGTGGGGTCACACGCTCGATTCGAGTCCTGTTTAGCGACTCTGGAGCTCAAACCGCGTCTAGAGTTTTGGCCGGCGTCGCCGACTGCGGGGCGTCCCGTCCCGTCGGGGTGCGAGAGAGACAGCTCCGTCTGCTTGTGCGCAGGCCATCGTGTCCATGCCGTCCTTCGCGCTGGTGCTGCCGTGCGCGCTGCTGCTGCCCGAGTCCCCCCGCTGGCTGGTGTCGCGCGGCCGCCTGGAGGAGGCCGTCACGGAGTGGCAGCGCGGCGCCGCCGCCAACAAGCAGGACAGCCTGCTGCCGCACCGCGCCGCCCTGCTGCAGCGCCTCGCCCAGCAGTCCACCGCCATGCACTCGCAACGGAAGTAAGTCCCCACTGTCCTCCGGCTGAGAAGCCGCTCGCCGCGCTGTCTCCGTCGCAACCCTTGACAGAGACGGTCACTGACGGGTTCCTCTGCCGCAGGACGGAGCGGAGCGCGTGGCTGCGGCCCGCCGACGGCCACCGATGCCGCCACGTGGCCAAGCTGGTGGCGGCGCACATCGCCTTCGGCTGCATCACCAACACGTTCTTTGGCAGCATCCTCAACGTGCGCAACTGGGGCACGCCCGGCATGCTGGGGCTGTCCGTCGGGGAGGCGACGGCGGGTAGGTTCCGGTTTTGGCGGGCTGCCGGGGCCGGAAGACCGGCGGAGGCGGCCAAAGTCCCGGACGAGGTTTTGAGCTCCAGAGTCGCCAAACAGGACTCGAACCGAACGTGTGACCCCACCAATCGATTACTCTTCGCGCGAGGAATCCATTGGTGGGGTCACACGCTCGGTTCGAGTCCTGTTTGGCGACTCTGTAGCTCGAAACGCGTCTAGAATGCCGCCGGCAGTCTTCTGGCCGCTCCTGGCCCACTGTGCCTCGGCCTGCCCAACCCTTGCCCCAACCCTTGGCCCAACCTTGCGACCCCTCTCCCCGCAGGTGTGAGTGGAATAGTGGGCCTCGTGATCGGCACGCTGGTGTCGACGCGGACGTCGCGGCCGCTGCTGTGGCTGGGCGTGCTGCTGCTGGCCGGCGGCATCACGGGCCAGTTCGCGCACCTCGTGCGGCGCACGGAGGACGGTGAGTACATCGGACGCCCCGTTCGACACGGCCGAGCCTCTGCAGCAGCGCCGTTAAACCCGAGATGACGCCGTGCTGCAGGCATCCCGTACGGCGCCAAGGTGACGCTGTTCGCCCTCGCGGAGCGCGTGGCCGTGGCCGCCGCCGTGCCCACCCTCAACAACTGCGTGCCGCCGGTGGTGGCGGCGCCGCAGCGGCCGTCCCTCGTCTTCTCCTGCGTGCTGTTCGGCAGGGTCTGCCTGTTCGCCGCGCCCTTCGTCGGCAACCTGGTAATGGCGCTGTCTCGCTCGCACTCATGGGGGGTCCCATGGGACCCGTACGTGTGCGAGAGAGACAGAGCAGTGCACAGTGGGCCAGAAGACCGACGCCTGAGGCCGGCATTCTAGACGCGTTTTGATCTACAGAGTCGCTAAACAGGACTCGAACCGAGCGTGTGACCCCACCAATGGAGTCCTCACGCGGAGAGCAATCCATTGGTGGGGTCACACGCGCGTTTCGAGTCCCACTTAGCGACTTTGGAGCTCTAATTTTGGCCGCGTCCGGTCTTCTGGCCCACTGTGCAGTGCTCGCGACTTACACTGAGTGGCACGGCGCACACGAGACTCACGCCATGCCGGAATGCTTGCAGGTGGTCTTCGGCGAGGCCTTCCCGCTGACGGCCTTCGGGCTGCAGCTCATCACGGCCGGCCTGTGCTCGCTGGCCCTGGCAGTGCTCGCCGTCACCAAGACCCCCACGCACAAGGACGGCGCACTCAAGACTTGACCAGAACCGCACTCAACGAGAATTTAAAAATGCGCATCTGTGTCGTCAACAAATGAATGTTCCAGCGGCCAATGTTGTGGCGATCTAATGGCGATATTTTTGGAGAAAATGTGCCAATGCGTTGTGTTTGTGACGGGTCGGCAAACCACGATGAAAGTGCCTCACCATCGGGGCAAACATTGATCAAGGCGTTGTGCTGTTTCGATATTTTTAACTGAGTGTGTTTAATATTGAAATATTGTCTGTGATAATGAACTTTTTGCTTGTAACAAAAGTCGCACGCGTGCGTTTCTCGCTTTGCACTTTTCGTTATGAACTATTAATAAATAGATCAATAAATGAATTGACTCTGCGTCACTTTCCCCCTGTAAGTAGGCAAATAGCATGAGCTGACCCCCCTCCTTTTCAAAATTTCTGCGCACGCCACTGGGTTTTCGAAACCTACCAGAGAGCGTTGGGTTTGAACTTGTGGTGTGCTTCGTTCGTTTGAGGTTGCAGGCTTGGCTCATAATAAAAAGGGAGACCCAATTTCAATTCTCCTCAAAGAACTCAGACATTGACTTTTACGTGGAAAATTCACTCTTGACAAGCACAATGCCGTCAAACGAAGCACGGCCCACGTCATGCTATACGCAACCCAGTTCAAACTTGCCGCGCTCAAAAGTTCCAGCGGTGGCCACCGCGCTGCCATCGCTTCGAGACTTCGAGAGAAGAAGAAGGAGAAGAAGGTTGGCATTTGGCATCATCAAACTTCACTTCGGCCTCTATCAGCCGAAATTCCGGCAATTCTTACCCTTCTCCACAGGTAATACAAGTCACAAACATTTCTGAATTATGTCACATCCTTGCACACTTAATCTGTGCCTATATGTCTTTGGAAAAACTATTTTCAACTTTAATCAGAGGCGAAAGTAGGCCGCTGTCTGCCGCATAACCTAAAAATAAATTATATGCTCTTGCCTTTTACTCATATATTTACTCATTCGTTTATCAAAATTAAGTGTTATTCAGTTCTTTCCAATGATGATTTCTATAACCACCTGATAACCTACCGTTGCAGTAAACTAAAGACCTACTAAGTTGGACGCTTAAAATTACATCATTCACCTTGGTTCTTCTTCATCATTTAGTTATGTTTATTAGTTTTCTTTAGAGCGCCCTACTGTATTATCATTTCAATGTCCCAGAAATATCACCAACTGTCTATTGTACTGATGTTATACCTTACATTTAAATGATGCAATGAACTTGTTTCAATCTCGTCACCACTCAATAAGTCTCTCTGGCTTTCAGCTTTACTTGGTAACAGTGAGAGTCCACTATGGCGGACAGTGATGATGAGTACGATAGAAAACGCCGTGACAAGTTTCGTGGAGAAAGGACGGAGTCCTATCGTGGAGGTGAAGGGAGCCGCCGAACAACAAGCAGCGATGACAGGAGACGAGATGACTGGATGACTGACAGGTATGTTATCTGCTTTAAAAATTAATTCCTTTTTTTTTTCAATTGTACTGTAGCTCTTTCCTTCTCCTCTCTTATTCCATTCCCCTTGTTGAAACCCTGGTCCTGATTACATCTTTCAGAGAAGCGCCTCTCCCTTGTCCACCTTGTCCCCCCAAGACCTGGCAACCCCATCCTTTTTACCCCCCTTTCAGGTACAGCTCAAGTTTTGGGCAGGTTCTCATTAGTGAAAAAGAATTATTACTATTATCATTTTCCAGGGATTCTCGGAGTGGACGTAACTGGCAACGCCAGGATTACAGAGACTACAGAAGTGGAAGTGGCCGAGAAAGATACAGTCCACCACGTCAACATGACATCTCTCCTCCAATGAAAAGAATGCGTCCGGAATGGTTTGTATAAGTATAACTCAGGTGCATTTGCATGTGGTTAAATTTAAGTTGATGCTTTAATGAGAGTGATCTTGAATTGCACTATTGACATGTTGCACAGCACATTTGGAAATGTAAAATGTTGCTTTATATATTTGCTCCTTTGCTGCTGATCTGTTCTCAGTTTCTTTTCATAAGAATTAATGTCTATGCTTACATGCTGTGGAACTGATGATAAAGAAGTTTTGCTTTTAATTTGCTTATTTATCATTGTCAAAGTTCCTAACACAAGTGTAATCATCCATTTGAATGTGATTTTTACAAGACCCTGTAATTACATTGCATTCACCATCAATTGAAATCTTCTGAACGATTACTAAAAAATAATATGCATTCATTTTTGCTAATCCAATTTTTGCACAGACTTGTGTGACAAATCTTGTCTGCTTTTTTCTTGGACTTCATGTAAGGTGTGAGTGTGAAGTGAAGTGAAGTCTTGTGGTTTTTTGTGAACAGGCGAGGCGGATATGGTGGGGCTCATGAAGGATATGGTGGCGGCAATTACGGTTCTTCGTGGCAACAGGGCTATAATAATGCACATAGTCCTTATGGCAGTGGTGGACCTGAAAGGTGAGATTTGACATCTGTGACCACAGCTGGAGGGCATAACCTGCAGATTGTTCATGATTTTATCTTAAATTTTTAGCAGGCTTACTCCTGTGTCATTAGTATTTTTATTTTAAAAGTTCCTTGGATGAAGTAGTTATCTCCAAACTTGATAACTTAATTTAATTATTTTGCCCTATTTGGTTTGGTTCACAGTAGTCAAATTGTCAAAAGAAGTGCTGGGAGAGTGCTATCCCACTGTGTGATTTTACTGCTTATGATGTGCAAAAAAGTTTTTGGATTTGGGGAATCACATTGTGTTTATGTGGGTCATCCTCAACAGCCATTTGTCTCTGTGGATGTTCTTTCAACAAACTCAAAAGGGTCTTGTGCTATTCTGATTACTTCACCAGCACTTTGTCACTCACTGATGGTGCAAAGCCTTCATTTCCCTCTTTTCTTTGGCTACATTGTCACATATCTATGTATTGTCATTACATGATTGACCACGTGTAAGCCTTCATTGTATAAAAAGTTTCAGACCCAAAGCTATTGTACCCAAGTTTGTGTCTTTTAAAGAAGCATGCCTTCAAATTAATGTGACATAGTTTTGATTGTGTTCTATTTGTGAGTTAATGTGGCACTTCTGTAATGCAGGGACTCTCAACAGTTGGAAACCCAGCCACCTATGCAGTCTTTCAAGCAATTCCTTCAGACCCAGGATGACAACATTTCTGACGAGGAAGCTATCCGGAAGTACAATGAATACAAGCTGGATTTCAAACGACTGCAGTTGAATGAATTCTTTGTTGCTCACAAAGATGAGGAATGGTTGGTATTCACTGTCATTTTTTTACGGTACTTTTGTCCTAAGTAAGAAGTTCTAACAATTTCTTTGGCCCAGTTAGCTAACCCATTACTTTCATAGAATTGGGGGGTTAAAGAGGAACTGTCATTATCACAGTGTACCTTTTTCCATTAACAACATAAAGAAGTGTGCGTTTGTTCGTTTTCTGCAGCTTTATTTCACTTGTTGTGGAGCTAGCCAACCATGAGCATTTGTTGCAAAAACTTGAACTCAAGTTTCATTTGCTCTTTTAAAACATGCTGCAGCTCAATTCAATAATTTATTTCCTTCAAATGATGATCTTTTTCCAAATATGATCTTTTTCAAACTATCCTTAAACAACAGGAAAAAGTCATGTCTTAAGTTGAGCACTGTCTAAAGTGGCCTGTTATTTTGTGAACATTAACAGTTTGCCTTTGAAATGTCACGTCATTTCATGTCATGTCACGTCACTGTACTCAATTTGGTGGTACATTTGTCAATCATAAAAGAGTTCTGTTAACCATGTAAATTTTTTCTACAGCACATTCAGTTTTACTCAGAGTCGAGCTCAAGCCATGAGCCATGTTTGTTTATTTGTATTTGACATCTCGACACAATGTGTTTCATGAATGAAATGTGTTGAATTACACACTGGTTTTATGGTGCTTCATCTTCGTGCGAATCATCAAGAGGACTGTCAGTTCGTTGTTTCCCCACATTTGTTAGATTCTGGAGACATCTCTCTTATGGATTCTCCCCGTAGGTTAGATAGATGCCATTAGCGCACAATGCTATGGCAAGTATCACGCAGATGCGTGTTAGATAGGTCCTCCTGCGTATAAACTGTGTAAATATCTTCAACTTGGCTGACAAAGGTGAGAACAGATCCTCGCATTCCCACTTGAACCTCTAAGTGTGGTCATGGTACTATATGACAATGAAGATAGATGCCCTTCCTTTCTTACAAATGATTTTTGTTTTCCTTTGGTCATGTTAATGAGTAAAACTCTCAAATTCTAGCATATCATCTTATATACCTGTTGAAATCATTTGTAGAAGCACGCTTATTCAGGTTAAAGGCGGTGTTTTGTTTATGTTCCTTCTGTTAAGGTTCATTTTGGCAAAGCGAGGTATTTGAACGAAAGCATGAATGGTTTTAAACTGGCTGTCGTAGAGGAAAACTGAATTCTCTGTTAACCATACAGCATACTGCCAATTATTTTTCAGTGTTCAGTACAATTACTGATTCTGTGATCAAGACTCAATCTGCTTGTCCTACATTTGTTGCAGTTTCAGTTTCTAATTATGTGTTATGTTTCTTCTTTTGCTTTTTTTCACCAACAGGTTTAAGATTAAATACCATCCAGAAGAAGCAATTAAGAGGAAGGAAGAGCAAATGGCTGCTATGAAGGTTTGATTTATTTTTTATCTTAATTTTTTATCATTGTTTGTACTAATAGAACTTTAGAATAATATCTTAAAATTTGGTTGGTCTTTTCAGAATAGAGTTGATGTGTACATGGAGTTTCTTGAAAGTGGACGACTTGACAAACTCTCTGTGGACAACGACCAATCAGAGGCACTCATTACACTTCTTGATGCTGTTGTTATCCGTTTGGAAGGTGGCACTGACTTTGATTTGCAAGTTTTGGAAGAACCAAGAAGTTCCTCAAGTGAGTGGAAACCTGTAACAATATTGTGATATTTCTTGAAACCTCTTGTCAGTTAAGAAACATCGCTGTTTTTCCAGGTTTAAGTTCAAGGGTTAAGGAAGTAACTGAAACTGTAGATATAACTGAGTAAGTTTTTTTTCTTGTTATGTCAATGAGTAGTCAAGTTTTCTTATATACTTTTAACAATAGTTATTTCATAATTTGTTTTAAATTTTTGAAGGGACAAGAAAAATGAAGATGGGAAAGAAAAGAAGGATATCAAGAAGACATCTGCAGAATCCGGCTCTAAAGGTAGCTCATTTAATACTTTGTCTTGGCTTATCTGCCTGTCCTATCAGATATACTATATCTTAGAACTTACAGGTAAAAAGAGGAAACGCGAATATGACTCAGGCAATGATGATGACAGTGGAAGTGAAAGCGGTGATGATGATCGATCTACTACTCCCCCAATTGAACCAAACAAAAATGGTGATTTCAATTTAAATTCTATCAACATAATCAAATTATTCTTGATTTTTCTTTTTACTCATCCATTACTTGTATTGTTGAAGGTATTGATGGTGGTGAAAATGATACTGAAAAGCCCTCCAGCCCCAAAGCAGACACAAAGGAGGAGGAAACACCATCCATGGATGAAGGAGAAAGTGACAAGAAATCTGCTGCCAAGGATGAAACTGAGAGAATGGAGGTAGAGGAGTCAGAAAGTAAAGAGGAAGCAAAGAATGAAACCAGCAACAGTAAACCAGAAAGTGATTCAAAAGAGAACAATGATCAAGAAGACAATGATGAAGCTGAAGAAAAGGTTAATAAAGAAGTTGAACCCAAAGCATCAGATGCAGAGGAAGATGCTGAAGATGACGAGGGCCGCAGTAAAAAGAGAAGAAAGAGTTCAAGTGCCAAAGATGATGACACAAAAGAACCAGATATTGAAGAAGTAGAAGCTGAGAAAGTTTTGAAACCAAGACCCCTGCATCGCACAGCTTCAATTTTCCTTCGCAATCTGGCTCCTACTATAACCAAGCAGGAAGTGGAAGCCATGTGCAAGCGCTATCCAGGATTTTTGCGAGTTGCGATCGCGGATCCCCAACCTGATCGACGTTGGTTTAGAAGAGGATGGGTCACTTTTGAGAGAAATGTTAACATCAAGGAAATATGTTGGAATTTGAACAACATCAGGCTCCGTGATTGTGAGCTGGGTGCTATTGTGAATAGGGACTTGAGCAGAAGAATAAGGACTGTGTCTGGCATCACCTCACACAAGCAAGTTGTGCGCCATGATATCAAGCTAACAGCTAAAATAGTTCACAATTTAGACGAAAAGGCTGGATTATGGACAAACGAAAGCAATCAGTCCACTGCTGCGAACAATGAAGAAGCAGGGAAAGAGAATTCGGATGAATCCAAAGAACCTGTTGAAGTTCCAAAGTCTGATAAACAAGACGCTAATCAGGTAAGTTGATGACTGTGAATCTGTCAAGTGAATTTCATTTATACACAATATCAAACTTGTACCCATGATGGTTTGGTTTGTTTCTGTTTCAGTCTTTTGGGCTGTTGTCGAAAAATCCAGTGCTGAAAAATATTACTGATTATTTAATTGAGGAGGCCTCAGCAGAGGAAGAAGAATTGTTAGGTCAGAGCACTGACCAGGAAGAGGGTCAAGTAGAAGATATTGCCACAGTGGAAAGGGATGATAATTTGATCAAGGTAGGATCTGTCTCTCTCTCTCTCTCATTGTTTGAGTGTTTGAGATTTATTCCTTTTAATTCACCTTTGTCTTTTATTCTTTTATTCAGGTACTGGACAAGCTTCTGTTGTATTTAAGAATTGTCCATTCAGTTGATTATTACAATCACTGTGAGTATCCAAACGAAGATGAGATGCCCAACCGGTGTGGAATCATGCATGCCCGAGGTACCCCTCCCTCAACAAAGGTATTGCTAAGAATAAATGTTACTTTTGTTTTTCTCACAGAGCACCTCATTATTATTATTATTAATATTATTCTTCCTTCCTTATTCAGGTCACTCCACAAGAAATAACAGATTACAGCCGAATGTTTGAACAAAAAATTGCCTCATTCTTGCAGCCCACCTCCAAAATATCAGATGAAGAGTACTCAAAACTTGGTGCCAAAGATGCTGACACGTATCCTTTTTTAACTGTTTTTTGAATCTATTCCTCCACCTCAGAAAACAACTGTTAATTTTACTAGATTTTGATTGATAGTCTGATTTTGCCTTAACATAGTTGGCCAGTGAGGTGGAAAAGTTCGTCCAAGCAAACACCCAGGAGCTGGCCAAAGATAAGTGGCTATGTCCTCTCTCTGGGAAAAAATTCAAAGGTCCTGAATTTGTTCAAAAACACATCTTCAATAAACATGCAGAGAAAGTGGAAGAAGTGAAAAAGGAGGCGAGTATCTGTGGACCCTCTTCTGCTGTGGTTTTAATATAAATCATTGGAAAGTGTGCATTTGAAAATAATAATCACATTGCTTTCCTATTCAGGTTGAATATTTCAACAACTACCTGAAAGACCCTAAGCGACCACAACTTCCAGAGCATCCTTCTAATCGACCAGATCGCAAAGGTTCTGAAGGAGGACGAGATCCATTTTCACACCCACCAGCACCATACCCGCCCCAGTAAGCATTGTTAATGCCTGTTGCCTCACTTGCAGGCTTAACTAGAATATTAAAGTTAACTGTTCTTTTCATCTAGTTATCAAATGAACTACAATGCTCCTCGCCATGGGAACTATCACTATGGTGGGGGCGGAGGAGGAGGGGGCGGCGGAGGTGGCTATGGGTCATATGGCCATGGAGGAGGAGGAGGCGGAGGTGGAGGTTACAACTCGTATTCACGCGGTAACCGTGGCGGATACAACAGAGGAAGGTTGGTGTTATCCTTATGAAGGACCTTGACTTAATGTAGCTCTTCTTTTGCAGTTCAAAAAAAATTTCCTCGTTTCTTCAGCGTCTGTCCTTCGAATATATATTTGCTTTCTTACATTCTTGCTTTTACTCATCTTGTGCCTATTCTTATGAATACTCTGAACTATGAAGGTCAAGGCCCACAAAGTGTGACACTTAAACCCTATCATGACAAGGCCAAAGATTATTTTTACTTCATTGATTATTCTAAGTGAATCAAGATTGAGAAAGTTACGAATCTCCTTATTTCCTACGTAGTACAACTTTAGAGGAGATGGAACCACAGCTTTTTTTATTTAGTCTAATTTCCTTGGCATTAGATGCTTGTGTAGTAGCATGTAGAGCGCATATAAAATGCATGGCCTTAGTCTAACTGGAGGGTTAGTGTTGACACTTTGTCCCTTTGTGTTTATCTAACAGGGGTGGTGGCAGTGATTACAGGCCTGTCATCCACTACCGAGACTTGGACGCTCCGAGGGAACCAGATGAATTTATCTAAGACTTCATGCCTCCAGTCCAGGGCACCGCTTTGTCTTTTGAATGGCCAGGGTGCCTTAATTCTCAGACACGTTTGTAAAATTTAGAAATGTTTTCTAGCTCTTTATATGGATAGATCCATTTTAATTAGTAACTTAAGCATGGAGTGTGAGTTGTTTTTTATGCTCTGTAGGCTGTATAAAGTTTTTCAAGTCTACAATTGATTTTGACAGTGAGGGGATGCTCAAATTCCTTTACAGTGTGTAAGATGCATAAAGTTTTAATAAAATAGTCAACAATAAAATTATTGTTTCATTTATTGTTTAAATCCTCTCACATCATCGAAGTTATGTCTTTGCATTGTTGTAAATAGATCACAGTAGGAGTTTATCACTTACGCATACAGGGCATATATATACAATACTGCCAAGGGCAATCACTCTCACGGGATAACAGGTGAATTTATTTGTTCACAATATTTGTGGCAATATCAGATGTTTCTAAATTAATCACAGATATATGTAGGTACTATCAGACACAATAAATTTTTACTGGACAGGTCCTGAGCACAAGCTCTGGAAGTGTTTGACATAAATGTCACAATGTTCTCCCTTAGCAAATGACGTGGTTCCTTTAAGTCGCAAGTTCCTTTGTTCAAAAAATTTGAAAACTCCAATAAACACATTGGGATCACCTGTGGCTTTAGCCGCATCAAGGAACTTGCGTGCTGACACTTGATCAACAGAGCCTACACTGTGTACAAATCTCAAAGCAGGCAAAATTTGCTGCTTGGACAGCAACACTTCAATTATTTCTTCATTAGCAGTCGACAAACGCTTCAGCATATCAAGGGCTAATTGATGTGCCGCCGGGTACAAACTTTCTAACGAAAGCAGTAGGCAAGCCAATGGTTTTGAATCAGATACAACATGGTACTGCAGTAGTTGATGAAGCTGGTAATATGCTTCATGTTGAACAAGTGAATTAATGAGTAGTTCATACAGATAATGTTGAACTGGAATGTGGTAGTCAGTAAGCGACCTTATATACTCAAGCAAAACCCACACTTCAAATTTGCCTGTACCTTCTTCAGATTCTCTTGCTCTATCAACAAATTTTGAAAATACATTTGTATACATATCAGATTGGTCAATAACAATACAAGGTTTTGGTAGAACTTGTTGAAGTTTGGATGGTGAAACACTAAGACTAGATGAGGCAGGGGTGGCCACGTGACATTGCAACTCAGATTGCAAGAAGCTGCGATAGACTTCATTCAAATGATCAAATAACTCTGCCACCACAACAAGGTGACTGCAGTTCTGCGTGGTAGGTTCCAGTACTTCTTGCAATACTTGAATAACAACAGGTTTAGAATCTGATCTCTTCATTAGAAAATCTACCAAGATACATTTATCATGTATCATGGTCAGTAGAGGTTGGAGATTCAAAGTGATTGTCCACAAACAGCCAAGCTTGGCATCAATAATTATATTGGGTTGAAATACAACCCAATTAGGCGAGTAAAGTTCACAATGAACTTGGGTTGGTTCTGTATGCACAGGGCTTGGCACTGCCGGTAATGACAATGTAAATGGTTTTATAGGCTGAAGTCCAACAACAGGTTGGTGGTATGTGACAGTGCCATCAGTTTCTCCATTCATGGCAATATCAAACATCAGAGACTTCTTTGATGCTTGATGATGTACAATAATAAGATTATCTACCACATTTATGGCAAAACGACCACTCAGGTCTACTCTCAAAACATGTGTCTTTTTGGCAGTCATCATTTTCACGAGAGTATAAACAACAACTTCAGCTCCAGGAGACCCTGCTCCTCGGGGATTATGCCTCAGGATAATGATACTTGCTTCGTTGTACAGCACAGCTAATGTGATGTCTCTCTCAAACAAACACAGCTTAGGTGGTTTAGGAACTGCAGGTATTTCAACATCAAACCGGGACAATTTGTTTATATTTCCTCCTTTGATGTGAAGAGGATACATTTGGTTACCTAATGTCCCAGACGACAAAAGAACAAGACAAGTTTGTGGACAATAGACGAACCAGTTGACAGATAGACTGAACGTCTTTTGAACCTTAAGGCATTTTTTCTCTGGAACAACTTGAAAAAGTTCTACTCCATGATCAGTCACGAAAAGAATTTCTCGCGTATTTGTCCATAAGAAACCCAAAATAATATGATTCTTGCCCTTGCAGCTTTGGGAGTATTCTACGTTGTCCATCTCGCCTGTGAGAAAGTTGATGAATTCCACGGACGACTTTGACCGCTGGATGGCGAGAACTTTCTGATCGGGCGAAAACTTGATGGAGACGACTGGCCCTTTATCTTCCATGCAGAAATCAGTGGTCGTGGCCGCTGTCGGGCCCTTAACAACAACGCCCATAACCCCACCGGAGCGCACAGCGAACACTTGCTTGTTCGTGTCATCGAAGAACACATTTGTCACTTTGCTGACGGAGTCGAATTTGACGACAGAGGAGGAGAGCTCCAAGTAATACTCGTCCACACTTGCCTCCATCTTCGCCAGGAACCGAAACGCCGGAATCCAAGTTCATCCACACAGACGTACTAGACGAGGGACGTGGGGCAGTTTGACAACTTACGACGAAATGGCATATTCCAGCGCAGTGCGTCTTTGTCTCACTTGTTTCGGAGTAACGGGGCAGACAGGGACAGAAGGTTCGGTGCCGTTTCAGACGCAGCCAGTCAGGACGACCAACAGGGTTATTGCGTAAGGAGAGAAGAGGGCTGTCTGTAATTCTTTCGAGTTTGGTTATTTCCCAGCCTATACTATCCTCTTGAATGTCTGAGTTTAGCATGTAGACTTCTGTGTGTCTTTAAAAATGCTTTCATAGAATCATCGAATCGGATTAAGGGTGCTGTCGAAACCCGATACGATGGCCAGCCTGAACAATGCTTCCCGCTTCGCCGATCTCCGTTTTTGAAAGGCGTTCAAAGAAGACATCTGCTTACTCATTTGCTTCCACAAGATTGTGAGTCAGTTTCTAATGGTTTCTAAACGGAGTCTTCCAAATTCTCTACGTACCCCAACCGAGCTGGAGGGGGCACAAGATGGCAGACCCGTCACACATGGGCGTGCGGCGGGGTGCCTATCCCGTGCTTGGCGGGCGCTCGCGGCCAACGCGACGGTTGGGTTTCGTTTTCGTTTCCTGACCCTGACTGACTCATGTAATTTCGGGATTCCGAAGAATTGGCGGGAGTGCGGTGCGCAGCAGTCGCGCGTTGACTCCGAAACGAAGCGAGCTTGGGGCGCTGCTGGGGCTTGTTGACTGGGCCACAGCCGCTACACCTTCTGCACTTACCTGTACCGCAATCGGTCTGTCTACCTGTGCGCCGTCCCGTCTGGCGTCCGTCCGCCCGGCCGCTCCCTCCCCGCCGTCCCCGCCCCACCCCCGCACACCTGCCCGCTACCCGCACCCTCGCTGCCCACCTGTCCCTGCCCTTCCCCCTCCAGCCCGACGCCCGCCGTGGCCTGCCGACGCCGCGGCGCTCTCCGTCGCACCCCGCGGCCCACAGGTGGGTGCGAGAGAGAGGCCCGACGGGGAAATATTCCCGACGGGCCCTGGCGCGGTCGGTCGGCCGCCGTCGACGTCGACGGAGTCGCCGGGGCTTGCTGGAGCTGCCTGAGAACCCCCACCCCGGGTCCCCGGCGGCCGTAGTGAGCGGGGCAGCGCGGGGCCAGGGCAGCCAGGGCCCAACCCAGCCAGACCGGCCCGGCCGCGGCTAGCGCGGCAGCGCGGCCAGTCAGTTAGTCAGACAGAGACAGTTGTAGTTTAGACCGCGAGCAGGGAAGAGCGTTCGCCGCGTCGCGCGTCACACCGCGTCCGCACCGCGACGCCGTGCCGCGACGCCCCGCGCTTCGAGCGGCGCGCTACGACGACGACGACCGTGAGGCGGGGGGCGCGGCCCTCGCGCGCGCGCGCGTGTGTTTGTGTCTGTAGGTAGTGCAAGTGCGACAGTGCAGTGACCACGGTGACCACCCTGTGCACCCCACCCACGGCACCCTTCCTTTGTGCTGCCCTTCGCTGCCGGCCACCCAGCCCTCCGGCCCCACGCGCAATCTTATCGAGTGCAGCCATTGCCGCAGCGCTACGCCGCCACACCGCTACGCCGCGCATGATGACGGCAGGTGTGCCATAGTCGGTCCGGGCTAAGCTGCGCGCCCTCTCCAACCAGCCTGCGTGGCCCAGCTTCGGTGGCGTCGACTTGTCTTGAGGGGCAGCGCGCCAAGAGGCAGTCTTTGGACATACCTTACCGGCTCGGACGGCTCGGCTCGGCCACAGGCGGCCGCGCGCAGGGGCGTTGTCTGCCGGCCCGCTCGGCGCTGCGCTCCGCGCCAGGCGTCAGGCCTTGCTGCCCGACTCGGCCGGCCCGGTGGAAGGGGACCACGACCACGGGGACCGAGAAGAAAGAAAGACTCGAACCAAAACATCCAAGATGGCGTCGGCGCTGAGCGCGCTGTGCGTGCTGCTGGCCTCCACGGCGATCTCCTTCGCCACGGCACAGGTGCTGCCGCCACCGGGGCCCAACCGCGGCGGCATCTACGTGCCGCCGAACCCCGGCGACGCCAACTACCGCACCTACTTCTACAACGACCGCCGCTACGGCTCGGCCATGCCGGCCAACTACAACCCCTTCGACCCGTACGCCAGGGACCCGTTCCCCAACAGGAACCCCTTCGACAACCAGAACCCGCAGGGCGTGTTCAACCCCAACTACTTCAACCCGGACCCCAACCAGGTCAACCAGCCGGTAAGTTGGCAGGGCTTGTCACGGGAAAAAGGGTGGACCCGGCCGGGGTTCGAACCCCGACCTGCACAGAGACGCAAAAAAGGTGGCCTGGCCGGGGTTCGAACCCCTGCCTGCAGAGTCACGCGATCTGACGAGGGCGCGGGCAAAACGACGACAACCTGCAGAAGCCTGGAGCGGCACGAACCCAACCATGGACCCAACGCCGACCTTCGTCTAACCCGAGTGACCAACCAGGTCGCTTCGTCGGGAAGCGATGTCGTTTAGCTCGCTCCAGGCACTCCAGGGTCAGGGGACAGTGTGTCGCTCCAGTGGAAACGCCGCTGTCATCTTTGGAACGCGGCATCGATGAAAATCGTGAGTGGTGTTTCACTGCCCAGACGGCCCTGCCTCCAGTGCACAGTGGGCTAGAAGACCGGTGGAGGTGGCCGAAACTCGAGACGCGTTTTGAACTCCAGAGTCGCTAAACAGGACTCGAACCTAACGTGTGACCCCATCAATGGATTCCTCGTTCGGAGAGCAATTCATTGGTGGGGTCACACGTGCGGTTCGAGTCCTGTTTAGCGACTCTCGAGCTCAAAACGCGTCCGGTGTTTCGGCCGCCTTCACCGGTCTTCTGGCTCACTGTGCAGTGCTCAGCAGCTGCAGCGACAGTCCGCCTTTTTGCCAAAATCGAGCGTGACCTTTGACTGCAATGAAGACGGTAGCGGAGAGGCCCGCGGCGCCTGGCGGCGCTACGCCTCGCCCACGTGGTGCACTTAGGCGCCCACGACCCGCGACCGTGTGGGAGGGGATCTAAGTGGGTCACACGCACGTGTTATCTAGGCCCAGCAGGGCAGCGCAGGGCACCGCTCATCGCCGAAGAAGCTGGACTGCATTTTTCGTTTTCATCTCGCACCCAGTCGTCATCTAGGCCAGTCAGAGTCAAGCCCGCGGGGGCGGACGAAGCAGGGACGTCGAACTGGCTTTCGTTGCTCTCGCTCATGGCTGGGCCGTGCCGCTGGGCTGCGAGAGGGACAGAGCGACGGAAGCACCGTCCGTGGCATTGCGCTCATTTTCGGCGTCCTGCCCCGTGTCGCTCTTATCAGCGTCCGAGCGGCTCTGTGTACAACACCGTCCGGAGGACACAGGCCGCGACGCGACGCAAGGAACCCCCGAAAAGCACGTCGGCGTCGGCGGGCCGTGGACCGAACAGCGCTCTGTCTCTCTCGCACCCCTGCCGGCCGCCCCACGCACAGTGGACCTGAAGGCCGGTGGAGGCGGCCAAAACTCTAGACGCGTTTTGAGCTCCAGAGTCGCTAAATGGGACTCGAACCGAGCGTGTGACCCCACCAATGGATTGCTCCCCGAACGAGGAATCCTTTGGTGGGGTCACATGTTCGGTCCGAATCCTATTTATCGACTCTGGAGCTCAAAATGCGTCTAGAGTTTTGGCCGCCTCCGCCGATCTTCTGGCCCACTGTGCCACGAGTGCGAGCGAGACAGAGCGACGAGAGCATTGCGGGCGCCGCGGTGCGAATTGGCCGAGCGGACGGCCTCTTTGTGGGAGTCGGCGCAAGAATTCGGTGTGCCGTTCGGCAGCGCGGCGAGGCGGGGGGAAGAATCGGCGCCCTGTGCACGCGTGCAGGCAGAGGCGGCCGGTGATACAGTAAGAGTAACGTTTCCCAGTGTACCGCACTGCGCCGCGAAGCCAAACGTCCTGTTGGCGAGGATTCGAACCAGCGATGGCCCTCGTCGGAGGGACGACTCTACCGCCAAGTGCCGTCAGCCAGATGACACCCGCCACGCGCCGCGAGCCGCGTGGAGAGACAGAGACAGAGGGTGTTCCGGCCGGCTTCCTTCGGGGCCATCCGTAAAGTACGTCCGCTGTTTTTTTGAGGTCACTTGGACCCCCTACCCCTATGTCCGCGATCTAACTTGACCTTCTCCATGATAGGCTGCAAGGGCGGATCCAGAGACGGGTTCAGGGGGAGGGGGGGATTTCGCAAAACACTGCAAAGCCGGTGGTATGTTTACTTGCCACAAATTTGGCAAGCCGTTTTGAATGCCAAAAATTGGCAAGCCTGGCCCAGAAATACTTCTCAGCTTGCCAAAATTTGGCAAGCTTGGCTCGGAAATACTCCCTAGCTTGCCAAAATTTGGCAAGCTTATGTAGATTGCCGACCAAAGCTTGCCAAATTTTGGCATTCAAAACGGCTTGCCAAATCTGTGGCAAGCAAACTTACCACTAGCTTTGCAGTGAAGTTGCCTACCTACAGGGGCTACAGACGCCCCCGTCGCCCCCTGGATCCGCGCCTGATGGGCTGTCCGTTTTCCCCTCTCCCCCCCCCCTGAACCTCCGGGGGCTCCCCGTAAACCGGTAAACGGATCCCCGCTCCCGGACGCCCCCTCGACCCCGCGTGATCGGCAGTGGCCATCTCGCCGCTGCGCTCCCGCCATGCTCCCGCAGTCCCGCAGCGCACGTGGGAAGATTCTTTTAATTTCATTTCATTTTATGCCCCCATGCCGCGCTAGTGCTGCGCCGCACAGTGGGCCAGAAGACCGGTGGAAGCGGCCAAAACTCCTTGACGCGTTTTGAGCTCCGGAGTCGCTAAATGGGACTCGAACCCAACGTGTGACCCCACCAATGGATTCCTCGCTCGGAGAGCAGTCCATTGGTGGGGTCACACGTTCGATTCGAGTCCAATTTAGCGACTCTGGAGCTCAAAACGCGTCTAGAGTTTTGGCCGCCTCCGCCGGTCTTCTGGCCCACTGTGCGCCGGGCCGCGCCATTCCGAGAGGACGCTTCGCCGCTCTGTCTCTGTCGCGCCCCTACGGAACGTCCCATGAGTGCGGCAAAGACGGAGGAGTCGACTCTTCCGAATCGCTGGTCGCTGGCCGCAGCCCTCCCACCGCGGTTCAGACAGCTTCCCGCCGCTTTGCCGACGCGATGCGATGCGCGCTTCCACTTGCAGAGTACCAGTCGGGCGGCAGTCCGGCAGGCGGCGTTTGGAACAAAAAGGCAAAGTCAAGCCGGGGGCCGAGCCCCTAGGCCGAGCCGGAGGCAGATATTGTCCATCCCGTAAAAGCGCACTTTTCGTTGTTTTGTAGCGTCGCGGTGCGTGGCGTGCGTGCGTGCGGCCCGCGGGAAAGTCACGCTCCGCTGCAGGTGGGGCGGATCCTACTCTGCTCAAAATCTATCGACGACGCTACACTTTCAATTACTTCATTTACCGTCCCAGCCATTATTTGAGCAGCGAGGGTGTGTGGTGGCGCTGCACAGTGGGCCAGACGACAGGTGGAGGCGGTCGAAACCCCGGACGAGTTTTGAGCTCCAGAGTCGCTAACTGGGACCGAACGTGTGACCCCACCAACGGATTGCTCTCGGAACGGGGAATCCATTGGTGGGGTCACACGTTCGGTTCGAGTCCTGTTTAGCGCCTCTGGAGTTCAAAACGCGTCTAGAGTTTTGGCCGCCGGCGCCGGTCTTCTGGCCCACTGTGTGCTGCTCGCCTGCTGCAGGGCCTGCAGGGCCTGCCGAGGCTGCCAGGGACACGCGCTGGCGGAAGCACTGTTTGCCTGTTTGTTCCCCGCGTGTTTGCCTGTCGCCGCGTCGCCGCGTTCGGGACGGTGCGGCCGGAAGTGCGTACTATGAATTTCGAGTGGAGTTTTCGGGAGTGGGTCCTCAAACGGGCGCGCAGAAACTGCGTGGCCGTCGCCCTCTCGAGGCCCAGCCGTCCCCGTGAACTGTGTGAAGGCTTTGGTGAGGGCACCGGTACGTTTAGGACGGGCTGATTCCGAGAGTCGTTTTCGTCGCTCTATCTCTCTCGGCACGCCCTACGCGACGGAGCGACCAACACGACTCTCGGAATCAGTCCGCAGGGGCTGCCAGTCTTGGTGCATATCACTGGAAATGGCGCCGCCGCGCCGCCCCTCCTCGTAGACACGAACATGCAACCCCTCGTCTTGGGTCCTCCAGGATGACGTCGTCTTTACGTCGTCTACGTCGTGCACGCACGCCTTCGTCCTTCAGTTTGGTTCCGACATGGTTCCGAGCAGTGCTCGGCAGTGCTTCGTCGCTCTGTCTCTCTCTATGGTCTCTCTCGATGGTGTTCAGTAGGGGTGTGAGACAGCCCAGCCTAGAGCACGCGCGGCGTCACCGAATTTGGCCGGCGGGCGCGTCACGCCGTGGTCACGCTACGGACGCATAACGCCGCGTCAGTCGTCCGAAACACGCGTCCCGTGATTCAACGATTCGCCGGGCCGGCCGGCCGGACAGAGCGGCGTGTCACTCGTGCCGTCTCTCTCGCTCCCACGGCGCGGTCCACGAGTGCGACGGAGACAGAGAGAGATGTCCGTCCTGCCGCGCATGTCCGGCCGATGCGCCGCTGAATGCCGCGTGCAGCCCCGCGCTGCCCCGCGGTGCTTTGCGGGTAATTTGACGTGGAGCGACAACGCGGCGGCGAGGCGGCGCGCGCGAGACCGCCCCGCCGCGTCAAAACAGTGCGGCGGCGCGAAAAAAATCAAATCGAGTGTTCGCTTCCTCGGGTTGCAGACTGTCCGTGACGCAATGTGGGTTATCTATGTCCTGGGCGAGGCTCAGATAGCAAGGTGCTTCCGGTCTCAAATTACTTTCCGTTTCGCACAGAGCAAGCTGTGGCGACCTGCCCAGTTAGGTTCCTCTATCTTGTTAGACACGTCTCCTTCCGTCCGTCTTCTGCTCTGTGAAGGTTCAAACGAACGCGCGGTTGAACCTTCCCACAGTGGGCCAGAAGACCGGTGGAGGCGGCCAAAACTCTAGACGCGTTTTGAGCTCCAGAGTCGCTAAACAGGACTCGAACCGAACGTGTGACCCCACTTTTGGATTCCTCGATCGGAGAGCAATCCATTGGTGGGGTCTCACGTTTGGCTCGAGTCCCATTTACCGACTCTGGAGCTCAAAACGCGTCAGTTTTGGCCGCAGGCGCCGGTCTTCTGGCCCACTGTGCGTCCCATAGACAACGTAGGGTGCGTCCGCCGGGTCTGCGGGCGATTTCAACGCAAGTTGCGGTGCGACGTCTCGGCGGAAACGAGTGAACTCCTCTTCCTGCGAACACGTCGGCCTCTCGTGTTCTGATTGCCACTTTGGAGCCCGGGGCGTGGCACCGGCAAACGCCGCGGCGTTTCCCGACGCCGCGTTCTGCGATACACTCCACTGGGTGAATCAGGAGGACCGGGCCCGACCGGGCCGCTCGTTCTACCTCAACGGCGGCCGCGCGTGAGTCACAGGGGGCGTGGCGGCGCGTGGCGGCAGCGGGCTGTCCTTGCAGAATGAATCCACTCGGTTGCATAGCTGCGTTTGCCGCGCCGTAGCGTGCCGTGGCGTGCCGTGCGTGCCGTGGCGCCGCGAGGCCGAGTGATTCACCCACCGCGGGAGTGTCACGTCGAGTCACGTCACGCGTCGTCACGCCAGCCAGGTCGTCTTCTTGTGACCGCTAGAGTGACCAAGCGGAAGTCATCAGCCGAGAAAAATGGGATGGGCCGGAGGCGCGGCGATGCAGGCCATGCAGACGATGCGGCCTAGAACTCAGGGAAAACACGCAAAGCGTCAAATTGGATCGCAAAAAATAATACTTTCTAGAAAACTGTCGGAAAAACTGTAAAAACTGATAAGGAATGTCAATGTCAAGCTCGTGGGCAATCCGTGTGGGTTGCTGGCGTGGTCAGGGCCTTGTTTGCCACGGCGGAGGTGCGGGGAGTTGCAGTGCAGCCTCGTCAGATGCGATCGCCCCCTTACCCGGCACCACGCCGAGGCACTGCTGCTGCCGCCGTTGCCGCTGGCGACGGGGAAGGGGAAGGGGGCAGGATCGAAGGTGCACGTGCAAGTGCAGGCCGTGCCAAGGACGCCCTCCGCTCACTTCACTGGAGTCCTCGCTGCCGTCTGCCGTTCGCACGGCCGGGACGCTATGCACGCCATGCACTCAAACAAAGACAAAGGAAGGATTCGCCAAAGGCCTTCGAGAATGGCGACCTGTTGCCTGCAATGGCATAAGACGAGATCGGCGACCGTTTTGATTCTAATGGAGTCACGCCCGTGATGCGAATGGGGGCAGTGTAGTAGTCGGAGTGCGCGTCACATCCAGCCATCCAGCTGCAGCGCTGCCTGCTGCTGCTTGCTATGCAACCTCGCGCCCTACTCGCGGCTGGCGCTCCGGCCGCGCCGCCGGCTCGGCTCGGCTCGGCTCGGCTCGGCTCGGCTCGGTTCTCGTCGCTCCGCTCGGCTCAAAGCGGGCCGTCCGGGCCGTCCTCGCCACAGTGCCCGTGTAACGGCGTCGTCGTCCGTCCCTTTGGCAACGCGTATGGCACGGCGGCGCAGGCACTTTCCCTGGAGGAGGGGGGTTCTTTGTGGTCCCCGCGGTGTGTCCAGGACGTCGTCGACGACGGAGACGGCCCGGATGGCGTTCAAAGTGGAGCCTTGTGGTCCCCGCGGTGTGTCCAGGACGTCGTCGACGACGGAGACGGCCCGGAGGGCCTTCTAGGTGGAGGGCGGAGGGCTTTCGGAACTATTTCACACTCAGAATGCTGACTCTGCGGCTGCGGCGGTTCGAGCTGACTAAGCCGACGGCCCCAGCTGCGCGCCGCGCGTTGCCACCAAGTCCGCCAATTGCGCGAACTGGCATCGCTTTCCCATTTGTATTTGTATCTCTGCTGACGCGCTGTCTTTCTTTCCTGTTGCAGGGCGGCCAGCTGCCGCTGCCCGGCGTGCTGGCCGGCTGGCGGTCGGACCTGCAGGGCAAGATGCGGCCCGACTCGCTGACGCTGGACAAGGACGTGCACGTGCAGACGACGTACGGCCAGGTGCAGGGCTTCAAGACGTACCTGTACGACAACCCGGACCCGCTGTCCGGCTACCGGCCGGGCCTCACGCCCGTGGAGCGCGTGCAGGGCATCGTGCACACCTTCCTGGGCATCCCGTACGCCCAGCCGCCCGTCAACGAGGGCCGCTTCAGGGTGAGTGGAGTCGAGGAACGCGTCCACCTCATACAGTAGTGGGCCAGACGACTTAGAAACTTTTGAGTCGCAAGCAAACGCAACTGGCGCCCGGAGAGCCCGCCTAGCGTCGCCGCAGGGCCCGGGACGCCCGGACGCCCCGACACAGGGCCCGGAGGCCCGGACGCACCGGACGCAGGGCCCGGAGCTCTGGAGGCCGCCGCTCCGTCTCCTCCGCGGCGGAGGTCAATGCACTTCCCCGCCGCACCGCGAGCCCCCCCCCCCCCCTCCGCGCCCCGCCCCGTTCCTTTTCCACCGACGCGTACTGCATGTCGGCGTCGGCCCCACAGAATGCGCCCGGAAAATTCAGAGGGAAGTCCAGCGGAAAACTCGAAAATGCCAGCGGGTTATCGCTCGCGTTCAAAGGCGGGGCCGGAGTGCTTTCCGCGCGTCACGATGGGCCCCTCGTCGTGCTTTCGCTCAGCCAGTCTCACTCGAGGGCAGCAGACCAAGAGATGGACCTGGACCACTTGCTCCGCCACAGAAAAGAAAAACGTCTCGCTCTGCTGGGATTCGAACCCGTGACCCATATAAACCGCGGCGCCGCTGCATTCCGCGCGCGCGATTAATTCTGACATAACCAACCGGACATGACCGGCGCGACCGATGACGCTCCCTCTCAGGGAGTCGCTCTGTCTCTCTCGCGCTCACAGGCCGTGCCGTCTATCGCTGAGAAAGAGAGAGAGAGAGAGAGAGAGAGAGAGAGAGAGAGAGAGAGAGAGAGAGAGAGAGAGAGAGAGAGAGAGAGAGAGAGAGACGAGACAGAGGACTGTTGGCGGCTGCTCGCGCGCTCCAGATGCCGGACTGCACTGCGTTCCAGGTTCCAGGACCGCTGGACTCGCGGTGCGGTGAGAGTGACCGTCGGTCCGTCCCCTTCCCCCCTCCGCGCGGACGCCAATGGAGTACCTCCTTCGATTTAGAGTACCCCTTCCTCCCGACTGTGGACCCGTATTTTTGACAGTGCATTTATTCCTCGTGGCGGCTTAGCCCATCCTGCCCTGCAGCGGACTCATTCCGAGAGTCGTTTAGTCGCTCTGTCTCTCTCGCACTCGTGGGGCGTCCCTTACAGGTGCGAGAGAGACAGAGCGACGGGGACGACTCTCGGAATGAGTCCGCAGGCTGTGGCCAAGGCGAGCCAAGGCTCCAGCGGGCACGAGCCGGCAGTCACATGATAACGATGCGGGTGCGAGCGAGAGGGTTGACAAAGCATGTGGGTCCGCAGCGCTGCCGCAGCAGCCCAGCCATTCAGATGAGCGGTTGAGTTCGTCGCTCTGTCTCTCTCGCACCCTTACGGGGAGGTCCGTGAGTGCGACAGAGACAGAGTGACGAAAGCAAGCTTCGGAATCGCTCGGAAGCCCGCGCGTGTCTCCCGGTGGCCACCCCAATATGACAGATTAAAATACTGCCGCCGTCTCCCTGTCCTGTCCGTCCTCTCCGTCAATAGAACGCCCCGTGCTGCCATGCAACAAGACGGGCCGCGGACAAACGGGACAAACCGCCGCAGTCTTGGCAATGCGGTTTCTTGTTCTCAAGTGCGATGCTGAGCACGGTTCAGTCGTTTTACATCCATTTCCCGTCAATTCCAAAGCAACTTTATCCGGTCTGATTCCCTTTAAATTGCCATGGTTTTCCCGTGGTTGGCCTTCCACAATCCCGTATGCACAGTGGGCCAGAAGACCCAGATTGTGGA
Organism: Thrips palmi; assembly: GCF_012932325.1. Lineage (NCBI taxonomy): Eukaryota > Metazoa > Arthropoda > Insecta > Thysanoptera > Thripidae > Thrips > Thrips palmi. Next base: position 3,928,265 of record NW_023144634.1, read on the forward strand.
GACGGCCAAAATCCCAGACGCGTTTTGAGCTCCAGCGTCGCTAAACAGGACTCGAACGGAGCGTGTGACCTCACCAATGGATTCCTCGTTCGGAGAGCAATCCATTGGTGGGGTCACACGTCCGGTACGAGTCCCATTTAGCGACTCTGGAGCTCGAAACGCGTGTCGAGTTTTTGCAGCCTCCACCGGTCTTCTGGCCCACTGTGGTATGGAGGCAGGACGTGCGGTGCGCCGCGGTATGCGTGCCGTGGGAAGGGAAGGGAATTCCACCGCGCTGCGCCCTGCCGCCCCGCGTCTGGCAGACAGAGACACCAGATAGGCCCGTGCGGCCGTGTTGGGCCCCGTGGCTGCCCGTGGCCCGAGACACAAAAGCCGGCCGAACGGACAAGACAGATTTCACTTCCTTGCACTTATTAAGAAAAAAGAATTTCCACGCCGGCGGTTGGAGAGAAAGCGCGCGGAATTTTAACGTAGGACACAGTTTCTCGTGTGGGGAAGTCCCTTCTGTACACACACTGAGGTTCTAGGGGGCAGGCAACCCCTTCGAATGTAAGGCTGCTTCCTCTGTCTCTCTCGCACTCATTGGGCATCCCCGAGGTGTGATTCATTTGCGCAGTGTATCGTCAGTCTGTCTCTCTCGCACCCCTAGGTGACGCCCCATGAGTGCGGAGAGACAGTGGCGGGACGGTGCGGACGCAGGCCGGTGGCCTCTGACCCCCGTGGGCAGGGGATCTCGTTCCTACGCCAGACCAACACCCTCACAGTCTCGCAGTCACACAGCGGCAGCGTTAACAAGAAAATGAGTGGCGACGGTACTCTGCGAACTCGGCGGACAGCACGAGCCGCGAGCCTAGCCCGCCCCCCGCCCACGCATTCAAAAGTCGCGCGGAAGGAAGAGAGCGAGACTCGGCGGCACGGCGACGCGACGCGCCTTGGCGACACGCCGTGGCCAGTCACTGTGCACGACCCGAGGAGATCATTGAGATCTCTTGGTGCGAGCGAGTGCGAGTGGTCGTCTTGGACGCGCGGGGCGTGGGCCGAGAGCAACACCGTCTGAGACAGCGTGAACGAACCCTAGGTTTCTGGACCTTGGAGGCACTTTGAACCACTCTTTCAACCGTGGTTCTGATAGCACACGCAAAAATTTCTTCCAAATAACATTATTACTTTACGTACGCCGTAGAAGGTCGACGCCTCCCTGTTTTCCTGCTCCAACTCGTCCTGAATCGTCACTTCCACTGTACGTGCTGGCGGGCTGGCGGCGGTCCACCGTGAGGGCGGCCGGTTCCATTTGTCACTTATGACCGAAATTAAGAGTGGAGTAGATGAGTGTCCTGCGGAGCAGTGCGGAGGCGGTGGCCGGTCGCTGCGGAGACGTAGAGTCCTGGAGGTCTAGGACTCTAGCCCTTGCTGCCTTCTCATTGGCTCCGCTGCTGTTTCTTTCGGCCGGCCGGCCGGCCTCTGTTGCGGCCACGGCCACGGCGCAGTGGAGCAGGACACCTCACTTCCGCTGCGGGCACTGCAGTGCTTTCGGCGCTCTGTCTCTCTCGCACTCATGGGGCGCTGCACATGGGTGGGAGAGAGACAGAGCGATGGAGTCAGCCTGCCCCCCCCCCCCCAGCCAAGAGGGAAGCACCGACTGCTGCGTGGCGGTGGCGCACTGGCGCATGGTGCGTGCGGGTGCATCTCAAGTGCATGCCTGGAGGGTCATGGAGGCGTGCACCGCGCACCGCAGCATGACCGCCATAAAGGGGGGGGGGGCGTCGCGACGGCGCTTGAAAAGGCAGTGATTGTGGCCCAGACGTCCGTCGTCTTGGCCGAGCCGTCCGGGCCGCCCGTCCGAGTAGGCCCGTCCGGTCGAGACATCCCAGACGTCTTGCAGACGTCCGTCCGGAAGCGGCGCCACCGCCCACCACCGCCCTTGCCCTTGCCCTTGCCGCCGCGATGCCGCTTGTGATGCGCCTTTGCGGACAATTGCCGGCCTGCCGGGCCTGCCGGGCCTGCCGGGCCGGGCTGCCCACGACTTCCATTGAGATTAATTAATCGAGAGTTCGAATCGGGGCGCCCCGCCCCGCCCCGAGAAAGGCGCCGTGTCGCGCCGGTCATGATTTAGCGTGCGAAACGGCGGGCGGCCCTTCCCTGGCCTGCTTCCGAAAAGCGTCGCTCTGTCTCTCTCGCGCGCGTGGGGCGTCGCGCCGGGGTGCGAGAGAGACAGAGCGACGAGCCTCCCTGCTCATGAGACGATGCTGTTTTTGTGTTGCAGCCGCCGCGGGCGCACCGAGGCTGGCAGCTGATCCAAGCCGTGGACTTCGGCCCCGCGTGCCCGCAGCCGGTGCGGTACACTGGCGCGGCGAAGGGCGTCCGCGACATGGACGAGGACTGCCTCTACCTCAACGTCTACTCGCGGACGGTAAGGCACTTGGATTGGAAGGCGTTGCACAGAGTGCAATGCACAGTGGGCGAGAAGACCGGTGGAGGCGGCCAAAACTCTAGACGCGTTTTGAGCTCCAGAGTCGCTAAATGGGATTCGAACCGAGCGTGTGACCCCACCCCTCCGAACGAGGAATCCATTGGTGGGGTCACTCGTTCGGTTTGAGACCTGGTTAGTGCCTCTGGAGCTCAAAATGCGTTTAGAGTTTCGTCCGCCTCCACCAGTCTTCTGGCCCACTGTGAGTTGGCGGTGCTCGAACCTTGGCCGACGCCGTGCTCTCTGCTCACGCTGTGTGCTGTTGGCGTTTTCAGACGGTGTCCGGGCTAGCGCAGAAGTTCCCCGTCATGGTGTACATCCACGGCGGCGAGTACTACAAGGGAGCCTCCAACACCTTCCCCGGACACGTCCTGGCCGCGTTCTACGACGTGGTGGTCGTCACCATCAACTACCGACTGGGGGCGTTAGGTGCGTCCGCTCTTGCACTGTGCCACTCTCCTTGCCGTGCTGCGACCGTTCTGACGCTCTTGTCCATCCCCAGGCTTCCTCTGCACGGCCGACACCAACTCGCCGGGTAACTACGGCGTGCTGGACCAGGCCATGGCCATCAACTGGGTGTACGACAACATCGACGCGTTCAACGGCGACCGCAAGTCCATCACGCTGTTCGGGCCGGGCGCCGGGGCGGCGAGCGCGGGGCTGCTGATGGTGGCGCCGCGCACCAGGGACTTGGTGACGCGCGTCATCGCGCAGAGCGGCTCGGCGCTCTCGGACTGGGGCATCATCATCGACCAGTACCGCGCCGTCAACACGTCGCGCGTCTTCGGCCAGGTCATGGGCTGCAGCATCGAGCCCGCCTGGAAGCTGGTGGACTGCCTGCGGCGCGGCCGCAGCGCCATCGAGCTGGGCAACGCCGAGTTCCACGTGAGTAGCTGCCTGCCTCCCTCGCACCCCTGCACAGTGGGCCAGAAGACCGGAGGAGGCGGCAAAACTCTAGACGCGTATTGAGCTCCAGAGTCGCTAAACGGGACTCGGACCAACCGTGTGACCCCACCTTTGGATTCCTCGCCATTGGTGGGGTCACACGTTCGGTTCGAGGCCCCTTTAGCGACACCGGAGCTCAAACCGCGTCAAGAGTTTTGCCGCCTCCACCGGTCTTCTGGCCCACTGTGCCCTGCGGAATGGAATGCGGGGTGCCCCATGAGTGCGACTGAGACGACTGCGGAATGAGTCTGCAAGCCCGGCCGGCGCTACTCCGCGCGCCAGGGACTCTCGACTCGACCGACGCGTGGCGCGGCGTGGCGTGGCGTGGGGTATTGACAGTCATTCCCTTGTTGCAGCCGACCGTGGGGCCCTTCCCCTGGGGCCCAGTCCTGGACCGCAACTTCACCAAGCCGGGTGACAGCTGGTACCACGGCTGGAAGGAGCGAGACTGGCACTTCTTGAACCGAACCCCAGAGGACCTCATCAAGCAGGGGCACTTCAACCGAGGCCTGAGTTACATGAGTGGAGTCACTTCGCAAGAAGCAGCCTACATCATCTGTGAGTTTAGAAATTGTTTAAGAAATCTCTGCTGCTGCTAGTTATGTTTCATAACTCAACAATTTCCGTTTTGCAGCTCAAAATGAAAGTTTGGTCTCAGTACATTATGAAGTGAACGAACGATTCATGCAACAAAAAATAAGAGAAATGGTAGCTCGGTTTAATTACACACTAAACCCTGGCGGAGTATATGAAGCCATCAAATACATGTACACGTATCACCCAGATCCTCGGAATGTAACTCATATACGAGAACAATACATTCATGTGAGTAAATTTATTTTATAATCACATTCTTTTTATAGATTCTCTAAGTGACCAAACTGTTTTTACTTATTCTATAATTGTTCCTCCTCAGATGATGTCTGATTACTTGTACCGAGCTCCTAATGATAAAATTGTGAAGCTTCTTGTAGAACAAAATGTTCCAGTATACATGTATGTTATGAACACTACAGTTGAAGCTTTAAAATTGCCTGAATGGAGAAAATACCCACATGACATAGAGCATTTGTTTCTAACTGGTGCTCCATTCATGGATGTTGGTAAGTTTCTGTTGCGTTGGACTATCAATGTATTGTTTTATTGAGCTTTGCTTTGACTTGATTCAATTGTTTTTCCCCACAGAATTTTTCCCAAAGGAAGCTGGGTACGATCGTCTCATGTGGACTGAAAATGATCGAAACATGAGTCACTTTTTCATGAAAGCATTTTCTGATTTTGCAAGATATGGGTGAGTGCCTCATAAAATTATTTTTTCAGCGCGGAAAAAAAGCTTCTTGCGTTTATCATGTAATTTTGTTTTCCAGAAATCCTACTCACAGCCAAATTTTAGGATTACATTTTGAATTGGCCAGGCCAGGGCAATTGAAATACCTGAACCTGAATACAACTTTTAATTCATCCATTTATTTAAATTACCGTCAGACTGAGAGTGCTTTCTGGACCATGTACCTTCCAACTGTAATTGGTCATTTGGTCCCTACGTATCCCCCAACAACAGAGGTAATCATGAGACAAATTAAAATTTCCTGAAAATTTCTGTGTCTTAATCTCCTCTAACCATCGTTGTTTATATTTCTCAAACAGTGGTGGGAGCCGAGGCAACCTATCCAAATAGCATTTTGGAGCGTCTCAGCAATTTGTCTTCTGCTGATTGTTGCTGTTGTGGCCTGTTGTATCCTATGGAGAAATGCTAAAAGGTAAGCTATTTTTTATTTACCTTCATTTAAAACTCTGTCACATTTGAACATTTGGATAGGTCTTAGTCAGTTATTTATCAAAAATCTAAAAAAATTTAGAGGTACACAATGTAAGACCACTATATACATTCAAGTGACAAAATTTCTTTTTGGAGGATTGGTGGTTGTTTCATCTTTTTCCTGACACTGTCTGAGACTGAGACGTGCTGGCTCAGAAAGTGTGATATTCACTCACGGTTCCTTTCTTGCTGGTACTTTTTAGAGGCACATGTGAATACTTTATACCACCCGGGCTTCAGTTCGTTTACTAAATTATTAATGAAGGGAACAAGAATGTGACAACGTAGATCATATTTGACAATAGAGTAGGAGGGAACATTTTACTCAGCTGCAGTTGTATATTTTTATTGTTGAAAAATTCTAATCTCCCAAATTTGAGCAAGCAATAACAGAATTTTCCAAATCTAACCCAGGGGCAGCTTGTTGCTTTTCATGTTCAGATAGAGCATTTGTGTGCTTATTGCATGTCATTGTAATGATTTCTACACCTTGAAAAAAGATGATTGGAATTATTTTTTCCTACCAATCTACTTTTTGAAGGACTTATACTAAATAAACAAAGAACTATTTTCATTTTATTCATCTGCTACTTGTCATGCTTTGTGTAAGCAAAAAGGGTATTCATCAAAACTGTATTACTATTATCAAATGTTTTTATTTTTGCTGCTAAGTGCTCTTGACTTTGTCAAGAATCAAAAGGGAATTGGGTAAGGAGGAAAATCCACGTTTCTTTCAAATTGTTTTGCTTGGTTTTAATTTATTTTTGCAACACGCTTTTCATTTTTATAACAGTATTCCACAGAATGAAATGGACATGTAAGCCATGTAAGTGTCACCATCTTGATTCCAGGGAAGCAGTGGTGGGTCTCTCTCACAATCTGCTTACTACCTCCTTGGCTTGACACAACCATCTGCAACATGCAATATTGGCTTTTTTTTGTGTACATTGTAATTAACTGCTTTCATATCACTTAATTGTTTTTCCCTTTGGTATCGTTTTTTGGTGCACTTCAGAAAAATAATAAACTCTTGCCTTCCAGCTTGCTTCTATGCTGTGACTAATCAAGGATTTACACATTGCGCTAGCTTCTTAACGCACTTTTTATTTTTAACATTACAAAGAGTTTTTGCCTCACTACTAACCCACTCTAGATACACATACATTTTATAAGAGAGTTTTCTAAAATACTCAGGATTTAAGATATTCATGTACATTAAAATTTTATACCATCGTACTTAACTTGTGCATGCAGTAAAATAATCCTCTGGGCTGATTTCCCAGCTGGAAAATAATTCTGTTGATTCGCATACTATTTCGATCAATCTTTGTCAGTGAACCATGCTTATGGAGACATTTAATTTGAATCCCCATGATCTAAAACATAAATATTTGTTTGTTTCAGGCAACAAGACCGATACTACAGTGGAGACCTGCTGATGATGAGGGATGAATCAGAAATCACTGGTTTAGGTGCCGCTTCTGAAAATCCAAGTCATCTGTATGAGTATCGAGACACACCCTCCATTGGTGAAAAGCAGCCTCAGGTTAAAGTTCAAATGCATACTCGCCCAGTCCCTGCAGAGCCCACCAAGGCAGCTTCTGTCAGGACAGGAAGTAATCAATCATTAAAAGACGCTATAAATGGTTTCCCATCGGGTGAGTCACGCATTGAAGCAAGACCTCCTTTACCTCAACCAGTGGCCGCGGTCCCAGTACCAACCACAAGACCAAGAGGCACATTAAGCAGAACTCATTTAGAGGGTGGTATTCCTCAAACAGAGGTATGAAACGTGGTACCTAGTTCTATCAAATTGTTACCTGATAAAATTTACATTTTTGGTGAATTTTACTTTAAGTCATTATTTATGAGCAGGATTTGCCTGATGTTATATGATGAAATATTCTATCTCATTAGATAGGTACTTTGGAAATTATTTCTGTTATTATACCAGTCAAACATTGTGTGTCGCATCTGTCTTGAAAACAAGAGAACTTTCTATGAGATTTTTGTGCATTTCAGAGAGGCACTCCCTTTTATTGCATGTTGCTCATTTTTGGTGTGTCTTTTAAGCATCATGTGTTAGTAAGAAGTGTAAGTAAATGGGCTTTATGTATAGATTATCACTGCCACATGTATTGATCTCTCATTTTTGTATGTTATTATTCATTGTTATGTATGAAATCAAGTACTAATCTATAGTACTAGTAATATGAGGAAGAAATTTGCCCCTTCTCGTTGTGCCTTGATAGATCAATTGTCTGAATCCTCCACTTTTTCCAAGTTTTGGCAAAATTTCCCTTAATGCTTGTTGGACTAAAGGTGGATATGATTACTATCAGTACTGAAAAAACTATTTTTCACTGAGATGCTCCAATGTTGTGCCATACAGAACTTTTTTACACCAACCAGATGTTTTATATGCCCGTTTTTTCCCTACAGTAATTGTGATTCAAAGACTTTTAAAGAAGCCATATTGTTTACATCCATGACTTTCTATTTTGATAAGCTGGGTTCTTAAAACATCATTCCGTTCTGTGAAGGTAAATAATCTAGTTCTGATTCCTTGCCAGTATTGAACATTTCTGTCATATTCTGATCTACTGAGACTTTGGTTTGCCCTTGGACATATTCTATCCATGCCTTGAATCTAAGTATCTAGGAATCTAGGTAATTTTGGCTTTAGATGCCATGTACTTTTTGAGTCATTTGTGTATGCTTTAATATATGTGTGTGTTAGTGTGTGTCTGTGAGTGTGTATGTGTGTGCGCATGTGTGTGCACTTGCACCATGAATGATTTTAAACCATCTGTAAAGTGACGATTGAAATCATTATTTTACCAGTATTGAAGATTATTAGAAAGTTAGTATTTTTTAATATTTTATTTATGTACATTGTATATTAAGATTTAATATTTATACATGTGCTATGTGTCCCTGTCTTATGCCGTCCATTCGTTTGTCAATAAATGTTTATGTCCTCTTCATATGTAAATATAGATGTTTAATGTTAGTTATATTTTAATGTTTCGAACCTAGTGAGTAAGGCAAAATTGTGTCCGAAAGATAGATGCTACTGGTTTAACTTTTCAGTTTTTCATCGGTTTATTCTTTATATTGTGCAGTAGAAAAACTTAGCCATATGTCATAAAGATAAAGAACTTTCTTGACTCACCTGGTCATTGGTGTCATGCATTGACACTCTCCATGAAATTATTTGCTTTCTCTTTCATGAAGATGCTCCTCCTTATTTATTTGCGGGAACTGTGTTTGGTATACTTAATTTGATTTGTATATTTTGCAGCTATTGAATCTGTCGAAAATGTACATTTTATTGTATTGAATGTAAAGAAACATAATTTTATACTTGATAAGGTAGAATCTGTAACACTTGTCTATAAAAATAAACAGTCAAAATCCTGTTTTCAGTCTGTGTTTGATTTCCTTACAAAGCCTCAAATACATAAACTTAACTGACCTCACACAGCAAAATGAATCACTTTTATTTCCTAGACCATTTCTGCCCTAAGCAGCTTTTTTCTAACAAATAAGTGGAAGAACTGAAGCATACGCCAAGCGGGTAGGCCACCAACTGTCCACATCTTCTACGCCACTCATGTAGCGCCATTGAAAAAGTCATCAATGCGTCGAAGAACATCAGGCAACTCAGGGCCTGCGCCATGTAGGCAGGCAACCCATTATTCACAGCTTCTTGAACTCAACCCCTATCACGGAAAATGGAATGCGTCAAAGACCATTGGGCAACTATCCGGGCACCGAATATCTGTTTCTTAGACCCAAATCAAGGTTCCATATGAATTTGAGACGAATCTGAAGTGGTTGACCATTTTCGTCGAAAAAATGTTAAGGCTATTATACATCATGGTTTTTTCACGTTTTGGGCAAAAAAATTAAAATGGCTCAAATTCGAGTATGTTGTGCTGGAGCACTCCCCCAAGACAGCTGACACTATTTAGGGGGCCATTTCGGCTTCAAACGGCAATTTTCTAGCAAAATACGGGAATGCACCGAGCATGCGCCGTGTAGATAGGCAACCCACCGAACACGGCTTCTTCAACACTACGAGCGTCCCGGGAAAAGTCATTTTCACGCCGTATGGATTGCGTCAAAGACCATTGGGCACCGGATATCTGTTTCTTAGACCCAAAGCAAGGTTCCATATGAATTTGAGACGAATCGGAGGTGTTTGACCATTTTCGTCGAAAAAATGTTAAGGCTATACATCATGGTTTTTTCACGTTTTGGCCAAAAAAATTAAAATGGCCCAAATTCGAGTATGTTGTGCTGGAGCACTCCCTCAACTCTCCTGACACTATTTAGAGGGCCATTTCGGCCCGAAACGGTCTTTTTCTGGCGAAAAACTGGACTTCTTTCGACATGCGCCGTGTAGATAGGCAACCTACCGAACACAGCTTCTTCAACTCTACAAGCGTCCCGGGAATAGTCATTTTCACGCTAAATAGAAAGCGTCAAGGACCATTGGGCACCGGATATCTGTTTCTTAGACCCAAGGCAAGGTTCCATATGAATTTGAGACGAATCGGAGGTGGTCGACCATTTTCGTCGAAAAAATGTTAAGGCTATACATCATGGTTTTTTCACGCTTTGGCCAAAAAATTTAAAATGGCCCAAATTTGAGTATGTTGTGCTGGAGCACTCCCTCAACTCTCCTGACACTATTTAGAGGGCCATTTCGGCCCGAAACAGTCTTTTTCCGGCGAGACACTGGAATGCACCGAGCATGCGCCGTGTTGGTAGGCAACCCATCGCTCACAGCTTCTTGAACTCAACTAGCATCACAGAATATGTCATTTTCACTCCAAATGGAATGCCTCGAAGACCATTAGGAATCGGTCTTCTGTTTCACAGAGCCACAGCAACCTTTCTTGGGCTGTGTCTTAATTAAATGGTTGAGCCTTACAAGGTCGAGCCTTGCAGTGTTCTGTTTTGTTCTTTTGGTTCACTCAAAAACTGGAGGGGGTATGAATGAGGTTGATAATAATGTGATAACAATATCATAAGCATCAACTATAGTTTATCGGAAGAAATTCAACACCAAGGAACACGACAACAAATTATGTATACTGTACAGGCATTAAATAAATGTGTCTATCAATATAATTCATACTTTTGACATATCACAGAAAAAAACAATAATGAACCATAGCAATAAAAGGTTGTAATACTTTCCGACTTATGGAATCCTTATTAAATAGGTACAAAGAAAAAACAACAAAAAAACAAGGAGGGTTGCAACCAATTCACAGCAGATTAAAACACACACATTCTCTCATATCTATGCTCTAAATTCGCCCTGGGCACAAAAAAATTTACGAACTCGAGGACTTGAAGACAGTAGATTGACCAGTAAAACAAAACATAATTTTGGAGATATTTACGTTGTTCTTTCATGTCATGGCCCTGTCAGTCTGTTGCTCAACTCAGTGGATTTGGCAGACAAAGTTTTACCCAGAAATGGCGGCTGCAGTGCGTACTAACCACGGAGGACTGTACTTTGAGCACCCGCGCCACTTGCGGTCCGGTCCGTCCGCCCGTCCACACACCCCTGGCTGCCGGGACGGCCTAGGCTGTCTGGACTGCCTTGACAGCCTAAGCTGCTGCCTAAGCTGCAGCATAGACTGCCCAGACTGTCTGCACTGTCTAGTGCCTAGACTTCCCTCGGGAACGCGGGGATGGACGGCGAACTCCGGAATGTTTTCGACGCGCTTCTCCGCCCGAAGGCACCAAGATCCGCCTCCCCTCCCAGTCGCTCCGGACTCAGGGGTGCTCCGAGGGCAGCGGGTCCAGGAAACCAGGGCTGCAGAGCGTCGGGGCGACGTCTGGGGGGCGACGGCGGGGGCGTCCTCGCCGAGCGTGCGTGGAGTAGTGACTAGCGCTCGACTGGCCCCCGCACAGGCCGCGGGCCGCAGGCCTTGCCGCAGGCCGAAGGAACAGAAAATACTCGGTCCGCGTTCGGACATTCATTACTCATTATTCACTATGCAGCGTCGGGGTGGATCGAGAAGCCTCCCGGGGAACAGCGCCACCAACAGGCCGGCCAGCAGTTGAGCGCGACAGGCGCGGATCCAGAGAGGGCGGGAGTGGCGGCCGGCAGGACAATTGCCGCCCCCTTTGGCCAATAGACAGCCGCCTGAAAGGTAGACAAAACCAACACTTTGCCCTGTAAGAAAGCAAAATGTGCTACTTTGCCCCCCTCTGGATCCGCCACCGCAGCGCGACGGCAGTGGCGAAGACACAAACAAGTCTTCTTGCCTAGCTCGCTGGAGATGGGCAAGCCACCCCTGCTCCTCTGCCACGCCACTGCGGGTGCTGAGGAGCGATCCCGCGCAGTGCGGCCGTCGGTCTGTCTCTCTCGCACCGATGCGGAACGCCGCATGTGCAAGAGAGAGAGAGAGCAGGAGTCATTCTGCTGGTGCGGCCGTGTCCGCCTGTCCCCGTTCCCAGGCCTTCCCCCTCCACCCCGTCGCAGGCTTGCCGAGGCTTGCCCACGGTGTCCGCGGAGAGCGCTTAAGCCCGGCCTTGGGGCTTAAACCACCGTGGTTGCTCCTGACGTATTGGTAACTAGGACGATTCGCGACATTGCACATATGGATTACTTTAACATTAAATTATATTACCTATTTAATATAAAAACAATCATTAAGAGGAAGAAGACGAAGTAGTAATAAAAAATAATTAGGGGAGGGCTGGTGACACTCGGTGCGGCTCCGTCACAGCTCAGCCCCAGCGCCAGAGAGGGCGGCTTGGGCCTGGGTCTCGGCCTGGGCCTCGGCCTGGACGATGGAGGACAGGGCGTCGTCGCGGCGTCGCGGCGTCGCGGCGTCGCGGCGTCGGGGCTGCACCCCGTCCTCTGCCTTCACGGGCCGAGAGGCCATTCTGGAAAGACGAGCGCAAAGTTAAAACCCACTTCCTCAAAGAAAAAAGAAGAAAAACAGAAAGATTTTCCAGCCAGAATTAGGGGTTTGTTCAAAACAACATGGATTTTTCATCAACTCAAGACGATGAGCTTTTACATCGATTCTACGTCGAATCGACGTTGTTTTGAACACCTATAATTCTGTCTGGGTTTGCTGCGGGGGCGCTTATGCTTCGCTTGCTTCTCTTACCGGGGCTACTGGTTGAGCAAGGTGTTGGTCACCTCAGAGATGGACAGCAGAGGACTCCCGGCCGGCTTATCTGCGGGTAGGCGGAGGTGTCGCTTGGGGGTGGGCTGCAACGGAAGAAAGACACGCGTAAGTCACAAAACTCCTTAAGTTCGGCAAGTTATAGGTATCCTAGTGTATTCGCATCAAGGCGGTAGATGCTAACTACACTGTAAAAAAGGTTAATCGAACCGACTAAAATTGGGTTGATTTCTTCAGTGATGGTCCACTGTCCCAGAAATTACCCAACTACAGTCAACAAAACCAAGAGTTACACTGTCGTTTTGACTAAACTTTCTTTTACAGTGTGTTCAGTTCAATGATCAGCAGTCTATATTCAAGCTTTAGAGCAGTTATGGAAAGACAAGCTTTTTGCCACGGACTTTAGAGGGATGACACATTTTAAAGCACACACTCGCAACCCCCTGCTTGCATTAGTCAGTGCATGTGCGATGCTTGTCGTCACCCGCGAACACGTCAGCACACGTAACACGTCAACAAAGGTGGACGCAAACCGTTCTGTTCCGCCCATCTCTCAGTCCACAGCCTGGATGGTGGCCTTACAACTAAAAGACGGTGCTCAAGAAAGACGCAAGTCAGACCCCACCACCGTCCGGTCAGTTGCCGGGGAAAAAAAGCTCGAAAAATCATCGGCCGTACTGTAGGAGTGTACGCCTTACTTCACCCAGTCTGCACTTCCAAGGCATCAGTCAATCTTACTGCCTCCGCGATTAACCCTATACAAATCTTATTGCTGATTTGTGGCACTAAGGACTAATTCGCAGAAGCAAACATGGATGCACGCATTCATTGTCGGTGGTCCAAGCCGTATCAAGTCGAGACACACATTCGAGCACACTCAGTCATACGTTAGAGCGCCTTACAGGCGGCAGCACTGCGGGCAGGCATGTACGATGGGTGGCCTACCCACAGCGCTGCAAGGCGCTTCGCCACACTTCAAGCAACGAAACGCCTTCACACACACGCACTCACTCACTCACTCACTCTCTCTCACACACATACATACACTCACACACTAACCTCACACACAAAATACACACGCCACCCCATGCCCATGCCACATGCTAAGAAAATGCTTAAAGTGACGGTGTGTTCAACTCACTGGGGGTTGTGGTGTTGGTAGGGGTGGTAGTATTGTGCGTGGTGCCATACCTCGCCAGCGCCCACCACTCCCGCACTGTCCCCGGCGTACCCGCTGTACTGGTACGCCTTGAGGGCGAGGGGGGACGAGGGGGTGCTTTGTGGAGGCAGCGGCGGGGAAGGCAGGGAAGGCACCGGCGCACTGTTCATCTCGGCCAGGGACTTGAGCGGGTTGCCCGGGGTGCCGCCGTTGGGTGCCGACGCGCCTTGGCTGCCGACGGGGCTGTTGGAGTGGGGCGAGGGGGACGCGGGGGCGGGCGCGGAGCCCCACATGAGAACTGTCTGTCGGTAGGGACTGCTGGCCTCCGGCTTGAGGTCCGACGACTCCATCTTGGGCGTGACCACGCCGTTGACGTGCGTCGCGGGGGACGGCCCCGGTGACGGCGAGGGCCCCGTCGAGTGGGACTCCTTGACGACCACCTTCTTGGGCGGCGGCTGGTCCTGCAGGGCGGAGGAGCCCCCGCTCACGGGGACGGGGACGGTGCTGGCGTACAGGCGCGACGAGTCGTAAGTCCGCGACGGGTCCAGGTCCAGGCACTTGGAGAAGGCGCGCGCGTCGTGGTGGTCGTACAGCTTGTCGCAGTCCACGCCGGGACCCACGGGGCCCACGGACGGCACGCGCGTTGGCAGCTGGGGGTGGTCGGCGTACGTGGGCACCGTGGGCAGGCTCACGGAGAAGCCGTTGGACACGGCGTACGGCGACGACGAGTGGTACTCGGGCACGGCCGGGTAGTACGGGCCCAGCGCCCGGTACTGGAACAGGTTGTGGTTGTCGTAGAGCGGCTGGTAGTTGGAGTGGCTCATGTACGACAGCCCGTTGTCCGTGGCCCCCGTCGTCGGGTAGGCCGTCGAGTACAGCGGGTTCAGGTTGGAGTAGGCGGCGGCGGCGGCGACGGCGGCGGCGGTCGAGTCCACGTAGTCCACGGAGCCCGTCACCTGCAACGGCGGTTTGGTTCAGTTCGGACAGCTCACAGTGTTTAGTTTTCCCCAAAGGGCCATCACGGCGGACTCACCTGGCCGGTGCCGCCGCCGGCCGCGTTGGCCGCGTTGGTGGACAGCTTGCGCTTGGTGCGGCACGTCGACAGGAAGTCCCGGAGCTGCGTCTTGTAGCGCCGCGACACCCTCTGGGTGGGCGTCGTGGAGGACGACGACGCCGGCGAGCTGCCCGAGCCGCCCGGCGACAGCCCCACCAGCTGGTCCGAGTCGGTGAAGTAGTTGCTGTTGAGCCCCGCGTCCAAGTACGACACCTTGAAGTCCATCGTCCGCTTGCCCAGCAGGTCGCGGCCCTCCTCCTCCCTGCGAGCCGAAAAGCAAACAACGTCACACAGTGTAGAGGCGGTCAGAATCCCGGACGGGTTTTTGAGCTCCAGAGTCGCTAAATGGGACCCAAACCGAACGTGTGACCCCGCCAATGGCTTGCACTCCGAACGAGGAATCCATTGGTGAGGCCACACGTTCGTTTCGAGTCCTGTGTAGTGACTCTGGAGCTCAAAACGCGTTTAGAGTTTTGGCCGCCTGCGCCGGTCTTCTGGTCCACTGTGCGTCAGCGACCGCCACGGCGTTGAACTGATACACTTCATTTGCCGCTGTGGCGGGGTAAAGGGACAGGGCAAGACTGTAGGACTGAAGGACTTTAGGGCTAGGACTCTATGGCGCTGTGGCCTCGACCGCGCCGAACACGAGGTGGGGTGGGGCGCGGTGCCGCCGCTGCAGGGCGGTGCACTGTTTGATCGGATGAGGGCTGCAGGGCGCCAAAGGGTTGTAGGGCTGCAGGGGCGGAGTCAGAGGCGGAGGGCTTGTTCCTAAACACCTTAGGCTGCGGTTGTGAAGGGTTGCGGGGCTAAAAATAATCAAATTGGGGTTCGAGTCGAGCTGGTTTTGCGACTGCGGTTTCGAAAAGCATATTTTGGGTTGTGGGTTCGCCGACAAGGCTGTGGTAGGTAGGCCCCACAGTGGCTAGGGAGAGAGGTGGGTGGAGGGGGTGGCGCTAAGGCATGGCCATGCCCCCTTCACGGGACCAAGCGGGGACCAAAGGGCCGTTAGGGCCTAGGGCTGACTGGGCGGGGGCGGGGCGGGGCGTATGTGCAGTGTACACCCGGGGCTTCAGTTTGCCAGCCTGCCACTGTCTGCCACACCTCGTGCACTTGCATGTAATCTGGTGCGGCTCAGCCCCGTGCTGACACCTGCACAACCGAGGGGGTAAACACTTCAAGAAATCGTGTACAGACTACTCGGTATTACGCTGTATTACGGGTGTATTACACGTGTATTACGGCCCTAAAATGCCCAAATTTGGCACATTTGACCCAAAAATGGTATTACGATCACGTGTATTACGCGTAATACACGGTTTTTGTGTACAGGGTATTACGGGAGTGGTTACCCCCTCGTGCACAACAAACAACTCCACAGTGTAGGGGCCGCTTCCTTTTCACCTGACAATTTTATCAAGTCAGTGGGCACTTTGCATAACGTGACACTGGTAGTTTTGCCAGGACGTGTGTCTGTCTTCTGGTCGAGCTCCTTTTCGTCGAAACATCGCAAGACTTCGACAGGTTGTGGAGGTTTCAGCCAGTTTTGACTCCATTTTCGAGAGTCTGTTTCACTGAGAACTTAAGAGTCATAATCACGACTTTCAGGACTAAAATTTTTGGATTCTCTGACGCTTAAATTTCGGAGAGGAAAACTTTATCACTCTCGAGTCAGGTCGATTTTCTCGTCTAAATTTGGTCGATAATACCAATACAGTATACATCCACCATCGCCCAAATTTGTTGGGAGATAAAGCCTTCGAAATTTGGGTGATAAAATATTATCCCTACCGAAATTTGGGTGATATATGGTCTTGATCATGACTCTTCCACTCCCGGTGAATTGTTGGCCAGTGTAGGCCCTCCTTCCTGCCTCCGCTAGTGTACTCACATGAGGGGCCGGTGCGTGCTGATGACGAAGTCGGGCTTGGAGTTCTTGTAGACTAGCCGCGACGAGGTCTGCAACCACTGCCAGGTCGCGTCCTTGCCCTGCACTCGGTACGCGATCATCCCCGAGGCACCCGTTTTTAACACTGCGGAAAAAAAGCAAAATCGAGTCGAGGTCAGCACTCCTTTGGCGCCAAATCGTAGTTTGACTCCTCTCGTCGTGCTCACTCACATTCTTGGTGTGCGCTAGCGACGTAGGCGAGGTCGTCGTAGTGCACCATGTCGTAGCCGCCCATGTTGGCCAGCTCCGAGTCGGAGTAGCCGAGGAGCATCTTGCCACTGAAATGCAGAAAAAAGGGTTAGTGTACTGCAGGTCCAAAATGGCCAACACAGTTTGGCATCGCTTTGCAAGACGAAGAAAATGAAGGCTAAGAATGCCTCCATCTTCTTCGAAGTTATAAAGCAGATCCTTGTCGACTTTTTACAGTGGAGCTTGAGCTCTGTAAAAACATCAAGTCCAATTGATGGCAAATTGTTATTGCCAGCCATTTTGACTAAGGAGACAAGGTACTCTCAAAGTCAAAACAACTAACCCAAGTTTTAAATCAATCTTACAATTATTTTTTAATTGTTTTTCAGTGTCATTCGGTGCTTACCGTTGGTCCATGGAGACTAGGGTGAGGTCGAGCTTGTGCTTGCTCTTGAACATGACTTCCTTCTGCGGCACCTCGAGCAGCGAAGGCGGCCCGAACGGCGTGCAGAGCGCGAACAGTGCCAGGGGCGGCTCCTCCGTCTTGCGGTTCTGGCCGTGGAGGACCTTGACCCGGCCGCGGATGTCCAGTCTCTGCGACAAACACGGAACCATCAGGACACTTGTTAGAGATCCAGACAGCTAGGAGAAACTTAGCACAATTTAACATAAAAACACGCCCACAAAAAATTCACTCTTTCGGGTGTGTATTTTCACAAAATTTTCGATCGGATTGTTCAGTTTGTGTGGAGGGGGGATGGGATAGCGATTGTTTTCGTTGGGAAGGCGGAGGGGGGGGGGGAGAATCCATCGCATATTTTTCGCTGTGCGCACGTGACGTCACTACATGCATACCAGCAGCACAGCTAGGCGACCTACGCGCCGCGATGGTGTCCGTCTTCATCAACGAGAGCACTTGACCACTGGTCAGAAACCACCACGAAAACAACAAAAACAAGGAACCTCCTCGCATCGCCTTGTTTCTGCGGACAGAGTGAGCTGCCCGATTCCGAATATTTTTTAAAGAGGTAAACACCCTGGCTTTAAAAGAGCGAAAAATTAAGCGAATGGAATGCCTGTTTTACGCACGCGCGTGTGTGTGTGTGTGTGTGTGAGAGAGAGAGAGAGAGAGGGGGGAGGGAATCGCCACACGGATCTTGATCGGACGTCCGGCCGCCTGTCCTTGTCTCGATCAGCACGGAAGTGCGGAACGTCATACCTAGCGGCCATTCATAAAAAATAAAAATAAAAGAGCAACAACAACAACAATACGCTAGAAACCGAACGGTCCGGGCGATGTCGACCCTTGATAGGGCCGCGAATGCCATAGCGATACGTAAACAATTCCAGCATCACCAGGAACTGCATCGACGAGGCTGGACATGAATGGTCGCCTGCACCACAAAACGATCGTGCGCCATTCATTTTTTTTTCAGCGCGTCTTTCGTGCCTCAGGTCCCAGGGTCCCCGAACAAACACACAAACAAATTTAGAGTGTATACGAAGTCTGGTCTCGAAAAGTTTTGCGACTCGGCCCAAATGCAAACGTGTCGAGCGATCCCTTGCATAGGAATCGCACTCGGGTCCACGGGACCTTCACAAACGGGACAGATTCGGATCGGCCGATGGCACTATCGGGGTATTTCCTGGAAGCGACAGCAAAGCGCGCGCGTGTGTGTGTGTGTGTGTGTGAGTGCGTGTGCGTGCGTGTTGGAAGTCGTGGGCACACGCTCTGCTGGACCTGCAAGAATATCCACGTTATAATGGTTACAATCGGCAACGAAAGAAAGGAGGTGTAAAGCAGAGTGCAAACAATATTAATCAGAGCAAGACAATCAAAGGCTCACAGGCAAAAAAAATAATCAATATTTCTGGTTAAAAAAAGGAATTTATTTTTTAACTGTGTAGGAAGGATAAAAGAAGGCTGATTTGACGGGGGCGCGGCCGATTAGGCATGAATGGAAGCGTTAGCATGATTTACGATTCGCGCGGCGGATTGGCCGGCCTCGCCATTCCGAGGGGCGTAAAAAAGGGTAGGCAACCCGCGGCAAAGCGACGCGTCTGCTCGATTGCCTGTTTGCATCGCACTGTAAATGTCTTACGGCGAAAGGCTGCACCAACATGGTAGAGATTTTCTCCATAATACCAACGAAATTCGTCAAAATATCTAAAGGGACAGTGAATTCTCGCCATGCAGTCAGCTGCACCACCATAATATGGAACATTTCACCATATGGAGAATCTTCACTGTACAACATTTAGAGTGTGCCGCCTGAATAACTCTCTGTTGGCGAAATTCGAAGAGTCTCGCCTCTTCTACTCTTTAGGTACCCGCCGAGCCACTGCACCTTTCGATGGAAAAAAAGAGACCCTAAGGAAATAAAAAAAGAAGAAAAAAAGAGGTGTTTTGGACCAAGGAAAGGTTCTGCTCTGATTCAATTTTGTTACACAACAACGCAAGCCCACACCTGACAATACCGAAAAGGTGAGCGGCCGAGCAAAGAGAGCCGGCCGCCTGCTTTATTCCTCTTTTTCTTTTTTTTTCGTCACTTCCCTCGTTCGCGGCTCGTCTCTGACGCAAATTACTTTCCGCGCTCTTCTCTTATTTGAAGTTTTCGGTTACGAGTTTTCGGACTGTAAAGTTGGGGGCCCTTGAGAGAGAGAGAGAGAGAGAGAGAGAGAGAGAGAGAGAGAGAGAGAGAGAGAGAGAGAGAGAGAGAGAGAGAGAGAGAGAGAGAGAGAGAGAGAGAGACGGACGGCGTTGCGCATTGAAATAACGTGAAATAACGCTGACTTTTATGTCGTCACAACTCGGCTAGAAATGTTCCTCAGAAAGCGAGCAATCAAACTAAATGACAGAAATCAGTAGCACTTAATAACGCGTATGTTAAGTATATCATTGCGTAGTATACTTCAGTGTAGTGAAAATACTTCCGTTGGCGGATTATCATAAATGAGAACCCCTTGAAAAAATCCTCTCTATAATTTTTGTTCTGTTTTTTTTTTGGCCAAAGAAGAGGTGGGAGGGGGGGGGGATCGGTGGAAATGGCGCAGCCCCATCTTGCGCAGCCTGTCGCCGCCGGTGCCCCATAGACCTCGCCGGAGGTCGCTGGGCCCCCTCGAGTCGTTCCGGGTGCCGCGCAGTGGACTGATTCCGAGAGACATGCCTCTGTCTCCCTCGCACTCACGGGGCGTTCTGCATCGGTGCGAGAGAGACAGAGCGACGAGAGCGAGTCTGCAGTGGCGCGCCGAGGGCGTGAGAACGGCCGAGCCTCCGGGAGAGCGGGTCGGAGAGTCCGAGCGAGGCGAGCGCGGCGGCCTAATGCCCCATCGGGCCATCGGGCCATCGGGCAGGCCCACTAACGCGGCAGCGCGGTCCACTACACTGGCGCGGCCGGAAACCAAACGAGCGCGTTCAAATGGGGCGCCCGCTTCGCCGATAAAAATGACGCGTTCTGAGGAAACGGGCGCCGCGGCCTGGCGCCGAGAGATCACTCCGTCCCTCTCGCACCCCCACGGGACGGAGAGACGAAAGAACCGCCCCTCTGAATCAGAGGGCGCGGACCAGCGGGCACAGTGGGCCAGAGGACCGGCGCCTGCGGCCAAAACTCCAGACGCGTTTTGAGCTCTAGTCGCTAAACAGGACCCGAACCAAACGTACGACCCCACCAATGGACTCCTCGTTCGGAGAGCAATCCATTGGTGGGGTCACACGTACGGATCGAGTCCCATTGTGGAGCTCTAAACGCGTCCGGGATTTTGGCCGCCTCCACCGGTCTTCTGGCCCACTGTGGCAGGGCCAGCGCGGCGTCCGGCGGCAAAGACGGGGACGGCGACGGCGCTCCGACGGGGCGGGGGCCGCGGGGGCAGGGCTGTAATGATAGGTTGGGTGCGGAGGGCAATTACTCAATTATCGAGTTATGACTGACAGCTGCTGAGCAAAGACGAGCAGAGACGGGCAAGGCGAAGGCAAGGCGAGGGCCCCGATCAAGTGTAGCGGAGCGGGCGGAGCGCAGCGGGCCGCCCACGCCTCTCCTTTGGGCTTTGTCTTTGATTTGGCCGGCGGCGTGGCGCGCCGTGGCCGGTGGACTGATTCAGACGTCCCGCCGTCTCTCTCGCACCTATACGGCACGCCCATGAGTGCGAGAGAGAGTGCGAAATCGTCTCTCGGTAATCAGTCTGCAGTCTTTGGGTCAAACCGGGACTGCGGCGCCCACACTGCAAATCCATTGGCAAACGGAAAAAATTAAAAAAATCCTTGTTTTGGAAATTAGAGCTTTGTTTGACAGACTAGTCGGTGCCTTAGTGGTCTAGTCCGCGCACCGACTGACCGAAGGCCATTCTAGAGAAGCAAGAGAAATGCAAAAAAGAAAAGCCCCGCGCCGCGCTTCGCTGGAGAAAATGAAGGCGTCGTTTCAGGATCACAAACAGTGCGCTGGCGCCAGTGTCGTGAGGGGGCAATGCTGGACCGCATTCATCTCTGCCTCAAAAAGAAAAAACAAAACAGAGAGAAAGGGAAGTCCGACTCCGCTCTCTATTAATGATCTCGCATTTATTATGTGATAATAAACGGGAATCGTTGCCGCTTGTGTGTCACCCCTCGTGTGCACAGATGATCCACCCAACCCTATCAGTTTTGACCCCATTTACTGTGCCATTCACTGTGTCAAAAAGCTACGGAAAATTCTGCTATTTTTTTTTGCCAAGGTTTTCCGTAGCCCCCCGTAAGACATTTCAGTATTCTCCCAAGGACTATACACAGTTTGTAAGGTCCTAAGAAGGAGACTGTAAGGTTACGTAGGGCTACGGAAAATTATCACAAGTTGTTTACAGAATTTTCCGCTCCAACATATTATGGTGGAGATTTTCTCCATAATACCAACAAAATTCGTCAAAATATCTGTAAGGTACAGTGAATTCTCAATGGTATGTTATGAAATCAGCTAATATGGAGAATCTTCTCTGAACAACATTTAGAGTGCGAAGCCTTTTGCCACAGTGATTTTGGGTTAGGCCGGGTACTCACGAGGAAGCCCGAGGTGTTGTCGAGCAGGCATCGGAAGCGCACGGTGAAGGAGCGCTCCAGGAGGTGGGAGTTGTCGGGCTGCAGCGCCTCCGTGAGGCTCACGCCCGAAGACTCCGGGGGCAGGAACGAGTTCCACAGCAGTTGCCGCTGCAGCTCCTCGCGGTCCTCCGAGTGCACCAGCTCGTACACGCTCTGGTGGACAATGTCCGACTGGAACAAACACACCGAAAATAACGTTAATGCGAGGCAGAAAAAATAGGGAGTCATTATTGTTGCCGACGACTGAGCCAATTCATTTTGAGGTTCCGACAGCATTTTTAGTTCACAGTTACATTGGTTGTTGATGTTTGCGCCCAAAACAAGGGGTTTCTTGGATCAAGAAAATTTTAACTTTTTTAAAGGAAAAAATTCTTGATTCAAACTGTTTTTTCTTGTCTGAAGAAACATTTTCTTACAAAAACAAGAAAAGTAAAAATTAAGAAACCTTCTGGGTTTCGTCGATCGAAAGGAGGAGGCATATTCCGCGTACTTTCTCACGCCAGTACTCCGGGGATTTCCAAGACTTTAACATGTGATTTCCCTGCGGTCGATCAGGACTTTGCAAATTTGAAAAGGGCTTCATTGCCCGGACAGAAAAGTGTCGAAGTCGGGTCCCGCGTGCATCCTGCTGCACCTTCATCACCCACGCCTTCCTTTCATTATAACGTCGTTAAAGCGACGCCCGGCGTCGCGTCCTCGCCCCGTCGCTCCGTCTCTGTCGCACCCCTACGCCCTACGGCACGCCGCACGCGTGCGAGGGAGACGGACGACGAAGGCCCTTCACGGCAATGAACGGGACGCGCGCGGGTAATTTGCAAAAGGTGCCCCTCTTTTTTAGAGAGGTAAGTCACGGCGTCTCGAGGGGCCGTGGAGAGACGCGGCGCGCCGAGAGGCGAGGGCTCGGACGAGGGGGCGAGATGGAACAAATAATAAATTTCAAGCGACCTGACTGGGAACATCGGTAGCTGGCAGTGCGTTACGCTGCGCTACGCCAGGGAGCCGCCCTGGCTCTCTCTCTCTCTCTCTCTCTCTCTCTCTCTCTCTCTCTCTCTCTCTCTCTCTCTCTCTCTCTAATGAATGCATCAGTATCGGCATGCAGCGTGAGTCATTCGCTGACGGCGCTGGCCGGGCCATGGCGGGCGAGAGGGCCGATTTCGAACAACAATCGCTCTGTCTCTCTCGCACCCCTACGGGGCGCCCCATGGGTGCGAGAGAGACAGAGCGAGGTGTCCGGAATGGCCCGCTGGATTGCCGAGTGTGCCTTGCTCGAGGGGCCGACGGACTTTGGGATTGCAGCGGATGTTGAGGCGTCGCCCACGGCCCGATGAAAGTGACGCTGCACTGCCAGACTGCCACAAGGGCTCCGGGCTCCGGGCTCGGAACCCAAAAGGGCACCTCGGAGACGAGTCAAGCCACAGCGGAAGGCGTCAAGGCAGTAAAGGACCGCGACAAGACATGTATGCGAACTTGGTGCCGCAGTGCACCGCCTGCGCCTGAAGCCACTATGGGACTGTGCTGAAATTTCATTGATCATTCCCAGTCGACAGTTCACTGGGCATGATTCGAGGTGAGCTCAGTACACTCTGTCTAGAGTGTACTTCCCCGGACTAAATGCAGATTTGTGGCAGAGCACGGCGCCCCGTCAGACGTGCCGATGGATGGACGCTGCGCTGCGGGACGCGAGGCCCTGGACGCCGCGGCCCTACTTCCGACAGCCAATGGGCGTCCTCGGCGCCAGCCAATCCCAGCGGGCCCGGCCAATCACCGAACGGGCCGGTCATCAGCAGACTCATCCCGAGAGTCCTTTTCGTCACTCTGTCTCTCTCGCACTCATGGGGCGTTCCGCCTGGGTGCGAGAGAGACAGAGCGACGAAAACGACTCTCAGTCTGCAGCGTGGCGGAGCACTGCCGCGGCCGATAGACATCTCTGTGCATCCCGGCGCCATAATTATATCACGACAAAAATAAAAATAAACAACTATGGAAAAACCCCGGGCTTTTGCCGCAGCCAAAACGCCTTGATCGTCCTGACCACAGCACTGCTCGAAATAGTTGGATCCGGAATAAACAGATGGAGACTACTACCGAAAAAATGTTCCATTTTGTAAAAAAAATAAAAATGTAAAATTGTAACTATTTTACTGTGCTGGCGCTAAACGGTTGACGCGAACGCTCGGTTCTCTTTCGCAGCGTTATCCCACGTGGTCCAGCCAGAGAGAGAGGGTCCGCGGTGCTGCGAGGATGTTCCTCGTTCGTTTACTCCCTTCGTCATTGACAGTTCCTGCAGAATCTGTTCTGCGGGACACGGGAAACACGTGTCAGGCGTCGCCAGCGGCGCTGTCCCACGCGCGCCTGCCACGCCACGCCACGCCACGCCCCACCACCCACGCCACGCCGCGCCACCCACTGGCCCATCCAGCTTGCCTGGCCCGGAGACGGGGGGATTAGGCCCCGGATACCCCGGCTGGGACTTGTTCCGGGGACAAATATCCTGTGCAAATTTCGATAGGCATAAATTTCGGCAAAATTCCCCCCTGGCTTCGCAAGTCGGGTTCCCCCGTTCGTTACCAGCTGAGCACGGAAACAAACACACCCACGCACCCCACGCCACGCCACGCCGCGCCACTGGCGCCCATGCCGAGCTTGCTCCTGGCGCCCCGCGGATGTGTACGGCGGGGCATTTAGGCCCCGGCGATGAGGCCCCGGCGTGGGACTTGCTGCCGGGGCACAAATTATGGCTGTACTTGCAAATTGTTCGATAAGTAGCAATAATAATTATTGTCAGGGCGATGGATATGCTCCCCCTGGCTTCGGCAGGCTGGCACCCCCTGCTGCTCGCTAGCCTGCCAGGCCGGATGCATGCGCAAACACACACACACACACACACACACACACACACACACACACACACACACACACCACACAAAAGCGAGTACTGCTGACAGACATGGCACTACTGACAGTCATGGCAGCTAAACAGAAGGCCCTAGACACATGGCTGATGGGAGGTGTCTGATATTTCTATATTTTTTTCCGGTCTTTTTTTTTCTGCTTTTAAAAAATGATAACTGATTTTCCAGGCTTACACCTCTTGACGAGATGAGTTTTTATCGGGCTCTGTCGGAAGTGCCGAGTAAGACACCTACGCTGAGAAAATCTCGAGGCACAGAAACACATGTGAAAACAACGTTGGCCGTGTCGACGGAATGTGTCGGCCCGCGGTGGCTTGGAAACGGCGCGGTTTCCACCTACTCCTCGTCGATTCCCACCGAGAGGCAGCGTTTTGCAAAGATATGCGTCATTCCTGGTCCCGGCGCTCCAGACGCTCCCCCCCCCCTCCCCCCTCTCCGGTCTTTCCTCTCCCGCGTCGATCGAACCGAACGGATTTTTCAATGTTGATGTTAATTGTGTATCGTATATTGGTCCAGGACATAGCAGCGGGGCGCCGCGTCCCAGCATCCAACAGCACTGCAACATATCGCACACACACACACACACACACACACACACACACACACACACACACCGACCGACACAAACGCGCGTACACACACACTCTCACACACTCGGTTTATTGAGTGGTCTGCCTGGGCCGGAGACGCCAGGTGGAAACCACCACCGCCCCCTTCTAGTCTAAAAAGAAAAGAAAGTGAAAAAAATGGACAAAAATGACACAAAAACCGCAGTGTCCCCCAAGTAACTACTGTCTGATATTTTTCAAATGAGATTTGTCCGTGGTGATGCAAAGAGGTCATGCCCCTGTTTGTAAACAAACAATGGGACCAAAATAAAAATCATCTTTGGTTTTTCTCAACGGTAAAGTTTTCTAGCTCCTCTCCAATCTGCACCGTCGACACCCTTGAAATTTTACAAACTTTTCTAAGGCCTTACTAATAAAGTTGAGCGGTTTTACAAAAAGTTTTCAGAATGCACAAACTCTTGAATAATAAAGCATTTTCCTAGTGTCAAGATATTTTTTTACAAAAAAAAAAGAACAAAAAAAAAACCCAAGAAAATTAAAAATCAAGAAATTATTATTTTGGGTGTTGATCTCAACCAGTCAAAGACTCTGCCACTACCGCTCCAGATTGTTGATCCCCACTCACGCTCACCGAACAACGTGCTTTACAAGGTGTCCCCTCCTGTCCCCTCCCGGGTCGTGGCGTGGCGCGGCGTGGCGTGCCCCGCGTGACGGTGTGACGTCACGCTCGCGTGGCGCACGCTAGCGCACGCCCCGCCGCGTGCAGCCACGCCACGCCAGCGAGTGGCGGTCAAAGGCACGGCGCCATTGATTTCGACAACGCCTCGTCAACCACTAGACGCACCCTGACCCACAAGAGAGTACAGTCGCCGCCCAGCAAGAGGAACAACCCCCTTTGGAAAAGGCTGTTGTTTTCGCCTGTCCCTCACCACTCGTCATGAACGAACCCAGGAACGACCGACTCATCAAATGTGGTCAAGTCACTCCGCTTCGTTTTGGTATCTTTTTCCTGGTTTTGATCAAAGAGTTGACAGAGTTGTGAAAAAAGGTTAAGTCAAATCGATTCAACCTAAAAGTTTCGGTTATTTTGATTTAGTCTTAGTGACGAATTCACAGGAAAAATAGGCAAAATGCTATTTGCGAGAAAATCGGCTCAATTAAAGTCGATTCGACGTAACTTTCGTTTACGGTTAACAGTGAAGGGCCGAAGACTGCTGCTCTTTCTCCGAGTGACGCGTTGCAGTGACGTGACGCAAGCAGTGTAAAGGTTGGCCGCGCGTGCGGCTCGGGGGGTGGCATGTGTTGGGGCAGGTCGGGTCCCGATACTACAAAGTCAGGCCGTGCCGTGCGGGAACCAATCAGAAGGCACGTCGACGGCACGCGGCTGTCAGAGAGAGAGAGAGAGAGAGAGAGAGAGAGAGAGAGAGAGAGAGAGAGAGAGAGAGAGAGAGAGAGAGAGAGAGATGCATCACGCGAGCCGACGACGTCGCAGAGGCCGTCTCCCTCTAACCGGGCGCCGCGACGGCCGCGACGGGGCGCACAGTGCACAAGAACCACGGCCGCTAAATCAACCCGATGATTCCTCTGGATTCGGTGCAGCGGGGCGGCCAGGCCCGCGGCCCGGCCACACCGACTGCGGCGCCGCGTCTTTTTGCACTGCCGACGTGGATTGATAGTGTGTGCCCTCCGACGTGCACGCCTATAACCTATAAGGTAAGATTTTCGAGGATATTTATGGAACAAAAATAGTTCGCCAAATCGCCGACCCTGACAGTGTGCACCCCACGGAGTGGGTGACTACTCGCGGATTGCCCGCACCGCCTTGTTACACTCCCCCCCCCCTCTCAGTCATAATTGACGACACCCGTCTCTTGATCAGGCCGCGGGCCGCGGGCACGCTTCATTAATCAGCCGGCAATCGATGCGGTGATAAATAAATCGACACGAGATCTGTCCCTCCCAGGCCGTGCCGCGCCGTGCCGTGTGCCCCTGGGAGCCCCCTCCCCCTCCCCGGCCCTTCTGGTGCACCAGACACGCACACCCCCGACGCGGCCACGTTTTCGGCCAGCCCATTCGCCGTGCGGCTTGACCGCCACGCCGCCCTCGCAGGGCTTTCGGTAATCCGCCGCCAAGCGCTCCGGTGACGCGCGCCGTCGCCGGACAGTGGGCCAGGAGACCGGCGCAGGCGGCCAAAATTCGAGACGCGTTTCGAGCTCCGGAGTTGCTGAACGGGACTCAAACCGAACGTGTGACCCTACCAATGGATTCCTCTTTCGGAGAGCAATCCATTGGTGGGGTCACTCGTTCGGTTGAGTCCCGTTCAGCGGATCTGGAGGTCGATACGCATTTGGGATTTTGACCACCTCCACCAGCAGCGTGGAGCCGTGAAGCGCCACGCTCGCCGTCGCATTGGCAGTGGGAGCGCCGTGCTCGAGTCCGGGTAGGCAACCCGCACGCAGCCATGACGGCGTGCTGCCTACCCACGCATACCATTACCATTACGGGCTAGACCACACAATGTGTGGCACACATGATCGTATGCCGTTCGCCGTGGCCGGAAATCCAACCGCTTGTTTCGGAACATGCCCCTGAAGTACTTACGCACTGATTTTACTGTCCCTCGTTGACAGTACCTGGTGAAACCACCCCAGAGTACCATGTCACACTATGTCACGCCACAAAAGGCACTTTTGGGGGGTTTTTGGTGTACAGGCCGTTAGAGGAAGCGGGACTCACCTGGTGGAAGCCGAGGTAACTTTCAATGCTGTGGGTGGCGAAGAACACTTCTCCCTCGCAGGTGAGAATGAGGAGGAAGCCGTTTAACGCCTGGAACAGATAAAACAAAAAACACGCTCGTTTACTCCATGTTGGCTGTCAAGACGCGCATAACCGGGCGGGAGGCACTGCAGACTGATTCCGAGAGTCTTTTTCGTCGCTGTGTCTCTCTCGCGCTCAACGGGCGTTCCTATAGGTGTGAGAGAGGCAGAGCGACGACGAAGACGACGCTCTCGGAATCAGTCTGCTGTGTCGCGGGCTGCTCTGCGATATTTCCCCGCACACTGCGATGGAAAAGAAGCGCACCGTGACTGGAGTACCGCCCCGACGTCGACGGGCTCTGAGCGACTTGTGGCCAACAGTGCAAAAAAAAAAAGAGAAAAACGGACTGCTTGCACACTAAGCCCTGCAGTGCTGCCGATAGTATTCGCAAAGCTCCGCCATTCAAATGAATAAAGTATCGTCTCCATGGTTCTGGCTGGCTCATCGGTTTATAGACCTGCAGAGAATGTGTGCCTTCGCGAGAATCAATGGACGCGGCCAACGACTTTTGCACTGTAACGAATAAATTTTGAAAAATTACAACAGAAGAAAGAATTGAAAAAATATGGAAGGAGAGTTGATTAAATTTTATTTCACTTTTGAAGTGGTTGAACATTATTTACTACACTGGAAACTTAGATGGTCACTCAGGTGTTAAAACTTAGTTGCTCTACTGGATGCTCCACTGTACCAAGTCCACAAGTTTTCAGCGAGGGGGCAACAACTCGAGAAAAAAAGTGTCCCCTGGAGACCTAGAAATCTCTGGAAGTCCGAAATTTCCCCCCCAAAAAAAAAGAGGCAGATTTTAGGAGTAAAATTGGACGAAATCTAGTGAAATCCAACGAAATCTGTTGTCTCAAGAAATCTTGTGTCCCCAAACATCGGACGTGGTTGCCCTCTCGGTTTCCAGTGTAATGCGCCTTGGTTGTTCAAAAATAGGGGAAAAACCATAACATAGCAGCTGAATTGATTTGCCCTTTTCTTTGTCATATTCACGGCTGGCAGTATTGACAGGCCACTGCAAGCCTTGCGGGAATAATAAAAGCTGTGCCCGTCGCCCTCGGCGCGTCCGCGGGGCGTCGATGCGCGCGCCTCGCTGGCCGCCGACAAGCTCGCCGACCTCATGACTAAGTGAGTCTCCGAGGCGGGCGGCGCGGTGCCGCGGTGCACTGCACCGCCTTCTCGCCATCCGTAATTCAAAATCAGGGCGAGCGCTTCATTAAGACACACGCCAGTGCCAACCTGTCCAGTGTGGTGGTGCCGCACACTCACTCGATGCCATCGGGGCCCCATCGGGGGCCTCGCGCAGACTCGCGGCTCGGGCCGACGCACAGTGGGCCAGAAGACCGGTGGAGGCGGACAAAACTCAAGACGCGTTTTGAGCTCCAGAGTCGCTAAATGGGACTCGAACCGAACGAGTGACCCCACCAATGGATTGCTCTCCGAACGAGGAATCCATTGGTGGGGTCACACGTTCGGTTCGAGGCCTGTTTAGCGACTCTGGAGCTCAAAACGCGACTGGGGTTTTGACCGCCCCCACCGGTCTTCTGGCCCACTGTGCGACGGCCGCGCCGCGCGGACCCTGTGTGGTGCGATCTCGCACGGCGTTTCGTCGCTCTGTCTCTCTCGCACCCCCGCGGCACGCCCCATGAGTGCGAGCGAGACGGAGCGACAGAGTCCGCAACGAGCCCGGAGCGCGCAGCCACAAGCGCGTATCTGGGGGATCGGCGGCGCGCGGTTACGCCGGCAGACCGATTCCGAGAGTCGTTTTCGTCGCTCCGTCTCTCTCGCACCCGCACGGGACGCCCCGTGAGTGCAAGAGGGACAGAGCGACGAAAGCGACTCTCGGAATCAGTCGGCCGGGCGATGTCCAGCCGATGACTGGGGTCCGTTCCTGGAAGCACCGCGCGAGGACCGAAGGCCCCAAGGGGTGCGACCGAATGGGACGTGGGGCATCAGCCGAGCCGTTCCGAAACATCGCTCTGTCTCTCTCGCACGCCGACGGGACGCCGCGCGAGTGCGACAGAGACGGAGGATCCCTTCGGAACGACTCCGCGCGCCCGCAACGGCAGCAGCGTGTAGCCTGCCCTTTTTGCCAGCACACTGATTCCGAGAGTCGTTTTCGTCGCGCTATCTCTCTCGCTCTCATGGGGCGTCCCGTGTGAGTGCGAGAGAGACAGAGCGACGAATCAGTCCACTGGCTGCGGCGCGCTGGAGCACTGGCAGAGGCCGCAGAGCCCGAGGACGAGTCCAGATTGACCGCACGAACAGCGGATGAATATTTGATGAGTTCGAAGCGTGCAGCCCGGGCAGGCTCGGCCCGCCTATCCCAGCCGGGGGCGTCGGGCCCTGCACGCACCATGCAAGCGGCACTGCACGCAGCCGCCCGCTCGGGTGGCATGTGTTTACCCACAACGTGCGAATACGGCACTGCAAATAGAGCAAGCCGCGACAGGCACCCTTCGCGAGGCACCGTGCGTGCCGCGGTCGCCGTGGCAACCGCGTGCAAATACGGGCAGGCTGCGAGCAATCGCAGTGCGTCGTTGTGCGCACGCGGGTCGGGCAAACGCACTCGCCGCCAGGTGTAGTGTAGTGGCCCGAGAGATAACTAAAATCTCGACGTCAGTTGTCTACTCTGCACTGCAAAGCCCGGCAAAGCCAGTGGTAGGTTTGCCTAGGCCAGGCCCTGGCCAGGCCGCCCCGCCTCCGACTTGTTTCCCCCATGCTGCCATTTCTCCATTTCTCCTTCCTGCCCCCCCCCCTCCCCTCCCCTCCCCTCCCCTCCCCGCACCTGACCGATGGCCGTTTTGGCCCCAACCTCGGCACACTGAACATGAGGGCGTCCCGTGCCCCCTCCCCCTATGCCGCTGTCTTCTCCATGTCAGGGGAGCTGACGTCTGTCCGGGGTTGTTTGCCTCCCTTTCCACCCCCTCCCCCCGCGCCTCCAGCTCGCCTAGTCCCACGGGGGTGCAGCAGGGCGAAAGCGAAAAGAATTTTCCTCTTTTCTTTTTGAAAGCGACTCGGCTGAGGAGGGTTTTTGCTCGCTGTGGTAAGGCAAGGCGGACTGCGGGGCGCTGCTCGGGATACCCGGAATAATCCGGCAGTTTGTGGAAAACATTTGAGCGAGTAAGGCGGCGGGGGTGGGAGCGGAGCCAGGCCACCCCCTGAGGGTTGGTGCGGCACCCTTCACCCCTGGGTCGCCCTGTTCGCCCCTCCCCGCCCCCTCCACCCCCGGCGGCCCCATTGGTCGATACGACGGGGTCCTCGCGCCGCATCAGGCCGCTCCATGATTACTGTAATGCCCGCCGGAGATGGCCGCGGGATTCCAAACGGATTCGCTCTGTCTCTCTCGCACCCCTGCGGGGCGCCCCATGAGTGCGAGCGAGACAGAGCGATGAAACGACGCACCACCGACCAATGCAGAATGGCCTTTCAGGCGAGCCAAAAGGGGTGCACACCACACTGCACAGTGCATACTACATGGAGTTCGTCAATTTCCAAGAGGAGTAACTTTCTACCTGGTTTCCATGTCGGTTGATGACCTTCTATCTAAAACCATATCACATTGATGGAATGATCACAGATAATTTGAGAGTATCTGAAGCAAATGCTCGCGGATTGAGATTTTATTCGGTTTCATTGCACCTGCTCCACCCCTTGGGATCTGCACTTGAACACAGACTCGTTGGAGGACGAAGAGTGAAAAAAAAGAAGAAAAGAAACACACCACAGATAAAGAGCGACCAAGTGAAGTGAGTGACCCTGTTTCTAGGGTCACGGGCACCATCAACGCTGCCTGCGACTGCCAGCAGGCGCAGGGCTCCAACGTTTTTAACTCTCTGTTGTGACAGAGGCGGAATTAGACTCACGTCTCGCTGCTAGCCAGCGTCTCGGAGGGACGCGGAGAGCCTAGTCGATTTGGCGGACGAAGGCGGAGGCCTTGGGGCTGATGCTAAAGTGGCGGCCGGGATCATCTCAGTCTCACACCTTCGCCTGATGCGGGGCAGAGCTCGCGCCTGATTGTGCCCGTGATTTATGGGTCTCTCTCTCTCTCTCTCTCTCTCTCTCTCTCTCTCTCTCTCTCTCTCTCTCTCCTTCTCCCCCCTTTCGTACCGACTCCCCCGCCGGGCACGTGTGCCCGCTACAGCGTGTTCCCGAGCGCCGACGTCCACGATCGATGGTCTTCCCTCGTCGCTCGTCGATGGCCGTAGACAGCCGGGGATTGTCGGAGACACCATCGGAGATGGTCGGAGATGGTCGAGGATGGTCGGAGATGAATGCAGATGGTCACAAATGGTCGGAGAATAACGGAGACTGTCGGAGAAGGGTTGCAGATGGTAGGGTTACAGATGGTCGGAGATGGTCGGAGCATGGTCGGGGATGGTCAAGGATTGTCGGAGATTGTCGGGGACAGTTGCAGGGTCGGAGACTTTGGGACTGGTGGGGTGGGGTTGATTCAGAGCGTCGGCGGGCATACAGACTCCTTTTGGCGCCCCAGACGGCGGCGCGCCGGAGAGACTTGAACGCAAGGCGCGGCGAAGACCGTGCGGGCAACAGATACACAGTCGTGAGTCAGAGAGGGAAGTTTCAGCGTAACGCTGACCACACGTTTCGAGAGCTCAGTCGTCCCTATGTATACTCGATTTGAACACACGGAGGCGCCTTATGAGTTAATGCTCTTTGGGGCGGGGTACGTTTTCAAAAGAGCACCCCAAGAAAGGTGTCTACTGAGGTCCTATCACCGCCATCAGATATCCGAAGAGCGAACCACTTTTTCCGGTTTTCAGATACATAAATGAGTTTCTATCTCCGTATCGTAACCCTTTGATGACATGGGCAATGTTGCCGCCAAATGAATCAACCGGTGCACTGTGAATAAAACAACGCTCTCCTGCCGGGTATCGAAGCCGGGTCCGCCGACAGCCGCGCGACCGATTTGCCCGGCCGGATTCCGATCTCCTACCAGACTTCCAGCGCCCCGCCTCCTAGATCCGACGGCCACCAATGGGACGTCGGCAGCGTTTCGGCCGGGATAAAGACCTTGCTTCCAATAATTGAATGCCGCGGTTATGGCGGCCCTGGCGGCCCTGGCGGCTCGCGCTTGTGCCGGGGAGGTTAATCTGCCGTTACGGTGTTGCGCGACTGTACGGCGAGCTCGTAAAGGAGCAAAAGGCGGGCCTGCACTGCCAGCGCAGTGCCAGCGCCGCCAAGCTCGGTGGGTGACTCATGCACCCACCGGGGAAAAGGAAAGGAAAGGACACTTTTCATCGCGGAAATATTTTTTTGCTGAGTACAAAGACACTAGTACTTTCAGAAAATGCCCTTCCTGTTCCTCCTGGTGCTAAAAACGTGATCCAGTGAATTAACTTGGCCTAAGAAAATTATTTTGGTTCAGGCGGGTTCAGGAAGAAATCATTTTTTTAAAGAGCTTGCTTCCAACACCGCGTTGTTTGGAAATCAATAGGGCACACTAGCTCGAAAGCTCTTTTCTTTGCCAAATTCGAAAATAACTCATTGTTTTGTAAACAATTTACAAAGTTAAAATTTTCACGTTCATGGTAAAGTCAAGGTGCCTCTCTGTTGCTACGTTCCGGGTCCCTTGTCTGGGACCCACAAAACTCCTCCAACACGACTGGGAGACGAGTGTGCCTCGCACCTGCCGCCGCTAGTGGAGGGATTCAGACGAAGTGCGGTTCGTGCGGGCCGTGCGCCGATGGCACAAAGTCTAAAACAATAAACATTTACGGGCGACTAGCAGTGCCTTTAATGAGCGGCCAGTGTAGTGATCACAGTGACATAAACCCCCACCCCCCAGGGGCGGCCCCGCGCAGCCTGGCGCCGAGGGGGCGGGGGAAGCCCTCCCGGAAAGGCCGCCCAGGGACAATCGGACGTTAATTTATTTTTACAATCCCCCACTTCCACTGCACATCAGCCACCCTCAACCGCTCGCCAACCGTTACACCGCCACCACCCCCGGGCCGAAGTGTCAATAGGTGTCGAGGTCTCTAACCCGAACCCAGGGCCTTCCCTCCAACCCCAGGGCCTTCCCTCCAACCCCAGGGCCTTCCCTCCAACCCCAGGGCCTTCCCTCCAACCCCAGGGCCTTCCCTCCAACCCCAGGGCCTTCCCTCAAACCCCAGGGCCTTCCCTCCAACCCCAGGGCCTTCCCTCAACCCCAGGGCCTTCCCTCAACCCCAGGGCTTCCCTCCAACCCCAGGCCTTCCCTCCAACCCCAGGGCCTTCCCTCAAACCCCAGGGCCTTCCCTCCAACCCCAGGCCTTCCCTCAACCCCAGGGTCCCTCAGACCCTAGGCCTTCTCCCAGGCTTCCCTCAGCCCAGGACCTTCCCTCCAACCCAGTTTCCAACCCAGGGCTTTCCCTCCAACCCAGGGCGGCAGTCTTTGGCGTTTTCTGCAGGCCTCTAACCCAAACGCGGGGCCTTCCCTCCAACCCCGACCCTGGCTCCACCTCCCCGCGGCCCGAGCTCTGCACCTGCCTGAACTCCGCGGCCGACTGACTAGCCCCGCAAACTTAGTCTACTTAGTCTATTTCAACTCGACACAACTCGGAACAACACAACAACAACAACAACAACAACGCGGCGCTCCTCTCCGCGGTGTCGCCGCGGCGCTCCAAGCGCGGCGACGCTTTTATAAAGTTCACATTTTTTCCCTTCATCGTCGCGGGGAAAAGTTTTGGGTCGTGACTTTTGAGGCGGGCGGCGCCGGGAGGGGCGCATGGCTCGGCTCGCCTCGCTGGGGGTCCCGAGTGACATTGGACGGACTGCAGACGGATTCCCAGAGTCGATCTGTCTCTGCCGCACGTACCGGGCGACCAGTGCAGGCGCGAGAGGGACAGAGCGACCAAAACGACTCTCGGAACCAGCCGACGGGGCGAGACGCGGCCGCCCAACTAAATGCCGTTCGCAACGGGACGACGATACGCACGAGTCCATGCCGAAATAAGCAGAGCGTTTTCTCCAGGCGCGGGCCCGGGATCGATTCCCGCCCGGTTCGCCAACTTTTTTTTCCCTTCCCTTGCTTTTGCACAGTCCGCGACAGGCCGAGAGGTAACGTTGTCGGTGAGTCTGCGCGGTCCCACATGTCGTGGGAACGGACAAGGCGGCGCGCGCGTGTGTGTATGTGTGTGTGTGTGTGTGTGTGTGTGTGTGTGCGTGTGTGTGTGGGCAAGGGGTGCAACTAGACAACAAAAGAGGGCCGAAATCGCCAGGAAAGTGGGCCGGACTGGAGCATATGGCAATCCGACAAGCAGCATTTCGACGCTACAAGTAAAAGCAGAATGACGAGAGGCCAAAGACGAAGACTGATAAAACGTCAAATCCTCCAAGAAAAACGCTGATAAAACCGGCAAAGACAAATCCTCTAAGAAAATATTAAAACCGACAAAAATATCAAAGATTACAAAAAAAGAAAAATGACTAAAAATATGAAACCGCTGAAGACCCCCCTCGCGTGCCGGTCAATCGGGAAAGCAAACGACGATTTCCCTCGTCTCGAAATTGACACCTATTCCGCGCCGTTTGTTTACCTTCCGCCAATCGATGCCGAAACGAGAACGGAAAATGGCGACGGTGCGAGAACACTATGGCGCGCGGCAAGTGATACAAATTCGGCTCGTCCGTCAGGCCGCAGTGTTTACCGAAGGAGTGCCCCCTCCGGCCCCCTCCCCCCCCCTCCCCCTCTCGAACTCACTCTCACTCTCGGAGGGGAGGGGCGCCTGCAGTAGATGTCCTGTCTGATAAGCGAGCCAAACAGGTCGTAATTGGCCTGTCTGACGCTGGTTCGATACACAAAATAATAGTGTTATCTCTCTCTTTCGCTCACGCCCCTCGGCCGAGCCTCTCGCCCACATATATCCGTCCATCTGATGGGTGGTAAGGCAGCCTGGGCCATTCCGCGAGTCCTTCATGACGGAGTCCTTCATGACGGAGTCCTTCATGACGGAGTCCTTCATGACGGAGTCCTTCATGACGGGTCCTTCATGACGGAGTCCTTTGTGACGGGGTCCTACTTCATGACGACGTGGAGTCCTTCATGACGGGGTCCTACTTCATGACGGAGTTCTTCATGACGGAGTCCTTCATGACGATGGAGTCCTCCATGACGGGTCCTTCTGACGGAGTCCTTGTGACGGGCCTCCATGACGGCGATCCTCTAGGCGTCCACATGCGGACCATGCGGATCCTTCAGACGTGGATTCCTCCACTGACGGGTCGTCACCGTGAGAACCGCGCGCGCCTAGCGTCAAGCCGACCAGTGGCGGACCGGGTTCCCCCGCGTCGCCCCTATCGGCGCCATGTAGCAGCGCTCTTCCGCCCCTGTCCGCCAAAACGGTGTCACGGTCCTTCTCTGCACTCACACGGCGTCCCACACGGGTGCGAGAGAGACAGAGCGACGGGGCACTGCGGGTTCGGAATCGCGCGACAGCACTCGAACGCGGAGCCCGGCAGCCGGCCGCGATAAGCTATCGGTCGCCTAATTTATTGCGCCATTTTGCGCCACCTGATACACGCCAAAGGTGCAGGTCCTTTCTGGAGGCGTCGCGCTCGGCGCGGGGGCGGGGGGAGGGGGGGGGGTGCTACCTCGTCTGCTCTCGATCCATACCGGCAGCAAGCTATTTCCCCTTGGAAAACGTTCGCTGAGTGCTTGTCTGTCATTCTGTCTGATGTCTGAAGCGGTGCGGCGCCCCCCTTCCCTTCTCCTCCATCAAAAATTCGCCCTCTTTTTCCCTTCCTCCAGTGGCATGCTCCGCGGGGAAGGGCCTCTTCGGGGCTGATGACCCTTTCCTCTTCACGATTCCCCATTTCTGCGGGTGAAAAAAACAAAAACAACAACGACAAAAAAAAAGCAAACGCCATTTGTCGACGCCTGCGAAGCTCTCCTCCGCTTGCGCCGTTCTCTCCGTCCGCCGCGCCGGTGTCTTTCCCCGCCGCGGCAGAATTTAAATCTCGCGCCTTTTTGTTTTTGTTTTTAATCCCCGGGGCACGCGACCGGATGGCGCACTTGCCGCGCCGGACATGGGCCGCGCCGCGAGGCCGCACGACACTCCGGCCGTCCGGCTCCTTATTTCCGGTGAGCTGCAAGACGAATGGCTTGCCAGTGTGGGTCCCAGTCATACGGCCATACGCGAAAAGGCCGCGCACAGTATATTTGCCAGAGGACCGGTGTAAGCGGTCAGAATTCCGAACGGGTTTTGAGCTCCAGAGTCGCTAAATGGGACTTGAACCAAACGTGTGACCCCACCAATCCGCTCTCCGAACGAGGAATCCATTGGTGAGGGTCACAGGTTCAGTTCGAGTCCCATTTAGTGAACCGCAGCTCGAAACGCGCCAAGAGTTTTGGCGGCTTTGGGCCGATCTTCTGGCCCACTGTGCCGCGCCACCCCGTGAGGAAAGGGTGCCCACACACTAAAATGCTAAGCACAGTCGTAGGAGACGTTACTGAATTTTTTGGTGCAGATTAATGTGTTGTACGAATTTTGTTCGAAAAACTGCACAACCTTTCTCAATATTTGGAGCAAAACTGCTGACAAATTGGTGCGGAAAGTTCGTAAGCACAATTAACTTCAGCGTCTCGTGCAAAAAACACGTATTCTGCAATCGAGCGATCCCGCAGGGTTGTTCACTGTCTCTCTCGCACCCCGTACGGTTCACCCATTGAGTGTGCGACAGAGACACACAGCGGTGCGGAACGGCGACGCTTCCAGACGAGTGTGCAAGGTGAGTCACCGTCGGGCGGCGCGTCCATAAGTTACAAAGTCCCGGGTTCGAATCCCCGCGCCGCCGCGCAAAAAAGATGTGAGGCGGTGCCGAGGCGCCGTTGGAGTGATTGGGCCCGCGGCACGCCAGTAGGGCTGCCAGCTCGGCCGGGGCGGCACCGGTCGCCGTGCGCCACCCAATACGCTGGGACAATTATTTGACGCCAACAATGGGTCGTTAATGGGGCTGCTGCTGCAGCAGCAGACTGATTCCGACAGTCGCTCTGTCCCTCTCGCACCTCCATGCGGCGCCCCGTGAGTGCGAGAGAGACAGAGCGACGAAAACGACTCTCGGGATCGGTCTGCAGATCGCCGCGCCCCTGCTTCTAGTAAATTGATTCCGCCCCCTTCGACGCTTATTAGGAGCGGCTGGTCCAGCCGGGCGGTCCGTTCCTCCGTCTCTGTCGCACTCACGGGCCGCCCCGCAGGGGTGCGAGAGAGACAGAGCGGCGAGACGATGGACTGCTCTTCGGAGGCGCTCGGCTGGACCGCGTTATATTGAGGCGGGGATTTTCTTGCCGGCTGTATGAGTCTCTGCCCTGCGCTACCGTTGCTGCCTCAACGCCTCCATAAGGCACCGTCGGCCAACGAATTACTGACCTCCCACTTTTTGTTCCAACCCATTAGTACAGCCCAAACGAAAAGTAAATCAGCCGCACGTTGGAGGTGTTATTCGCAGGCAGATAAGCAAGCCGTCTGCCTATAATCAAAACACGATTGGATATTCCATTTCGACCGGAGCCCAGAGGTGCCACACACTACGGTACCGTTCTGATTGGGCTACACTGAACTGCATATAAACAAGGGTCAGCGCCCCCTCTCCCCCCGACGCTCTCTCTCTCTCCCTCTCTCTCTCTCTCTCTCTCTCTCTCTCTCTCTCGCCCTGCCAGGCGGCCCGGCTACGCGGCTACTCCCCTCCTTCGGTAATAGTATAGCAAACGGCCCACCAGGTGCCGGCGTCAGCTGGTCCCCCTCGACCTCCCGCTCCCCACTCCCTTCGCCTCCCCGGTTCCCCTTCACCGCCGCCCGCGGCAGGCCGAGCAGCGCCCTGTCTCTCTCGCACTCACGGGGCGTGCCGTAGGGGTGCGAGAGAGACAGAGCGACCCTGCCACGCCGCCCCGGGGCCGGGGTTGATTCCGGCTACCGGCAAGGCGCGCCTCGCAGGGGTCGCGGCAGACCGATTCCGAGAGTCGTTTTCGTCGCTCTGTCTCTCTCGCACTCATGGGGCGTGCCGCTAGGTGCGAGAGAGAGAGAGAGAAACAGAGCGACGAAAACGACTCTCTCGGATTCAGTCTGCAGTTCGGCATTAACACCCTTCAATAATAATTCACCCCGTCGGCTCACTGGGACGGTCCCGGCATGACACCGACGCACGGCGTGCGGGGAAAATGAAATCTTTCTAGCACACAAACGCCCGCACTTAATGTCTACGTATTGTTATTTTTGTTTTCTAGTGGGAAGAAGGGCACCACCCCCAACGCGACAAAATTGTATCCAGCTGGAGACTAATTTTTTACAGACTGGTTACAATGTTGTCGCCGGAGCAATGCGCTACAAAATCGGTTTAAGTAGAAAACAAAACATTTTCCATGTCCACGTACACTACACAATAAGTGTCCACGCTGGTAAACCAAAAAAACTTGACCGCAGGGGCCCGCAAAGCAGGTCAGTGCACTAACATTTTTAACATTTTTTTGATGCTTGACTGAACATTGAACACTCGCGGTGCTGCATCTGGAACCCGCAGTAGGCTACGCGGTGCACCAAGCACAGAGTACTCCGCGCAGACACTCCTTCCGCGCTAATCACAATTTCTCATACCGCTTGCTCCTATTTTTTCCCCTAGGCTGCCCGGGACGGACGGGCCCCGCGATAGGCCCCACAAATCGCCCCGCCTCGCCAAGGCGGCCGTGGCGCTAATCAAGACATTGAGTAATTTTGGGTGCGGATACTCCCTGAGAGCAACGCGGCCAGCCGGGCAGGCAGGCAGGCAGGCAGGCAGGCAGGCAGGCAGCGGCCGGCTCTTGGCCTGCTGGCGCTCTGACTGACTGGCTGACTGGCCGGCTAGCCGTCTGGGAGTGGATACTGACCTGACACAGATTACACAGTGGCGGCGCGGACTGCGCAACATTCTGTACAATTACTGAGCCCAGTCCCAGTGGAGTGGAGCTGCCACAGCACTGCCACAGCACTGCCACAGCGCCGGCTAAGAAGTTCTTCTGGGAAGGGAAAACCTCCGAACGGCCGGCCGCGGTAAAAGGCAGCCAGAGGACCGCGAGGCGGCGCGCTGCAGCCCCGCCGGGTCAAGGGGCGCCGCCCGTCGTCCTGGGCGGTGCAGTGCAGCGTGCTCATCTCGGCCCATCCCGGGGAACCGTCTCTGTCGCACTCATTGGGGCGCACAGTGGGCCAGAAGACCGGCCAGGCGGCCAAAACTCAGACGCGTTTTGAGCTCCAGAGTCGCTAAATGGGACTCGAACCGATCGTGTGACCCCACCAATGGATTCCTCGTCCGGAGAGCAATCGATTGGTGGGGTCGCACGCTCGGTTCGAGTCCTATTTTAGCGACTCTGGGGTTCAAAACGCCGAGTGGGTAGGCAACAACCTGCATGCAAGACGCCGCTGTTTGGCGGGTTGCCTACCCACTGCCAGGCAGGCTGAGACGGGGTAGGCAACCCGCGGGACGCCGCTGCATCCTGGTCGCATGTTGCCTACGCTGCTAGGCGTCATGGCCGCGCGCTGCGCTGCGACACAGACCCGCGACGACAGCGGCGTTCCGCGTTTTGCTCGCGGTCCACGAGAGGTTCCCGGGGTCCCTCCAGGGAGGCGGGCCAGTCCACGGCAAAACTCGGCCGGCTTGAGTCGCGCCACTCTCGGGCCGGCCGGCAGCGGTCACCACCGGAAGTGGCCGCGCCGCACCGGATACGCGACGGGCGACTCCGGGGCTCCGGGCTTTTCTGCCGCGCGGCGCGCCGGGCCAGCGCATCACACCCGTCTGCTTGAGCACACAGTGGGCCAGAAGACCGGTGGAGGCGGCCAAAACCGGCCAAAACTCCAGACGCGTTTTCAGCTCCAGAGTCGCTAAATGGGACTCGAACCGATCGCTTGACCCCACCAATGGATTGCTCTCCGAACGAGGAAACCATCGGTGGGGTCACACGTTCGGTGTGAGTCCTGGTCAGCGACTCTGGAGCTGAAAACGCGTGTATAGTTTCGGCCGCCTGCACCGGCCTTCTGGCCCACTGTGCAGCGAAAGGTACCTCAGTCGTTCACAATCCCATCGCGGCAGAGGAGCGAGCGCTCCACGCTCCGCCCCACACGGCTCGCTGCCTGCTCGCAGCGCTCCGAACCAAAATAAGCAATTATACGAAGGACCCGGGTTCAAACACTGACGCCGCCAGATTTTTTTACCCCTTCCGCCGTGGGCCACTTTGACGACCGGAGCGCGCGCGCTGTGGCCGGGACTGTGGCCGGGACTGGACCGCGGCGGACGACGCCTCATTTGTTTCTTATTAGGTCCTTCGAGGGGTCAGGGCACTG
Source organism: Thrips palmi (assembly GCF_012932325.1). Lineage (NCBI taxonomy): Eukaryota > Metazoa > Arthropoda > Insecta > Thysanoptera > Thripidae > Thrips > Thrips palmi. Next base: position 3,969,685 of record NW_023144634.1, read on the forward strand.
TGTGTGTGTGTGTGTGTGTGTGTGTGAGTGTGTGTGTGTGTGTGTGTGTGTGTGTGTGTGTCAGTGTGTGTGTGCGCGCGGTGCAGCGTTGCACAGGGTGCGTTGCCGGCTGCCTCGCCGATGGCGGACGCATTATAAAGGCATTAGAGCTCCCCCGCATTGCCCGCCGCCCCACCCCGCCCCGCCCCGCCCCGCCCCGCCCCGCCCCGCCCCGCCCCGCCCCACCGCGCCACGCCCAGCCAGGTTCACACTCAGCGGCGCACTCCCCGGGGACCAAAAAATACGTTTTTAATTTTCAGCGCGAAAATACGGCGCATTTTTGTCGGTTTCGCCGCCTTGCTTGCACCCCTCCATGATCATCATACGCGGCGCGGCCCGGTGCAGCCGGGCGGCACTGCTGTTGTTGTGGGCGGTTTCGCTGCTATTGATGCTGTTTAATATTTCTACTACCCAGTTCTACTTCCGGTGGGGCACGCGTGGTGCGGCGTTGCCGCGCTGTTGACTCAGGTCCGGGTGCCGCCGGCCTCACTTGCCCTTCCCTCTCACCCCACCCCCTCTCCCCCCCCTCCCCTCCCCACTTCCTCCCCCCACTCACTGGCCTCTCGTAGGGCTCATCAAGACGACGACAATAAGATAAAAACTCTGCTTTATCTCGGGTTTTCACCGAAGCTTTAGTATGACGACGACCCCGCGCTTTCCTCCCGCAAATCTCATCTTCTTCGCCAACTTTGCAGTGTACTCACCTGCAGGAACATATCACCGTCCAGAGGGGTGTGGTCGTACGCCGTTAATTCCCCTCGACTTCTGTAGTGGGGATCTTCCTTGTCTTTGTGCATAGTAACTGCAAGCAGAAGAGATACCAGGCCGATTACTCAACGCGAATGCACTTCCTGAGAGGAGCAAACGTCTACACCCAGAAAAAAAGTTCTTTGTTATAAAAAAAAAAAAAACAAGAAAAAAACAACATCTTGACACAAGAAGACTTTCTTCAAATATAAAAAATCCATAAAAGTCAATTTTTTAATCAAAGAAGTCATTTTTTCTCGCTAGAAATCACAGGAGTTGCGAATAAATTTTTTACAAGAATACAAAAAAATTACAAGAATTCCTGTTGGTTCCTACTACCACGCATTTTAAGTAGATGGCAATGAAATTCTGACGATTTCTGCAAACATTTATCAGTATTCATGGAGATCGTTTTCGGTGACCATTATTTGACATGTGGCTATCCTTGGCAGAAATTCAACACCCACCAAACTGATATATTTTTTACAGTCGTAAACACGTCATTGTTTACAAACAGTTTACACACGCCGCTTCGATGATCGGGCAATTCATGCACTGAGTGCGGTCTGGGGGCAGAGCAGGGCACAGAGCAGGTGCCATATCGTTTACGTGTCGGTGGGGTAGCGCCTGTCAAGTAGGCATGGCCAACAGTACCCAATCGACGCGCCCCCTACGTCTCAATATCACACTCACTGCGCCACTGGAAAAACACACAGACGCACACAAACGCAAACACACACACACACACACACACAGTGACTTTTCGACCACGTCACGGTGAGTCAGCGGCAATGCGCAGGGAGTGCAATCCGAGGTAATCACTCGGGTTAAACGGGCCACTCTTTGCTCTAACACCGCCGACAGTCTGAATCCGAAGGCTGTTCTCTCTCTCTCTCTCTCTCTCTCTGTCTATCCAACGCTCCGTGAGTGGGAGGGAGACAGAGCGACGAAAGTGCTTTCGGAATCAGCCTTGCAGGGGAAGGAAGGGTGAAGGCGCTGCTAATTTATGTCGACTCCGTTCGCTTTCCTGAGCAAACGCGTTGCAACGGGGAGGGAAGTCCCTGGCGCCAATTTAAAGTGAAGGGAAGGTAATACAAGAAGTTTATTTGATTTCTTAAAGAAGTACAAAAAAAAAGTTCAATACAAAAAAAGAATAAACAGAAAAAAAAAGTGTGAACTCTATGCGACACGAAAGCGCCCAAGTCCTCCAAAAAGCCATAGAAAGATAGAGCCATATTCATCTCGCCGTAAGTATGTGAGCGTCGAGTGTGTGTGTGTGTGTGTGTGTGTGTGTGTGTGTGTGTGGTGAAATGCACAAGGCCGGCATCGCAGCGGCCTTGCCCCCTTCCCCCTGCCACCCGCACGCACGGGCGGCACACTGGCGCAAGCACGCGAGGAGACACGCTCGGACACACGCGTGAGGAAAGCTAATAGAAAAGACAGCGGGCAGAAATTAGCAATCGGACTAATTAGGGAATCCCGGGAGTGCCTTCCGTTGACAGTGCGTCGGAAAGCCCTCCGAAGGAAAACGAATAAGAAAACGAACGCCATGCATGCATGCGCACTCGTACACCACACACACACACACACACACACACACACACACACACACACACACACACACACACTGCCAGAAGAAACGGGATATACTTTTCGTTTGTATCAGTCGTGCGGCCAGATCGATAGCGTACGAGGCACTAGTCGGTGTCCTGGACGACTTGTGAGTGGCAAGGTGTGTACCCAGCCCAGCCGGGCCCTGCCGTGCCCGCCAAGCGCACTCCACCGTGACGGCGTGTGGCGTGGCGTGGCGGGGCGGGGCGTGGCGTGGCGGGGCGGGGCGTGGCGGGGTGGGGCGGGGCGGGGTGGGGCTGGCGTCTGCTCCGGCACGGCCGGCACGGCTCGCGGTAAACTTTCATACGGAGCAGTAGTTCTGGGAAACGCCAAGCGTTTTTGTTTTCATTTTTTTTATGCATCCTTCTTTTTTTTTCGCGTGTCTTATGGCAAACAGGGTCATGCACAGTTATGGCAAGCGCCCATCTCGGCGCACCCTTTGAATTGCACTTAAAAATTAATTTGGTTTTCAAATAATCTTTCAAACTTTTTGGGTTTTTATTGTAGACCACAGATTAGTAAATCTTTTGTGAAATTAGAAGCGTAACAGTAAAAAATCGCCCTATGACGGAAGCTGAAAAGAGCTACAAATGTTACTTGCCTACGACCATAACTGCACCCCACACTGGCAAAGGCGGGAACCTGGAAGGGGAGGTGAAAGGGGGGGGGGGTCGAAAATCAGGGTAGCAGCTGTTGTGGGGAAGGGGGTGAAACTGAGCCGGGTGGAATGCTTCATAGGTAACGGTGCACTGCGAGGTTCGCGAAGCCGTATCGAGCGCCCCAACGTCGCGGCAAGCGGAGCACTGCCGCCGCACCAAGTTTTTCTGCCTTTCAGATTTCACCCCCCGCCCCCAAGTCAACGTACTTGTGAGGAAATGATAAAACAGTGGAGACGCCGCTCAAATCGTTTTCCGCTGGCGTGGGAGGTGGCACGGCACTGGCACACCAAGCCATGGCGGCACGGCGCGGCACGGCGCGGCACGGCGGGGCCCTGCAGGGCGCGAAGTCACCGTGGCGTGGTCAGGTAATTAAAAGACCCTGCGCCGCCAAAGACTTGTCAACGAGCCCGGCCTGCCCGCCTTCCTCTCCGTCATGGCACTAAACAGCGTTACGCGGCCCGGCCTCAGCGCAACTCAAAACTTTTAAAGTTTAAAACTTCAAAAGTTTTTTAAAAATTTTCAAAAGTTTATTCAAAACTTAAAAAAAAACTTTAAGTTTTAAGTCCTTAGTTTTTTTTTGCAAGTTTTTGAACTGTAAAGATGCTTTCTATTAAATAAATTATGAGCAAAATTTTCACCGAATTTGGTGGGAAACTTTCGATATGAACATATTGGAAATTTGGGATGGCTATCAACAACTGACTGGCACGACCTTGAACTACTACGACGGAATAGTTTGAAATGATGTTATTAAACTTTTTTGCAAGGTTCCCTTGAGCGCTCAACACAGACACTCCCTGTCTCTCAAATCATTCGTCAGAAAACAAAAGTTGCTAAGGAGAGAAAAAAGGGCGAGGGGACAGGCCGACCCCTTCCATCACAGAGCTGCACGCAAACGGCAACTCTGTATTCGAACCATATGTACACACAGAAGTTAGAAAAAAGGTGACTCGCAAAAAAAAGCGGTGCTGTGTTGTAGTCTTGGGTTGAAATAAAAAGGCGAGGTTCGTTTGCGTGTGCAAAAGCTCGCGTTTGGTACTTGGAACGAATGTTCTTGATGGTCGCACACCGTAGGACATACGGGGCACGTTCCCAAACGTGAGAAAGGAGCATTCACGTTGTCACGGCCTTGGAGCAGGGCCGCGCAGTGACCGCTAGCGACCGTACACACACACACACACACACACACACACACACAAACACACACACAAGCAGCACACTCCTATAACGTATATGTGAATAAATCACGACACACTGAATGTATCGTCAGGTTTGTGTAAAGTACTGCCTGCCTCGAAACAGAGCAGCGGGATCGAGTTGTTTTATAATTGATGACATGGTTCGGGGCCCTCATATTTGTGTGAGGTAAAAGACGCGGGGCTCGCGTACAGTCGCAGACAAGAGTTCGTCTCGGAATGACAAGTGTTCGCTGAAGTGGCAGGACTCACCAGTCCCGATCAATTTCGGAAAAATCGTGGAAAATGCTCTCATTTCCCCACAATCCGGCATCGACGAAAAAGCCATTTTGAAGCGGCTGGGACGCGGTTTGGCCCGAGCCAAGATTCATTAGAACCCCCGTAGCGAACTGTGATGAGGTTTACTGTTGTTTGAACAAATAAAGGCTCCGATATCCATTCTGTGGAGTCGAGAAAAGCGCACCCCAGTCCCATAGGCGCTACTATTTCACCTGTGGTACCGTGATCTATCGACAGAGGGGCTGCTGCGCTGTTAATTTACAGCAAAACAAGGAACGAAGACACTGACTGAAGGCGGGGTGCGTCAAGGCCGGTCTGCCAATAGCGCCCCGTGACTCCGAGTAGAAAACGGCACGAGTTGGAGAATTATTTCCTCCCGGTACGAAAAAGGGCAGAGAGAAAAGAGATCAACAATAAATAAAGATTCCCGTCTGTGCGGTGCGCACACTGGGCGCGTGGCGGGGCGCGGCACGGCACGGCAGTGCAATCCTTCAGTCCGCAAATCGATCCCTGTCGTGCACGGCTCGGCACGGCACGGCGCGCACGCCGCGGCTGGACCGCTCCGGGGGAGGTGGCGCCCCACGAGGACGGGCCCCACAGGGACGCCCGGCCGCCGGTCCTCTCCTGCAGCATCGGGGCGTCGAACGCGACCAGAGGGTCCAACGGGCGCCAGCAGACCGATTCCGAGAGTCGTTTCCGTCGCTCTGTCTCTCTCGCAGCCATGGCGCGGGCGCGTCCCGTAGCGGTGCGAGAGAGACAGACACTCGGAATCAAATCAGGCAGCTACAGCAGGAGACACCGACAAAGACACCTCCGTCGGGCTTGCTCGCCGACAGGCTGGTCACCGGACAGGAGTCAAACCCCAAACCCAACCCCCAATCACCTCCGGGTTATACAAAATTCTCGAACTTTGTCTTGGTCTCACTCGGGAAACCCCCAAGCCACAAATTTCCCGGACAAACGCGCTCTAAGTTATCCCCTGCCGGATCCAATGCAAGCAGCCCGGCCCGATGTCGTTCCGCCCGCCGTGAAGCTTGCTCGCTAATGTAATGAGGCCCCGTGCCAAACCAAACTAATAAACTCCCAACCGACGGGCGACAACAGACACAACAGACTTGGCCGAATTCGAACTGCCGGGCCGTAGCGGTAGCAGGGCCCAAGCGCCTCAGTACCCCTACCGGCCGGCCACTGCCAAAGGGAGTCCGCCGCTTTCTGTCGGCCCGACCCGCTAACACCGCTAACAATGAGGGCCACGTGCCAAGCAGGCGGACGCATCACTCAGAGGAGCGAGAGAGAAGTGACAGAAAAGACAGACCGGCACGAATTTTGTTAGCTACTCGGTTCCATTTGTCCACCGGAGTGGCGACTACCGTTACGACACTGCAAGGCTGGCGGACGACACGGCCCCTGGGAGGCAGGCAGCCCACCGGCCGATCTAACACACACAATGCAGTACCATCACTTTAAGAGAGAAAGGAAAAACACATATTTAGCAACAAAACTATTATAAAGTTCCGTGTTACCATTTTGTCCAACGCCGGACTTGGGCGACTACCAGCATGTACGACACTGCGGGGCGTGGCGGGGAGCGGCAGCGGCCCCTGGGAGGAAGGCAGCCCGCCGGCCGATCTTTAATACAGATAATGCATACCATTATTTTAATAAAAAAAGGAAAAACTACATATTTAGCAACAGAAACTGTTACGGTCGGGGAGAGCAGCTGCCGTAATTAACACGTCTGTCCGTCCGTCTGTCTGCCTGTCTGTCCGTCCGCCAGGGGACAGCAGCAGGGTCAGCCATATGACAGTGACAGGGTCCCACCTGTATGTCATATGTGGGGAACCTCGCGGATAAGGACGAATTCACCCCCACCACTTTTCCCCACGCGCTGCCCCCTCCCCGCACCCCCTTCCCTCTTCCCCTCCTCCCCTCGTCGTCCGTCCCCTCCCCCCACACAGCGGTCATCTATTTCCCCACCGCGCCAGCTGGTATGTGTGGCCCCGTGCAGCGGTCTTACACAAAAATGTGTACACTCGTACTTTACGCGTGTCCATTTATCATGGTGAATTTTCGTCCCCTGATGTCCAAGAGAATGAATGAATGAATGAATGAATGAATGAATGAATGAATGAATGAATGAATGAATGAATGAATGAATGAATGAAGATAATAAATTCACAACAAATGAATGAGTGACGAATGGACGCCGAATGGATTGATGGCGATCGAGTGGGTGGGTACCGTATGATGAATAAATGATTGCATGTATGAATCAATGAATGAATGGGTTAGTCACAAATTAATTGTAATACATAAATGGCAAATGAATACGCGTGAAGAATGAATGGATGGTGAATGAGTGGCACAAACAGCACGACAACTAAATGATGAGTGAAAAAAAAAATGAATAAATTTCCAAGATGGAAGAATGGTTGAAAGAATCAACGAACGATTGAATGAATGGACGTAGTGATGCACCCAGGGCGTGAAGGCAAAAAGCAGCGCTCAGAGCAGATGGTGAGATACGCCGTTGGATTGAGCCCCCTTCCTCCTCCTCCCCCCCCTTACTCCATCTCTGTTTGGCGGGACTCATAAAATTTTAATACAATTAAGGGCGGGTGAGTAGCGCAGGCGCCGTGCGGAATACATTAAGGCCCTCCCCCACCCTCTGGCCAGCGCTTGACCACCGGGTCCCTGCGGGGTTGTGAAGGAATAAGGACTACTTGGGAAAGCGGGGAGGGGTGAGGGAGGGGGTGGGGGAGCACCGTTTGATGTCTGCCCTTGATGTGCATGCGTGTGGAGTAGATCAAAGAGTGTCCGAGTCAAGTCCAAGTCCGCCTCCTTTCGCTTTCGCGTTGCTGATTTCCTCGCGGGCCGTCATCTGCCCGAGCACCGTACTGTATCATTAAAAAAAAGAACAGACACGCTCATCTGATAAAAAGGTGAAATAGTCGCCGAGTTAATTTACAACTTTCGGGTTGCAAATTTCAGGCGCCCTCCTCCGACCATGGCGCGTGCAGGTGTGGATCTAGGATTCTTCCAAAGATGCACCCAGAAAAATGGTTTCTTAATTTTTAATTTTCTTGGTTTCTGCAAATAAAAACCTTGACATAATAATTTTTTTCATACAGGAAAATAGGTTTGGATCAAGGAAATTTTTCTTGAAAAAAAAAACAACAAAAAAAAACACACACAAAAAACAAGAGAATTTAATTTTTTTATCTACGAAGTCATTTTTTTGGGAGGTGGGGCATTGTGCCTGCTTAGAGGAGCAAAATAAGTGAGGTTTGAAGGTGGCCTACCTTACCTAGTACCCAAGCACGGGGTACTCACCCCTAATGTACTTCCCCTCAGGTTCCGCGCCTGCGCGCGCGAATTCAGTTAGCGCCCGGCCACGCTGCCGGGCGGAGCGGCTCGGGGCTCGGGGCAACCAGAATAGAAAAATGGTTAACGAGTCACGAAGCAGTGACAAGGAGGGGGAGAGGAGTGACAAAGAGGGCAGAGTCGCATCGACGATCGATGCGCAATTATCGCGACCCGCTTTCATGAGCCAGCGGGCCTAATCAGTCCAGTTGCACGCCTCTGTCTCTCTCGCACTCGCGGGGTGCTCCGCACGGGTGCAAGAGAGACAGAGCCAGGAGCACTGGTCTCTGATCAAGTTATTAAAAAGTATTAATTTTTGCTGAGACTGGATTTGCCTAGGACTTTGTCGAGGAGGGTCATTTCAACATAAAGTCTGACACATTTTACTACTTTACAAGAAGATTTCCAGTGACATAGTTGCACCGCGCCACTGCTTCCTCTGCCTACCAAGAGCTGCCGAAACAGGTCCAGTCTTTGCCAACCCACGCCAAGACATTCCACCTTCCCACACTTTTCAAAAGTGTGACAAGATCCATAAATGAAGGGCGAGGGAGAAAGCGCACACGGCGTACATTTCGGATTATGGAGATGTTAGTTACGAGACATGGCCCTGTCCCCGCGTAAACCGATCCCGTAATAAGACAAGGGGAGAGAGACGGAGACAGAGTGAGAGAGAGAGAGGGAGGTTCGAACTGTATGGGTGTCGGATCGGTCAATTATTGAGCACCTATTCTGAGGAGGCGACCGTCCCCCTCCCCCCCTCCCCCTCACTCTTCCCATACGTCCTAAGGTTGCCAACGACCCGTCGCTTCTCTCTATCTCTCTCTCCTCTTCTGTCTCTCTCTGTCCGCGCGGCCTGGTGGGAACCTCCTGGAACCTGACACCACCTTACGTCGTTCAAAGCAGTAGCAGGTAGCTGAGCTAAACGATCGGAACCCCAATTTATTACGACAAATTTTTTCGTGGGATGTATTATTTTGAAAGATGATGCCACTTTTCGCTTCTTTCCAATCAGAATCCTTTAAGGTGTGCCATCCTTTCAGCTGTGCCAACCTTTAAGGTGTGCCCTTGAGTACTCACTTAAGTGCTCCTTGTGTGTACTGAGAACCCTCTTAAGTCCCCAGCGTTCGATTGGCGCTGGCCGCCTCGGCAGGGCTATCGCCGAGCTATCGCGGCCGGAGGGCTGCGTCCGGGGTTCGCGACGAACCTGATTTACATGGAGACGTCATCGTGCGTGTGCAAATTGCGCGCCGTGTCCGAGACTGTCCGCCGCCGATGTCGGCTCCACATGGGACTGCGGGGCGCGGCAGACTGATTCCGGGACCCGTTTTCGTCGCTCTGTCTCTCTCGCACCTGTACGGGACGCTTTGAGAGTGCGAGAGGGACAGAGCGACGAAAGCGACTCTGCAGCGGGTGGGAATGCGCGTTTCTGCGGCAGCGGGCGCCACCCCGCGGACAAAGGGTCAAGCAGGGAAAGTGCCGCAACAGTGGACAGCCCGCTGCCTCTACAAGACATCGGCCGGTCAAATCGATAAGAAGACACAGAAGACGACTCATTGCAATCCAAGGCACTTGGCAAATTTGTGGGGAGAAAATGGAAAAAGTTTGGAAGCGCCAGGAAGGTGAGAAGCCCAAGAGAGGGAAGTGGCGGGGGAGGAAGTGGGAAGGGGAAAGGGGGGGGGGGGCGCTCGCCAGTTGTTGCAGCACTCTTTATTAGTTTAGCCCTGCCGGGGAAGGCTATGAATCACACTGCGGGGAATCGGGGCGCCAACAACTCCAGAGGGGGAGGGGGAAGAGGGGGGGGGGGATGCAAGCTGCAGAGGTTAGGACCTTTCGGGTTCTTCATCCTCAGGCTGACTACCGTTTGCGGCTACTTTATGCCACATCGCGTATTGCTTCTAAGGATTCACGAGTTATTGAGACGCAAAGGGTCAGAGGGAGACGGCGATTGCTTTGGCGGGAAGGAGAACCCGCCAGCGTTGCGGTGGCTGTATCAAGTTAAGGATTCTGAGCCATTCTGACTGATTCTGATTCTGACTCGTGAGTGTGATTTTAAATCACACTTAAATATCACCCAATTTCATGGCACAGATACTTGTTCTCACAATTTGAATGTGAGAAGCTTGAAAGAAACTGATTTGGAAACGTTTATAACTATGAAAATCATTCACATAGAATCAGAATTGGTCAGAAGAACCTTAACTTGATACAGCCGGTGCAGGAAGAACGGCAACAATACGTTTGAGCCAAGGATGAAAACTCCAGAAACTTATTTCTTGGATCAAAAGATACTTATTCTTGGAGTTCTTCAAAATTATATCAACCAACAAACGACATGACATTACCTTGAATAAGAAAAATATTGGGTCAAAAAGTTATTTTTTTTTGTACTTTTAATCCCAAGAAATAATTTTCAAAGAAACTTTTTTTTCCTGGTGCAGTATGCATTTTGAAGACAAAATCACGGTTCGCTGCGATCAAGACGCAAGAGGAAGGGAGCCTCGGGCTTGTGTGTGTGTTACATTTTTCATGCAAAGTAATGCAACGTTCAAGTGATTTTTTAAAAAAGCGCATGCTACTGACACAATTACTTTTCCGCTGTGCTGCGTGCATAGCAATGCGCCTGTCCGCGCCACTTAGGCCGCCGGATTTGGCAGCGGCTTTTAATTGTGGGCCTATCGCCGCGGGGCGGGCCCAGGCTGGCCCAAGCTGGCCGCGCCCTGGCCGCCGCTTTATTGTAAGAAATGAAAAGTCGCGCTGATACTTGAGCTCTCCGCGACTAATGCATATGCATGCGTGGGGGCAGAGAGAGAGAGAGAGAGAGAGAGAGAGAGAGAGAGAGAGAGAGAGAGAGAGAGAGAGAGAGAGAAGGGAAGGGAGGAAATAAAAACGCGTGGCCTATCGCCGGACGCATAGTGCGGGTGGGGCCAATGCTTTCCGCGCAGTACACTGTTAATCGTCACGTCGTATCTTGAAATTGACGACAGTCATCACAAAATGACGACATTTCGTCATGAAAGCTCCCACTTAGACGAGACAACAATGCCATCCGCTGGTTTCATGACATTCTTGTAAGGAAAATTAGCCTAGTAGACATTCCCATCAAGTGGCAACCCAAAATTTCAACGCCCCCTCCACCTCACGACCAAAATAGTATTAATGATTCGTCGTAAAGAACGGGCCGGAACGAACGAGCAGAATAGGAAAAGAAGAAGATTTTGAACCACTGCCGCGCTGCCGGCCAGCAGGGATTAAATCACGGGTCCCTGACGAAGCGTTTAAGGTGATACGAACAGGATCAAGCCGAGTCTCTCCCGGGCCGGCCGGGCCAGGGCCGGGCCCGCCACAGCGGCCGGAGGAGCCGGAGGTACAGATTCCCGATTGTTTAACAATCCCTGCGTGTTAGCTATGGCGGACCCCCCGCCGCGTGCGACACATAAATTGTAGCCCGGCCAGTCCGGCCACCACACTGGACGACAGCAACGCGCCGCAGCAGTGCCGCCAACCCGGGGGAATTTCCTCGCAGTGTGGTGGGAAATTTGTTTATTTTTTGTGGCCGAATGAGATGCGAGGGTAGGAAGTGTTCAGCGACATTTTTCGCACTTTACGAAATTCCATCGGAGGCAATTTCCCCAAACGAGAATTTTATTTTTTTGAACTGTGTGCCCATAGGGCACATTGGCGAACTATCATGCGTTAAAAACAGCCAGATTTTTAAGAAAAAATAAGTTAAAATTGAAACAGGAGCTGCATTGCACTGCACTAGGGCACCAGCGGTCTGCGCGCGTTGCTCGGAAGCACTCTCACAAAAAAAAAAAAAGCCGCGAAACGTCCGTCCGACTGGCAACTGCTTTTCGGTAACGAGCCCACACATCTTTCACGGCGTGCCAATTAATTAAAAGTAACGTACATGCGGTGTATAAAAATGTTTGTGAGCATATAACAGGTCCTGTTGCCAGTGATGGCTCGCTGCGCCCGTGTCCCGCCGAGCCGAGCCGAGTCGAGCCGAGTCGAGCCGAGTCGAGCCGAGTCGAGCCGAGTCGAGCCGAGTCGAGCCGAGTCGAGCCGAGCCGAGTTGAGCTGTCAGCATTTATTCCCAACAGCAGGTTTTTTGGAGTAAAGACCTTTCTTCGCTCGGCCTTGGCGCCGTGCTGGCCTATGCTGATGTAGGGGGTGTTCCCAAACGGAAACAAAGCCTGCCCAATGCTCGCGATGCTCGCGATGCTCGCGCGCCTAACGAATCGGAACCCCGAAAACGTCCGGTCCCGTTGGGCGGCGCTGGGATGCGTCTCGCGTCTCGCATGAGGCGTGTATGAAGGCGTCACTCCGCCCGGCCGCCTCAACCGACGCGGCGTGCGAACCGCCCCGCCCCGCCAATGTCCACTTTGCGGATTCGCGCGCGAGAACCGCGTTCGCTTTAATGAATTAGAATACAAGGGGCGCAAATTGCCGGGCCGCGTCGCTCTGTCTCTCTCGCACCCTCACGGGACGCGCCAAGAGTGCGAGAGAGACAGAGCGATGACCGGGAGAAAAGACGCGACCGAAACCGAAATGTTATCGAGCTAATCATTCCGACCCCGGAGAGTCTCGCTGTCCGCTAAATGATAGCCAAGTGGCACCCGGGGGATGGGGAGGCGGGCAGCCGGGGCTGGCAGGCAGGCAGGCAGGCCAGGGCTGGCAGGCAGCCACCCGCCGCGCCGCCGGCTCCCTGGTCCATTACCGCCGCTTTCGCGCCTCATTGGTGGCCGTGGCGTCCTCCCTCTCTGTCACTCTCCGTCGCTTCTGGCGGCAGCGAGTGCGACGGAGACAGTGCGGCACCTCGGACGCCCCCCAGATGATGCATCCCCGTGCACGTGCCCACGGGACCGCCACGCCACCGCAAAACGGGTAGGGGGAGGGACTCCCATCAAACTGATGCCTCGTGCTTCGTTCCCGCTTTGAACGAGGTGAGCGGTGTTTAGCCAGGAGATGGAATTGTTCTGGATCGAGCGCTCTCAGCTAGCGGCAAGGCTTGAGGTATGGGGTGGAACAAGAACAAACAACATCCGAAAACAACGACAAAAAAACTGCACAAATTGCAATGAACGATTTTTCATAATGTATGTGTAGGCCTTCTGAACCAACTTCGAACGAAAAAATTCGCAATTTTCTTCATTTTTATGCGAAATACTTGGATATTGTGTACCGATCCGCCAG